>NC_084795.1:284754121-285362381 GCF_963169125.1 Humulus lupulus
GATTCATATATAGATAGATAGTTTGATATTGATGGATATGGATAAGTTGTATTTATGGTTGAAAGACTGAGAGGACCCACTAACTAACTAAAACAACTGTAGTAGTTTGTTTTAACTTCTAGGGAAACCCTAGCTACTCACTCAGTCATCAAAATTAAATAAATGCTTTTTGTGATCTTTCTGACATCTTCTTCCTCATCCACTTGTGTGTAGGGTTTTCTTTTTTGTCACGTCGATTAGCACGTGCAAGGTATAAATTTATACTTTTATTGATAAATTTTAGAGAACGATGAAAATGAAGAGATAGCAAAAGAAAAAGGTAGAAGGAGCTAAAAAATTATGGAGTGGGTAGAAGTCTGCTAAAGAGCAAAGGGAAAAAATAATTATGGAGCCTAGGTATGCTTGCCCCTTCTATTCCTCTACTGAGCTTGAGCTTACGCCAGATTCGAACTGTATCTGGTATCCTTCCTAACGTGAGGAGAGAGAAAGAGTAATATTACACAAATCAGAAGAGAACCTTATGCTAATTGTTGCCACGTTTTTGCCACTTTTAACTTTATGCTAATTTATATTTACTTTTAACCTTATGCTAATTCATAAAAAATATAATTTCTATATTAGATTTGGGTATTTAAGTAATATCACACATTTTTGTTTTGGACTGTTATAATTTTTTTTGGAATCTGTTTGCTAATGAGAAGGTAAAAAATTCACAACACTCCAAAACAAAAAAAAAAGCCTACACTTTCCAATTTTTTTTTTTATCCTGACAGGAAAATAGATGATGATGTGCTGGGCAAAATACTTTCCAAAAAAAAAATCAAACAAGTCCAAAACAAAAACACTCAAACTACCTAAATAACCTTATTTAAGAATTACATGTTTTTTTTATTAAACAACAAATGTAATATATAAAATAATTAAGAGGTGAAAATGGAAAAAACGATCCACCAAGAGCTGCTTATGCGCTTTTTTACTAATAGTATAGACATACAGTAATATAGTAATATTTTTTAAAATAATAAATATAATTAACTAAGCTAATATCATTATTCTATTATTATATGCATATCTTTGGTAAAACCCAAGTGGCCTAACCAATATAACTTGTAACTTCTCATTCCTTTTCTATATGTATACATTGTAAACCATATTACTCTTTTTAAATAGCTATTCCAAACTAATAAAAATAAAAATTAATTAAATTGTTACGTAGTGAAACATTTACGCTCTTCATTTTTTTTTTACAAATGTCAAAGAATAAATAGATAAATAAAGTTAACATAATTCATAAGTATGCGAAATATATGTAGAATTACACATTTGCTTTTAATAATAAGAGTAAAATGATAAGATTAACATATAAATAAGGCAGTTAATATTAACATAAAATTAGAAAAACCTTATAATTGAATAAAAAAATTCAAAATTACATTTATATACATAAAAGAAAAATACACGATGATGATGATGATGATGATGATGATGATGTAATCTTGTCTTTTTAAAATAGAGATTTAATATGGTGGAATAGATAAAATATCTCAAAATATATAAAATATGAGGATTCATTGACCACTTCTAAATACTAATAAAGAAAACTTTCATAAAGGGGTAAAAAAAAATCTTTATTTATTATGTTCCAAAGCATATAGTATAGAGTTTCCCTTTTGGATATAATGATTTTTTTTTTAAAAAGAGGATACATAATGAATTATTATATAACATTATATTAAATTATATTATTATTATAGTAAATGTTAGAGAGTTAGATATTGTATCATCATCATACGACAAAGCGCGTGATCAAGCGTGTGCCTAATCAAATGGTGAGTGGTTTCTTCTTGCCGACAAGACATATAAACAAAAAAAAAAGCCAAAACATATCTTAAAACAAAATTGTCTCAATTTTCAAAATTAATTTCTAATTTTTACCAAATTAGAAGCATAATTATGTGTTATTTTTAGAACAATACGTGTTACACTTACAAGCATAATTATGTACATATTATGTTGAATCTCAATTTTATAATTGAATCTCTAAACAGTGCATTGCCCACTAGGAGAAGTACCTCTGGTGTTTCTATCTTTGCTCTTCTCCGTTGATAGTACATTATTTAGCACATTTAGAGCAACTTCAATAGTCGTTACTTAGAGGAGTGCTTGCTCACGTGGACTCTTTTTAAGATACTCTAAATAGAGCTAAAGCATTGGAGTCAGAAGTTGACTTGAAGCACTGTTGTTATCTTTGTTATTTTCATTTATGTATAAATTAAATAAAACATTGTAAATTTTAAATAATGATGTGTGGGACCATAGTGGGCAATTTTTAGAATTGCCTAGCATTGAAGCAATTTTTAAAAAGAAATTGGCAAAAATGATATGAATGAGAGATAAAATAAAATATTATATTTTGGATTGATTTGTAAATTTTTGGCAACTTGTATTACAGTTGCTCTTATGAGGTGAAAATAGTGTCGAACAACTGCCAATGATGGGACTAAATACACCCACATAAAATGGGACAAACATAACCCACAAATAAGATACAAATAATACAATACAATAATATACATACACAATATTAAATACATGTATAAATGTATTTACAAATAAGACTAGGGGCAACACCTAGGGGGGTGATTTGCAAAAACAAAAATATATACTTATTATTAAACTTTTTAAGTATTTAAAAATAAATGGGTAGATGTGATACATTTTAGACAATAGTACAAGCATGGAGAGTCCAAATAAAACATGGTAAATTAATTTATTGAATGGATTTCGAATAAATTAATTGTATATTCTAATTATTGATATCATTTAGCTAGCTATGTGATCCTTTGATGATAAAGAAAATGTCAATAAGTTAGGGGTGGGAAGTAATGCATCATTTTTCATATCCTTGTCATATACCTAATTAATACCAACTTATTATTAGCATTGAACTAAATCAATTTTTCATTAATGTTTTGAATTAGGCAATTTTAGGTGCATCATCTTATCTTTTATATTGTCTATTTTTCCCTTTCAAATTATTAATTACATATGAATATTATTTATTGAAATTGTGAA
The DNA here is from genome assembly GCF_963169125.1 of Humulus lupulus. Taxonomy (NCBI): domain Eukaryota; kingdom Viridiplantae; phylum Streptophyta; class Magnoliopsida; order Rosales; family Cannabaceae; genus Humulus; species Humulus lupulus. Next base: position 284,757,197 of record NC_084795.1, read on the forward strand.
TAGTTTGAGATTTCAAAGAGCCAAAAGAGTAGTTTTGACTTCTTTTGTGAGAGGGAAAAAATAGTAATTTTTGAACAAAAAGTTGATAGAAGTTCAAGCCCTTTCATTGAGTTTCTTGGGTTATTTTCATTTTTCTCATCCTTATTATTACACTAGTGATTTTCTTTATAGCTTTGTGTGTTTGTAATATTGAGTTTCATATTTGATATCTTTTAATAAGTAAGTTATTATATTCCTCATTCTATTTGTAAAATATCCAACATTGGCTAATATTCCCCAACTCATCTTTCATTATATTTTTATTTAATATTATATATTTGCATATTTTTTCAATTTTTTTCTTAGCTTTTTTTTTTAAAAAAAAAAACTATTTTTTTTAATTGCATTTCCTTCCTCTTTCTCATTTCTTTCACAAAATCATTCCTTTCAATCTAGGATCTCTTAGTGGGGAAAAAAAAGAATAAGCATATTACCAAATTACTATTTATTGAGAATTTTAATCCTTCTAAAATTCTTGGTGTCTCATTGATTGATGTGAACTAAGAAGACAAACTCAAATGAAATGATGTGGGGACAAATGAAAATAGAACATGTGAAAATCCATAATTTTCTTTTCATATTCCCTATAATAATAATAATAATAATTTGTGGACCTCTAAAAAAATGGATTTGACACTGATTAATAATAAGATTATATATTTTATAAAAAAAATATTTATTACTAATATTGTTATTATATCAACAAAAATATTAAAATTAATAAAATAATAATTCTATTAAAAATTGTTATGTAATTAGGTAGTATATTGAGGAAAAAAAATCAAATTACTCTTATTCTATTAAAAACAATCATAACTTTCATTTTATCCTCATATATAGTATTTAAAGTGCTAATGTCATAAAGTTCAATATATTTGAATAAATATATGTGCTACTATTCATTGTCACTTTGATGAATCTGGACATGATTATGGTGACTATAAATAGAGCTTCAATCAATGGCTTTTTTGCTGAGATTTCATTCATTGGCTTTAGCTGTGCTATATACATACATATATATATATATATATATATATAGATGCCAAATGTGATTGTCCTTTATTGACAATTTTATTCATACAAATACAAAACAAAAATGATTTCACCAAAGAGAGAAAGAAAGAAAGAAAAAAAGAGAACTTCTCACCACCACACCACTTGACCAACCCAACCCTTTTGCCTTTAGAGATAAGATCACCTCTCTCTCCATTATTCAAATCACTTTCTACTCTCTCTCTCTTACAACTTCATTTGTGTCCTTTCTAGTAAATTACATACACAAACATATATACAAATATATATATATATACACCTACCCCCACTACCACTATTCCTCCAAATTTTATTTCTTTCCCACTTCATAAAATTGCTCACTTTTCACCAATTACACATTAGTTACACCAACTAATGCAAATTCTATAAGTTATAATCAAGAGTTCCAAAAGTATAAAAAAAACAACTTAAATATATTAATTATAAATAATTGACATATAAGTCTATACTAAACTTAGCATAAATCTTTTGTTAGATGGAGTTTATCTTCATTTAGCTTAAAACCCTCTTCTTCCCCCCTCATTTAGGGGATGGAGTTTTTGGACAATTTTGCCCTGAATTTTGGTGTAAATTTTGGCCTATTGCTGATGAAACAATTAATGAGTACTCCAAATACCTAACAAAAACAACAAGGCATTGAGTCACCCTTTGTCTTAATATACAACATATAATAGTACCATCAAAGTCAGTACAACATTAATTTCTAATGGTGACTTGTGCCTGCAAAAAATTATTGCACCATATCTTGTCCATTTGCATTATATTCAATTGTTGGTATAATGTAATTTGATATAATGGTACTAATTGATTCCAAAATTAAAGAAAAAAAAAAACAAAAGATGAGTTGGAGCAGTGTAAATCATGTCTATTGATACATGTTAGAATTTAACTACATCACCATGAGTCATGATTTCAAAACCTATATACAATTCAATCATATAAATATATATATATATATGTTACAATAGTAAGAAGAACTAAAAGACATTATCATCTACTTGGGAAGCTCCAAGAGCTTGAATCACACTCCAAGAAATAGAAACACTGTATATAACCAAAAGCCCTATTCCAAACACACCCTCAAGCTTCATATTTCTCCTTGGCAAAATCAAAAGTGCCCAAATCAATGCTGCTGCCAAAAAACCCATTGTTTGGAAAAGTGAAGGGTCTCTTGGGATGGCCACAGGTGAAGGGTACTTGGACCAACAATACCCAATTAGGGATAAGCCTAAGCCAAACAAAATGTTGAATATGGGACCAGCATAGCAGCCTGAGAATGCAACTTGAGCCCCTTCTGCTCCACTATTCAATGCCATTGTCAGATTGGTCACTAAATCCCCAAGTGAGTTCCCCCATGCCAGAACTGTGAGTCCTAAAATAGAAGGGTTCACACCAAATATGTAGGCTAATGATACCAATAGCCCAACCAATTCTTGAGCTATGATATAACTCCAAGTCACACTCATTAAGAACCCTGCAGTTAGCCAAATGAGTATGCACTTCTTTGGAGGGCTAGGCTTGTCAGTTGTCAGATATGAAACAACACCAGATGTTGTCCCAAACAGCAGCCCTACTCCATAGACCACCAGCTTCAAAGTTTTGCCATTTTCAATTTGACTGCCCCAAAGGGTGGACAAGAGTAGTGGTGCTAGAGTTACAGAAGCTACAGCATAGCCTTTTGACCAATTTTCTTCACTAATGACAGGAATGGTTAGTCTCCTAGGCAAGTAAAGGGGCATCTCAAGTATGGAAAGGAAGACACCACAAGAGATTGTTGAGTCACTATTTGAATCTAAACAAAACCATCTTCTCACCCCTTCTTCTTCTTCTTCTACTACTACTTCATCAATAGTAGTATGAAGCTCTCCCTTCTCCATGTTTTGCAAGATTGGAATGGTTAAGCCATTGCCATGGTGAGTTGAGTCAACAACACCCCCCAAATCACTATCTTTACCACCATTATTGGATCTAATATGCAACACATAAACCACAACTACATAAGCAATATAAATGGAGAAAAAGCTCAATGCACCCCACACATCTAATTCTTTCTGAACCAAGATCACAACCAAGCAAAGAAGAACCAATAAGTAGAAGAAAACATCCCTAAAAAGACCATTCTTGTTTACCCTAATACCTTTTCTCCTCACTGCAATGCTTATGATTCCAACCACAACACATGACACAAAAGAAGCTCCCCCCAAAACTGTGTTGAGACCCACTTCACTAGTCCCACCTCCCATGAAGGAGACAAGGCTGGAGAAAACATCAGGGGCACCATTGCCAAGAGAGAGCAGAGTAACCCCAGCTATTGTTGGGGACAATTTGAATAGCTTGGAGAGGCTCTCAAGGGAAGAGCAGAAGTACTCAGAAGCTGTATTACCCAACACATAGAACAAAACGAGAAGCCATAGGAGAAGAAGGGAATAGCCCAGAAAGGAAAAACTCCCAAATTTGCAATAGAAAAGATAAAGATAGTCTATGTAGCCTTGTTCAACACAAGGGTCGTTGGATTTCAAGTACGAACACTTGGCTTTATAGTCAGCTAAGGAGTGTAAGCCCTTGCAGCCTTGATCAGTGGTGGGTTTAATGATGTGATTACTACTTCTGTTTCTGTTGAGAACCAGATGAGATGATGATGATTCTAGGGAGTGAAAATAGAGAACCACAAAAGCAGAACACACTACGAGAAAGGAAATGTTCAGGAAAACAACATAGTTCTTGAGTTTAGACATTAAAATCGAAGTACCCATCAAACAAAAAGCAAAAACAAACCAAGTCTCAATCAAAAGACGAAAACTTCAAACAGTTAATGAGCAAAGAATTGGGTCGAAGAGGCATGGGAAATGGGAATATTAATTAGTGTGCAAAAATAAACAATTATTCCGGTAAAGTTGGAGAAGATAAAGAAGAGAAACTGAAAAAGGAAAAGACCAAACCTTTATCTCTCTCTGGCAAAAACTGGAGAAGGGTTTTGATCAGATTTTTGGGTGTGTAGAAGAATAAGAATAAGAATGAAGTGAAACCATATAAAGAAGAAAATAGAGCCTCTCAAGCCATTGGAGATTCCATTAATGATTCCTTGTATTAGAAGAAATCACTTATACATATAGATAAATAATAATAATAAAAAAATCAAAACGTGGTGAGAAATGAGAATGAGAAGAGAAGAGAAGAGAAGAGAAGGGAAGAGGTTGTGAGTGCACACATGTCGTTGAGAGCTTCGGCCAAAAAAGCCATGCTTTGCTTTGGGCACTGAGCAATTGACAATGACGTACGCGTTTGTTGACCTCGTTACTCCCACGGTTTAATGTTACGATGTTATAACTTATGATAACGTTTTCTCTACTCAAACGACAACACTAATATCAACAATAATGTTGTCGTTTTCTTCTCTCTTAGTTATTATTGTTAAAACAGGATTTATATGAAATAACTAATGTGTCAGAAGAACAAAAACAAAAATAAAGTCAAATTTGTTGTGAAGAAGACTTTCTTTTCTTTGTTTTTGTTTTAACAATTTTTGGATAAATGGGATGATGTGAAAGTAATTTCTTTATTTAGAATACTAATAAATCTCTTCGTTTTTTTGAACCTTTTTATAACAACGCGCTTACGCGCTTTAGATGGACAGTCACAGGCTTTACTTTCTTCTTAAGAAATTTAATTTTTTTTTTTTCACTAAGTTTTTTTTAAAGTATTTTGGTATTAGTTAGTGATACCTACTGCATAGTTTAATGTGATATTAAAAAAAATTACACCCTTTTAAAATTATGTTTACAGTTTTACAAACTAGGTTTTTTTTTTTAAAATGAGGTATAAAGTTTTAAAAAGTACGTTAGATTTTAATTTTTTTATTTTAAAATGCAGTTCAGAGAGCACTTTCAATGAAAGTAAAATGTCTAATTTTTTATAATATAAAGAAAAAATAGTTAAATAATCTTTCAATGGGGATGTAAACTTATATTTTTTTAACTAAATGAATAGTATTTCTCTATATGTAGTAAAATACTATTCATTAAGCTATAAATATTTTATTATTTTTTTATAAATTTTTGTATATATACGAGTGTGATATTATTATATTTATTAAAATAAATAAAATATTTAAAAATATATATAATATTTAAATGATGTAGAAAAAAATAGAGAAGTTGGTGTATGGTATAATGTAAAAGTTTGAGGTAAATTATAAAAAAATATATGTTTTGGTGATTTATTTTATAATACATTTTCTCTATAATATTTAGCTAAACTCACAAAAACATCTTCCATGAGCTCTTTTATACATATATTTATAATAGTTCTGCACAAACTCTAATTAATCCATATCTATATTTACATAACATTTACATATCTTTTATATAATATTTTAATATTATTATTTTCTTTATAAGCTTTCTCTCTTCCATTTAGTATATATTTATTATTTCTTTTTTATTTTTTAATTATTTTATTTTACTTTAACTAATAAAATATGTTTAAAGATATAATATTTAAATGATGTAAATAAATATATAGAGAAACTGATGTATAATATAATGTAAAACTTATAGGTAAAATAGAAAAATGTGTGTTTTAGGAAGATATTTTAAAGGATGTAGTAGAATATTCATTGGGAGTGCTATTAGATGTGAAATTAAAGCATGTCAAACATATACTAAAATTGTAAAAATAAAGAAAAAAATAGAAACACTATATATATAGGACAATTTTTATATATTTAATCATAATACATATAGATTTCTCTAATTTAATTTTGGGTGTGTTTGGAAAACCACTATTTGATTAGAGTAATTACTCGAATTGATGTGTTTGTCTGACCATGTAATTATACAGTATAATTCTCATAACTCCATGAAAATTAGATGTAATTATTTAAATATTATCAATTTTAAATAGTATTTTTTACATAATATCCTTTTACTACACAATTATTAAAATATAATTACTTTACTAATAATTATACGACCTAATAATTACACGGTTATTTTCAAACATGCCCTTAGTTAAATTGTACTTAAATAAAGATTTAGAACATGCATGGTTATGGCCACAAGTATGCACCAAATATTAGTAATAATGACATTGACATTGTTCAAATTTTATTAGTCTTTTTTTTTGGTTAATTTGAGTCTTATTTTAATGGTACTTATTTGGTAAGTCTTTGCAAGGGCTTCTAATTAATACAATAATAATGTGTTTGGTTGTGAATCATGTTGTACTTGTACATATATATTGTAATAGAATATTTTATTACTAACTAAGTTTTGTTATGGAAAATACGTGTTCATAAGATAACCTTATTAATAAAAACAAAGAGTTTACTTTTTCTCTATATGTATTATTATGAATATAAATGTGTCCATAAATATATAATTTATATCATTTTTTTTTGTTGTAAAAATATCAAACATAGTTCGATTAAGGATTTTGAGACTGATTTGGAGACATAATGAGTTGACAAATCAAGATTCAAAAATATTTGACAAGTTGGCAATTAATATTTTATTAAAAATTTATTCGGCAAAATATTTGAAGTTGTAGTTATTTATTAGTTAGGCTTTTTTTTTTATGTTCATTAAAAAAGTTTTGGAGATTAGAATAAAAATTTTAAAAGAATAAATAGTGTGGTTAATTATTCAATTAAGCCAGCAAAAATAGAGTTTAATTAGAAAATAAATTCCTAGAAGAATATATAAATAAAGTTAATGTAAAGTTGATGTAAATTTTCTTTAAATAATTAAAAAAAAGTAAATATATGTAATAATTAAAAAAAAGTAAAGTTGATGTAAATTTTCTTTAAATAAATAAATAAATATAAATGAACGCGGTTGTGTAAAAGTAATTGAAAGGATCAAACAAGTGACAAAAATCCAAAAATATCTCATATATATTTGGTTGGTTTAAATATATGTAATAATTAAAATAATATTATTGCTTTTAAAAAGTTGGTATGACTAATACTTTCTTCTGTTATTTAAGTTAAACTGCAGAAATAGAAGGTCGGTGAAGTCAAATTTATTAGTGGCCACGTTATAATTAAAATTAAATAATCATGCAATTAATTTAAATTAAATTGATGGTTTTTGTGATTAATTATCTCTTTTAGAAGAATTGAGAAGAGTCCTAATTCACACACATATAAGTCAAACACTTTACCTTATAATAATTAATAGTCATGTTTATCAAGTAATATTTCATAAAATGTGTAAGCAAAAAAAAATAGTTGTAAATTTAAATATGAGTCATTCATATTTATTTATATAAACACACATTTATAGTTGTTTTAAGTTCTTAGGTCTCTCTCTCTCAAGCATATTTAATTCTATATATATATATATTTAAAATAGATAACATTTTGTTCCATTCATACATGAATAAAATAGAAATATAAAATAAATTGTGTTTGAGGAATATTTCATGCACATTTTATTCCATCCATACATAAAATAAAAATCTATAAGTGTAGAAAAAAGAACTGTAAATAAAAAATGTAAATCTTAAATTTAATATATAAACAATATTATGTAAAGATAATCTAAATATATAAAGTTTGTAAATCGTAATTATTAATTAATAAAGTCCTTAATAATTTTATATTATGATTATTGAATCTATTGCTATAGTGTGAATAGAATAGTCTTGTTCACATAATTATATGTGATTGAGCCAAATAATCTACATTGTATATAGAAACTAGGAAATAGACACTTTAATCTAAATAAAACAATTAAAATAAATAATAAAGATTATCAAAGATATAATAATAACACAACATACCCAAATTAATATTATTAAGTCTAAATTTTCTTAAGTTAAACTCACTAATATGTTAGAACTTTTATGTCTTTTTTTCCAAATCAACTCAAGAGATCTTAATAATATACACACCACATAAATTTACGACAACATCTATAATATTAAAAAAATAACATAAATATGTTAGATATAAGGATTAATATTTTCTAATTTAAAATTAAAGATTAATAATTAATAAAAAAAACATGAAAGGATCATATTGATTATTACAAGAAATTGGTGAAAATTACATTTTTTTTTAGGTGATTTTACACTCTGACCTACTTTTGATATTTTTTTTGCAAAATGACCTCTGTCTAAAATTTGACCAGTCATCTAAATTTTTTGACCAGCTATCTAAAATTTTTGACCGACTGTTTGAATTTTTTGACCACCTATCTAAATTATAAAAGGTCATTTTGCAAATAATTATTAAAACTATACCTACAAAATAATTTTTAAAAATAAGTCATTTTGGTAAAGGACCCTATTATTGTTCACATGATTATACTCATTTGATAGTTGTTTATACTTGCCTACACTTGCAACAATTTTCAATATTGACAATAGGCCAAAGTCCTACCGTTCAGGCAAATGGCCCAAAAGAGGTTATGACAGAGGAGGAAAGAAAGTTGCCACTAGAGGCAAGAACCTCAACATATGCCTAAATTAACCTAGTTACTAAATTTTTCTTCAGTGTTTGTTGTATGCATTAAATATTTTTTTTTATAAATAAAAAGAAAAAACATGCTAGATTAAGTATAAAACATTTAAAATATATATGTGAGATAATTAAGTAAAATAATGGAATGGGTATAAAACATTCTTCAATAAAATTCATCTTCAAACTAATTGTTAGACAACAATATTTCTGTAAATATTTTTGTAAACTAATTTTTTACAAAAATATTGTTGTCTAACACTAATCAACTCTCTATTATTCTTATATTTAAAAGACTAACACATCCTACAAAAACTAACTCTTATCATCTAATTATCACTAATATTGTTTTAAGGGTCTCTTGGCAAAATTGCTTTTTTTTAAAGTTATATTGCACTCTAGCCTAATTTTAATAATTATTTGCAAAATAGTCTCTCATTGTTAGAATGTGGAAAGCGGTGCATGGTAAGAAGCATGAGGTTCCATCTCAAAATCAATTGGTGATGAGTGGAGTGACTCATGCTCTTATGTATTGTTGAATGTACCCACACACTTTCCATGTGAGATATTTTTCTCTAACATCCCCCCTCAAGATGGTAGCTATTTTTGCTCACCAATCTTGGACGGCTCGATCACAAGTGGGTCTTTCACTCTTTTTTTGGCTCACTATCCCAAAATTACAAGTGGCTCTCTTGGCTCTCGTTTTAGGCCAGTTTTGGATTTTGATCAGATACATACTCGTTAGAGTTTTCTTTGGCTCTTGATACCATGTTAGAATGTGGAAAGTGGTGCATGGTAAGAAGCATGAGGTTCCATCTCAAAACCAATTGGTGATGAGTGGAGTAACTCATGCTCTTATGTATTGTTGAATGTACCCATACACTTTCTATGTGGGATATTTTTCTCTAACACTCATAATTTAGACAAATGGTCAAAAAATTCCAACAGCCGGTCGAAAAAATTAGATAACTGGTCGAATTTTAGACAGATGTCATTTTGTAAAAAATTATAAAAAATAGGCCAGGTAGAAATCACTTAAAAAAATATGTCATTTTCACAAATTTTCTTGTTTTAACTCATAAAAGTAATAGTACTCCATCAACCAAACAACATATAAAATTCAAATAAATCCAAGAATAAAAAAAATAACCTATGTAAAATACATGTTTGTTAAATAAAACAAACAAACTCAATATAACATTTTTTTTTAATATTGAAAATGTATGAACCATGCATTTTTTTTAAACTTTATATATATATATTTTTAAATATATATATATGTATAATGTAATAAGAAATTAATAAAATAAATGTGATGAATACAAAAAATACAATAAAGGCAATAATTAATTTCAATACATAATAATAATAATAATAATAATAATGCAAGCACATGATACACACAATTGTATGTGTATCCATATTCATTACTGTTTATTGGTTTGGCCTCGAAAGTCGATGAAGCATGAAATGTTTGCACACTAAAAACACTCAATTTTGTTTCTCTCAAACTCAATCTCATCTCTCAACACATAAATAATTCATCCTTGACTGAACGACTACTTGCTCTCTTCCCATTTCTTCCTATGATTCCCATTCAACCATTCCCAATTAGATTTAGATATAGCAACAATCATTTTCAACACAAAGACATTGAAATTTATTGTTAGACTTTGCATATGTACTTTGTGTTGAAAACTTGGATCTAAGGACTACTGTTCTCCACTCCACATCATGATTAAGAAAGATAATTAGAGAAAAGTTTCTGAATGCATTCATCAACTTAGTTGACATCATTCTTAATAATAAAAAAAATTGTCATCATCATACAATAAGAGGGTATTGACAGTACTAACAATCCCTCATTCTTTGCATTTACTAACAATCTTGATAGTACTTCGCTTTAAATAATGAACAAGTAGGGAGATAAAAGGTCCCCTTGACGAATTCCATGGTATGATTTGAGCTTTTTTTAGTCAAGCTTTTCCTCAAGTCATCTTAAAGTTAGTCAAGCATGTGTTTTTGACCTAATGATGATCAAAGGGTGTGGTGGTTACTTTTCTTATGATTTTATCGAGTGGATTGACATGTAGTGTTAGTGTTTGAGACACCATTCCATCTGCGCCTCTTATGCTTGAAACTAGGGGTGAACATTTGATCTGAAAAACCCGCCCGACCCGCAACCTGAAAACCCGTTTTTTGGGAAAACTCGTCGGATTCGGGTTAAATTCGACCCAAAACCCGAAAATTATGGTATTTTTGAAAAAAAGTGTAGAAAATGGTATTTTTGCAAAATTGGGCTTTTCGACCCAAAACCCAATAGGCCCAGCCCAACTTGACACAAACTCGAAACCTCACAAAAACCCGAATTTTTCGAAACGGTTTCAATACAATTTTTCTCCACCCGAAACCCACAAAACTCGAACCCGATGCACCCGAAACCCAAAAATCCGATCCGTGTGCACCCCTACTTGAAACTTGCTAGCTTAAATATTTTTGAGTGAAACCCGTCCAATTCAAGTATAAAATCCGTCCAAAACCCAAATTCACAACCTCACTAACGACCTCAACGCACCTCATCCCCTCACTCACGCCCTCAATCTACGTCACTCCCACACTCCCACTCATAACATTAGTCCATCCCTCACAACCTCCATTCAAAAGTCCTTCCATCACCATCGTGGCAACAACATCAGTCCAACTCCGACAATCCATTTTCACCCATCATCTCATTTTCTTTGTATTGTAAATATAATTTGTTTACATGTAAATATACATAAGCTATTGCGAGTTGTTGTCCTATTGATGAGAAGAAGTGTCATGTGTGTTGTTGATTAACTTTTCTGCTAACAACTAATTATAGTAAAGCTCAAAGCAATTAAAGTTGAGACACAGAGATTTACGTGGTTCAGGTTATGAATAAACCCAAGTCCACAAGTCACTTGGATTAGGATGATAAAAGCTTGAAAGTAGCAAGTTTCTATGAAGCAACGTTTTGTCAATGCTTTTGTTATCCCCAAAAATTGGAGATCGATGACGTAGCAATAGAGGTGACAAGTGGCAGTACATGGTCCGTAAAAGACACATTAAATAGTCAATAAATATACTGACTCCTCAGAGTTGTGATAAAGTGACCCGGTAGACTGATGAAGAGTTTTGACTGGCTTGAGAAGTGTCATGACCGACCATGCATGACCTTGTTCGACCAGTCACGTGTTTGTCTGCCTAGGAGTGACTTGTCTGCCCAGGAGTGACTTTGCTGCCCAGTAATGACTTTGCTGCCCAGAAATGTCATGCTAGACCAGTGTGCCATGTTAGACCAGAGATATGGCATGCTAGACCAGAGTGTCATGTTAGACCAGAGACATAGCATGCTAAACCAGAGTGCCATGTTAGACGAGAGATATGGCATGCTAGACCAGAGTGTCATGTTAGACCAGAGACATGGCATGCTAGACCAGAGTGCCATGTTAGACCAGAGGAGTGCGTGTCCTACCTGCCAAGTGCGTGACTGTCCAGTAGAGGTATGGCCGACTAGAAGGTGATATTCATCAACCAGGTAGAACAGACTACGTCAAGATTCCCAGAAACGGCTTCAACAAGAATTGGTCTTGGCATACGCGGGAATCTCTCATTCTTCCCACAAATTGGGTGTTCTGTTACATTTTGAATATTTTTGTAATTTAAATATAATAAATATGATGAAATATCCCGATTCTAGAAGAGAGCAGATATATGATCCTAAGCCTATAAATATATGACTTATGGGATTAGAAATGGGCTCTTCTCCTTCTTTTGGGGACTTTTGGAAATTTGGAGTTTTGATCTGAATTTTCTAGAGAGAGAAAGTGCTTGTATCTGAAAGAATTCTTGTAATCTATACTGAAGAAACTCAGTTGACTCGGTTCATCTGATCTTGAGTACAGATCTATAATCACAACTCTAAGTGGATTAGGTTATTACCAACACATTGGGGCTGAACCACTATAAAAATTGCGTGTGTTATTTACTTTCTGTTCAAAATTGTCTGTGTCGTTTAATTTCTCTTGAAGGCTTTATCGTATTTGACGTTCTCATGTCGTTGGCCGAAAACGAGGTCAACAACTTTGAATACAAAAAATCTGAGATCATTTACAAAATGTGTTCTAGCCCTATTTATAGATTGCTGGGGGCAATTAATTCCCTAATGATGGTTAATTACATTTATTATTCATTAACGGGGTTTTGAATGGACAATAAAGGATAAATTCCACCAGTTAATGTGCTAGTGGGCCCCTGCGTATCTCGGTGGACCCAATTACAAGGTTTCAGCCCACTGCTTTTTGGGGCAACACGCTCGTGACAATGTTAGGGGTAGCTGCACGTTTTCCATATGTCAGGCGACATTGTGAGACATCTTGCTTATCGCTTGTACGGAATTGACACTACGACTTGTGCCACAGTGAATATCAGACGACTACTTGTGGTCCAGGGTCATTATGATTGACACCTGGCAGCTCTCGTCCAGACCTGAAGGAGGAATCCTGTACACCTGGAGGACATGAGTAGAAGAGACGGTCATGCTACTGACTTGGAGTAACATCGTGGACGTGGTCCTCGGGAAGTAGCTTTTCCATGAGAACACACTCCTTTAGTGGTTGCGAACGATGAATAAAGGCAAGACTTACCTTCTGGGAAGCTCCAAGTGGGTTCCATGGGACTTAATTAGCACTTGTGAAGGCTTAAATATTCTTTAATGCATGCCACGTATCACTTAGTGAAAATGCTGACAACATGTTTTTAAAAAGTGGCATAAATCATATTTTTTAAAATTTATTTCTACAAGCCCAATAAAAATGGAAAAAAATCCCACTCGAATTTCAACGGCCCAAATTGAAAACAGCCCCTATTCACCCGAACTCAACCCGTTTTTTTGAAATCCAACAAATCATACTAATCTAAAACCGATGCTCTAACAACCCGACTTGTTTCTTTTCTTTCAAAAAATCCAAACTTTGCACCAAAATTATACTTTTAGACCGGTAAGGATGGAGCATTCTTCTCGGCCCAATAGATAGTCTCAAAGTTGGCTACTACAAGTCTGTAACAAACGGCGATTTCTCCAATGCTATTCTCCTTGTTTCCGCTTTCAAAATCAACCCAAACTCTTTCCTTCTCTCCAAATGGGTTGTTCTTCAGCTCTGAGTATGGCGTCCCTTATCAAAATTATGCCTCTTTCTTCCTCAAACCCCGATATTAATTATGGGTTTCTTCTCAAAGGAACTAAGCCCTTCACCAAACTCTCTGCCGTCTCTCCCAACGGCTCTGTTTCTCGCTCCTCATCGACTGGGGTCAGTCAGTCGTAGCTCAATTGTTTTATTTTGATATTCAATCATTTCGATGCTGTTTTAGATTATAATTATTGCATGATCTTACTCATCAGGTTTTGAATGTGTTTTATTTCAAAAGGGAACATCATTTATGGTTGAAAGTGTCTATCTTTAGTCACAAAACTGTGTATGTGCCTCAATTAGATTGAGCTTTGCATATCTTAAAATATTTATTATGTGTTTTTTTTGCAATGTGTTATATTTTATTACATGATTTAATTTCGAAGAGAACACCATTTATTGTAGAAAGTGCCTATCTTTAGTAAAAAAAAAATGTGAGTGTGCTTCAATTGTATTGAATACATAACATAGAAGACTTATTATGTGTTTTGAAATGTGTTATATCTTTAGTCACAAAACTGTGTGTGCCTCATTTGGATTGAATTTTACATAACTTGGAAGGTTTATTATGTGTTTTGCAATTTGTTATTTAGTGTACTTTGCCTTAAAAAGTAATGCAGACATGAATTGGTTCAGGCTGTGAATTCATCCGGGGATACTCATCAACGAAGAAGCAGCCTTGAATCTCTGTTTTGCTATGACAAAGCTATACCGGAGGAGAAGATTGAGAAGCCTGTTGGAATATCTTTGGCTGAAAAATCAATTGGAGATAATCCCAGATGCAATGATTGCCATGCCAAGGGTGCTGTCCTTTGTACAACTTGCTGTGGTTCAGGCTTGTATGTTGACTCTATATTGGAGAGCCAAGGCATTATTGTTAAAGTCAGATGCCTAGGTAACTTACCCCTTAATCTCTTATTATTGCTATTTCTTAATTTCTCTGTCACAGACATATATATACACGCATTTGAATTGGAGCTCAAAATGTATAGAATGTTTTACAATTGGGATGACATAGAGCATTTAATTTTACTCGAATGGGGGGTCAGTATGCTTAAGAGGGTATGATATTATGCTTAAATAATGCATTATCACCACATTGTTTTTTTGTTCTTTGAATGTAAAACTATCTCTTGTGCCATAGGAGGTGTGAATATCCAATTTTTTTTAGGTAGGGAGGTGCATTATCCTTAATTGGTATTGAATATTCACTTCTTGAAAACCATGTTAGCATTTTCTGCCCACTAGTTGAACTTGTTTTTTTACAAAATGTTTATTCATTTCTTTCTTTAAAATTTTATAAATAAAGCTATCACAAGCATTTCCAAAAACCATTTCTCCCTTGAAAACAAACTTGACAGCCACAAAATAGGTCATACCACATTTTCTAGAAAGTCATTATTATGGTTTCATAGATAAACAGCCACAAGCTTATGGACATGGTTATTTTTTAAAGTCATCATCTGCCTTAAGCTGCTCCTTTTTGTTTCTCTTCCTTTCCATTTTCTTCTTAAGTATTTATTTATCTTTTCAACAACAGCAGCAGGTTTACATAAAGGACCAACTATGTGATGTATGGAATTTTACGAGTTATTGTGCTGTAAACTCCATAATCAAACTTTGTTTGTTGTATTATATATTTGTAGTAAACTATCATAAAATTTGTTCTAACCCTGTGCTTATTGTTTACTTTAATTCCCAGCATTTTAAACTTCCTGCAATTCATTTTTCCACTCAATTAAATTACATGATAAAGTTCTAATATGTTAATCTTGACTATGTGTAGGTTGTGGAGGCAGTGGTAACATTATGTGTTCGGAGTGTGGAGGGCGAGGCCATCTTTGACAAAATTAGCGGGTGCTCAAAGCTTCTCGTCTTTAGATGGATTTGTTCTTTTAGTTGTATACAGTAATATCTTCTTTAACAAGTTCTCATTTCTTACAATCTTGTAGCCTTTGATTAATTTGTTGGAGGTGCCATTGTAATGCATCCTCCTCCTTTTTCCTTTCTTTTTTTTTTTTCCGGAATAAGTAGTTTTTCCTCTAAACTTGTTCTGTTCAGGTTTGTATCAACTGTTCTGTATATTGAACAAGCATGAATCTACACAAAATATTGCTTATTTGTATTGTGAGGCTACAAACTTATATAAGAATTTAAGTATGGTTTCTTATAGCTGTGTTGTTAAAGAATACTATAACAGTAACAGATCTCTTCTTACATATGAATACTCGAACAGGAAAAAATGTACAAAACAAAGGAACAATCTCTTTTTTTTTTTACAAACTCAAATTTTCAACATTTGTACAAATATCAATATTGATTAAGAAAAATGAAGGAGGAATTCTTCCTTAGACTGTGAAATCATTAGGCTTAAAATCTTTGAAGCCTTTGAATTCGATCTGGAATGGTGTTGTCGAATTGGGGGCTTCGCGGGTTCTCTGCGTAAGCAACATAGTAAGCAGTGACGCATGCTTGTTGCCATGCCATGGCTATCCGACACTGCAACAAAGAAAACAACAGTCAAAAATCAACAAGAAGGAACAAAGGTTAGTTAAGTTATTATATTTTTGTTCTATGAATCATTTCTAATTACCATGAAGTAACCAATGAAGAAAGCAAAGAGTGTAAGTTCTGTTGCATAGCTCTTATGAATTACAAATGCCCATATTCCGCTGACCAGGCTGCAGATTCCCCCAACTGTCACACCAGAAAGGAAGCAGAATGAGCCTGTCAGATCCGAATTGACCAGGTCTTCCAACTCGTTCCTCTTAAACAACACCCAAACGTCCATGGAAGCCTGCATAATCCCCTTGTTGTATACTCCTACATGAACAAAGCCCCACCGGTTCCCATACATCACCAGCGTGGAAGCACACCCTGCATAGCAGTTGGCACATGAGAAAAGGAACTCGCCATTGTCCCCTGCAGCCAATTTCATGGCTCTGGCTGAACCCCACACCCCACCAAGAATCGGGACAAGGAGTGACCCTGCACAGATGCTTCCCATCGACCGATTAACTGTCTCGCGCAATGCCAAGGTTGTTTCCACCTCGGCTTCAGCTGCCAGGTACATGTACTTGACTCTTGTGATTGTAGCTAGTAATGTGTTTTTGATGACTTGCATAGTCCAGGCCAGACTTAGCAGGATTATGGATATGAACAAGGCTTGAAAATTAATCTTCCCAGCTCTGGCTCCTCCAATACCAATTATCAAAACACAAGAATAGAGAGTACTGATGAGCATTGAAAGTGTGACTAATGAAGTAGATTTGATGGGAGGGGAAGCATTAGAAACCGTTAAAACCCGGATGGCGTAATAGAATCGAGGGCTGACCCAGCAGCCGTAAAGGGACAGAAAGAAGGCACAGAGCAGAGCAGCAACGCCTGCTACAAGGCTAGTTACAGAACCAATGTTTATAAGAAGCACTGCAACAGCGCAAGTCGACAACGGGGCCAGCCAGAAGGCGCCCTTGAAGGCTTTGGAAGGGTTGCAGCCAGAGATCCATTGCCATAGAAGAGAGAGAATTGCAGCAGATCCTGTGGAAGCAAGCAATGGAGGATACCAATCAGCGGGGCGAAAGTGGTGGTGGCGGGGAAGGCCTTGCGCTGTCAGGAAGATGACTAGTGCAACAACGAGAATGAGGTGAGAGAAGAAGAGAAATTCAACAAGTCTTGTCATGAATCCACTTCTGTTCTTTGTTGTTTGGGTTGGAATGGCTGGTTGATGTTGTTGTTGCTGCTGCTGCTGCTGTAGTTGTACCTGCAACAACCAATACAAGGCATATTTGGTACTTAAAAATAAGAAAGTCAACTGTGAAACAACAACAACAACAAGAATTGAAAGAGGTAGAGATCTATTGTTCGTATACTCATGCTAAACTATACATACATTGGGAATCGAAGGAGGTTGATGAGTTTGCATTTTGTTCATGATATGATAATCAAAATTCAATGTTCAGTGTTCAATACAAGCTAAGTGATCATCACTTTTATACTCAAGATTACGACTTTCTTGGTCTCCAAGAGACAAGCAATCATTGTTTATTCTATCTCTAAGAAACTCAAGAGAGACTTTAGCAAGAACTCAATTGCATCTACAAAAGTCAAGGAGAGACTTTTGAAAGAAGTTGTTGAGCATGTTAATTATTCTTAAAATAATCAAAGTTAGAGGCTTGACTTTTCGTTGTTTGCTGACGTGGGAAGCAAGACGTCAGTCAAGTCACAAGACTCATTCCTCATTCTCTCTTTCCTCGTGATCACATTCGGTGCTGCAAAGGAAGCGAAGAAACAGTAGTCACTTTCACTTTAAAGAGATTGTCAAACAACAAGAACAAAGCATTTCCATTGGAGGTGTTACCATGCTTATCAAAGAATAAAAAATGGGCTAAAAATGGTTTTTTTTAGTTACCATTTGATTATTATTTTAAAAGAAAACTAAGTTGTAGATGGAGATTTTTATGGTAATATTTTGAAGACATGTTACTACCCCTTGTTTTAAAAAATAAATATTTAGTATTATGATTGGAGTTGTATTGAAAAGTTAAGGAATCTACACCAAATTGGAATAGTCAAAGTTGCTTTTACTCTCCAAGAGGGAAAAAAGTTTGCAAGTCAATACTAGAAACTATTCTCAATTTTGGGATAGTTAAGTTATAGTCTCTTTATTTGAATTTTTGTATGTCTATCATAAACAAGTGACTTTTAAATGCTTTAAAGTTTAAAGGAAAGGGCAAAGTATAGATTGGATCAAGAACCTACATCCTTTGAGGCTACACTTCATTATTGATTTAAGTAAAAGTAAAATTTTAAATTGATTTCACTAACAAAAAAATTATACGTCTAGTTGAAAATTAGAAAATAAATAAAACGAAAAATTACATAAAATACTAATTTTCGCTAAAAAATTACGTTTTTACGGTCAAATATTTTTTTTTTCAATTTTATGGTTTTTGGGAAATTTTTATGTTTTTACGGTTTTGTCTTTTTTTTTTTTTTAGGTTTTTTTTTTTTTATATTTAGTTGGTCAAATAAGTTGTTTTTCTTAAAAACCGTATTTTTGTAATTGTGAAACTTTGAAAATAACATTTTTGAAAACTTGAGGAAGTATTTTTTTTAAAAGAAAATAGGAACCATAGAAAAGTAAAAAAACAAATGTGTATTTAAGAAAAAATCTTAAAATAAAATTAAAGTTGATATTTTGGAAAGTAAAAGATAATGTATACGTTTTCCCTTAAATAAAAGTCATTAATTTTTTTTTATAAAAAAAAATCAAATTTATGATGAGAATAAGAGGATATTTTAATTCAGATTATATAATAAGAAACAATAATTTGGTAGCTGAAATAAAGAATAATACATAAAGTTGAAACAAAAAGGTAAAATTCACTAATTGGAAAGAAAAATTTATAATTAGAAAGTCAGCAAGACACACCTTACATATAATTTATAATTAGTTCGCAACAATATATATTAGACACACACTTAAATTATATACATTTGTTACACATGTGTAATTAATCTCAACTATAAATAATTTTAAATGGAAACTACATCAGTTTTAATTATGTGGTTAAGATTAATTATATATCATAATGTGTAAAAAGTGTCTACAATTTGAGTGGGTGTTAATCATTACTCTATTTCCATTTCCTTAATGATTTTTCTTCTTCTTTCTTAGTGAAAGGGGATGTTGAGTTGCTATTCCCATCTATAATTAGGTTGGCAGCAATTTTGAGTACAAACAATAGTGGATTAAGCTTTATCGGGTTTCTATACTATACATTAATCTAAAAAGAGAATACACTCGAGATTAGAGACGTAGGTATATCCAAACGAAGGGGCAATGTTTTAAAAATTATGTACTTGTCTCTATCTAAGATTGATCCGACAAATTAATAGTTTAAAGTTGGAGCAGTTACAATAGTTAAGTTAAAGAAAAATTTGAGTTTACATGCATTATGGTAGGGCTTAATTAAAAAAAATACCATATGATGTACACATCATTATTTGATGCTAATATTTCCCATTTTTTCAAAAATGCTCGTACCATTGTTCCTCTCATCTCTCTCTCTCCTCCTTTTTCCTCGTGGCGACGAGCAACCACCATCACCACCCACTCTCATCCATTATCTTTGTCCCTATTCGAGACTGACCCGATAAATCAATAGTCTAAAGTTGGAGCAGTTCCAATAATTAAGTTAAAGGAAAATTTGAGTTTATATGCATAATGGAGGGGCTTAATTAAAAAAAATACCATATGCAAAAAAAATACTTGTACTGTTGTTCTTCTCATCTCTCTCTCTCCTCATTTTTCCCCATGGCGACGTACAACCGCCATCACCACCCACTCTCATTCATTTTTTTTCTTAGTTTTCCCCTTAATTTTTTTATCATTCGGCTCCATGATGTAAATTTCTGTCTTCTTTTCTATTCGAGATTGACCCGATAAATCAATAGTCTAAAGTTGGAGTAGTTAAGTTACTAAAATTAGTATTGCTAGTAAGATTGCATTATTATTTGTCACATTTATTTTAAATTCATGTTTTTTTTTTTTTTAAATAAATATGACTGCAATTTTGAAATTATTATATGTGCTTTGGTTTTTGGGCTTTTTAGTTGTAGACTATGCAATTTGATATTATAATTAGCTACTAAGTAGTATATATTGTACAACACATATATGGTTTAACTTTTACTTTGAGATATTTTTTTTTCTTCACACTGATTAATGGAAAAAAAAATTAAAAGGAAATTTTTATTATATTAATAATTATTTTATTGAGTGTTAGATATTTTACAAAAGTTGTTATTAATAATGAGTGATTTAGGATATATAATTAGTTTGAGTGTTAGATATTTTAGGAAAGTTGTTATTAATAATGGGTGATTTAGGATATATAATTAGTTATATGAGATAATTCGTTAGTGAAAATAACATATAATACCCAATTTAAGTTAACCTTTTTAATTTTTACCCACTTTTTAAAATTCTTAGATTAATACCCAAGATGTTACTGACTCTACCCATTATACCCCTTCTGTTTCACAATTTCTTCTCCTCACACACATATCGTCTTCTCTCCACTACAGTTTATTTAAATAGGGAAGTAAATGACACGACAGAGACAAAGATTGAGATTTTTACATTGGACTTCTAGTAGTATTTTAAGGGTATATGGGAAATGTGCTTAAAAAAATGGGTAATATTCAACTAAATATTATTAGTAGCTACTTTTAGTTAACTAATCATAAGACTGGGTATTTTTCAAGTTATCCCGATATTTGGTATTGTATTTAGTACCCAATTTAAGTTGATTTCTTTAATTTTTACCCACTTTTTAAAACTTTTTGATTAATACCCAAACTATTAATGACTCAACCCATCATTTTACAGTGGTCTAGTGAAACTGACAGTGAAATATTATTTAAAAAGGGAAAGGAAGTAAATGACACGCCAGATAAAAATAATGAAATTTTTACTATTTTTCAAGTTATCCTTGTTATACCAAATTTCTGAAAAGAACGAACAAAACCCTAACGACGACGATGAGGCCACTGCTCCAAGCCTCACTCCTCTAAAGCTTCCTTTTACTCATTCCACAACGACGCCGTTTAACCGGATTTCCTTCTCTCTCTCACCTTCCTTCCTTCCTTCCAGGTCTCTCTCTCTCTCTCTCTCTGGAATTTACAGAGGCATTGATGAGTTTTTGGAAGGTCAGGTCTCAATGTGTTACTGCCGAAACAGGGACCAAAGACAGGAAAGTGCCACGGTCGATGGTGACCTCTCCGAGACTCTGTTTGGGAGGAAAAACGTTTTCCGGGAAACTGGTTTTCTTGGATTCTCGAGAAAATGGAAGAACAGTTCAGAGGAAAGTGTCAATTTCCAAATGGGTGGTTCCAGGTGGTCTGATTGTGGATGCGAGTCTTGTCTTTCACGGATGAGTAATGGTGGTGATCATAATCTTCATGTTCGCATTAGACAGCCTTCTCAACAAGGTAATTTTTGCTTTAGAAAAGTTCCTATTTTGACCCCATATTGTTGGTTTGCTAATAAAGGTCAACTTTAAACTATTCACGTTTTAACTTCAATCTGTTGGCTTTAAACTATAGAGTTGGATCGAATTGAATATCAATTATGATAAGTGAGGGCAGTTCAAATAGTTTGACATGTATGGTTTGTTCTCACAAGTTCGAGTCCTTACTAGATGAGAAAATTAATGTTGATTGTCTTTCTTGTTTGACAGAAACCATCGATGAGAAAAGTTGTGAAAAGACAGTAGTTGAGAATGTGATATTCTTGCATGGCTTTCTTTCTTCTTCTTCACTATGGACAGAATCAGTGTTTCAAAATCTATCCAAACCAGTAGACCGTAGCTATAGGCTCTTTGCTGTTGATCTATTGGGTTTTGGAAGGAGTCCAAAGCCAAGAGACTGTTTCTATACTCTAAAAGATCACTTGGAAATGATAGAGAAATCAGTGATCAGTCGATTTCAGTTGGATTCTTTCCACTTGGTTGCACACTCCATGGGGTGCAACATTGCAATAGCACTGGCTGCAAAGCATTCCAAGTCCATAAAGTCAATCACTCTTGTAGCTCCCTAAGTTTGGTTCTTGTCTGTTATGTTAGTTTGCCAACTATAAATTGTTTTATTTTTTTATTACTTGTTCTTTATATCATTTTTTATCTTCGGATTACAATTATTAGGCTTTATTTTTTATCATTTTTGATGTTTAAGTTCTTTGTGAGTGGAGATTTTTTCTTCTCTTTCTGTGGAATTATGATGCCCTTTACCACGTGGTGTGTGTGTGTGTGAATGTAAATTATTATTATATTATAGTTTAAGATTTATCACATGTGTGAACTCTTTTAATTGTTCATGTTAACTTTACTCTATTAAATTAATATTGTTTCTTAATATATAACATGTTTTTTTTTATTTCAATTCTATTTGACCCAGAGATATTTGTTCTGTGGTTTGTCTTTAATATAGTTTAGTTTCCTCCAGACATTTATTAGGCTGTAAATTGTTTCTAATGATATGAATTTTGCGGTTGCAGTTTTGTGGAATCTTTGGCTGCTGTAATCATCCTTGTGCATAATCTTTGGCTGTTGTAGTCATCCCTGTGCAGGTAAGATTGGTGGTTGATTCATTTTCCTTTTTTTTTTCTTTTTTCTTTTCCTTTAAAGATTATAATACTATTGAGTTTTGTTAGATATAATACTATTAAGCTCACATGATTTAATTGTTATTCTGTTCTTTCATGATATGATATGCTTTCTGGGTATTCAGTATATATATCCTCTTTTGCCTTTGTGATCCATCACAGTCTAATTAAGTTTCGTTTTTTTAGTTCTAGGATCTGGTAATCTGGCTTAATGTTTCTCTTAGTTTTGATTTTTTGCCTCTGAAATCAATTGGGTAAGTTTTATTTTGTTTGGAGGATCTAATTTGTTGTTTGGTCTCTTTCGTTAGATTTTGATTAAGGACCAGATTATTATGTTTTTTAGGATCTATGTTAGAAGAAGAGTTTGTTCTTTTAATATTTTTTACCTCTTATTTATGTATAGAAATTGCTATGCACAGACTTGCATATTCTTATCCGAAAGAATTATCTTAAAGGATTATTGTAGCATATTCGTTCTGTCATGTGTTCTATTTTCATAGATTGGGTTGATTCATGGAGAGTGTACTTTTTAGGATCTGGGTTCTCATCTATTATAATTCTCAAGGACCAGATTATCATGTTTTTTAGGATCTGGGTTCTCATCTATTATAATTCTCAACCCAATTATCTATCTGATATGTCTATTCTATTTTCCACCTTTTTTTTTTATCGAGTCTACTTTATAGGTTGTCAATGAACACTTCAAAATTTGTTAGTATTTAGCTTGTTTAATATTTGTTCTCAAGTGTTTTGCCAACTATAAATTGTTTTGTTTTCAAGTTTTATTTTTTATTACTTGTTCTTTATATCATTTTTTATCTTCGGATTACAATTATTAGGCTTTATTTATTTATCTGGTACCTAAGTTGTTCATTCAACCACTGCACTATTTTATTATGTGGGGTAATTTTCTTTTTCATGTTTAGGTTCTTTGAGGAAGGTAGGCCTAGGCCTAATAGGATAGGCTCGCTACCATATGTGTTGCTTCGAGATGATCAGAATTTTGTATGTACTTACTGTTACCCGAGAGAGTTGCCAATTGGTCCTATATGTCATGTTGATACTTTTAATGGCTTACCGCAAATGGAGCGTCATCGTTTGAATGATTTAGTCATTAGGACAAAGGACCTCAAGACTCGTTTGGCAAGGAAGTTCGTCAAAAATTATTTTCCCAGGAAGGGTCTAATACTGAATGTACTAAAAAAAATCAAGGAAAGAAAAGACTTTAGATCCCAATTTTTTGATATAAATGTACCTGAGAATAAGTTGGTACGAAACATTTTATTGGATGGGTCTACAATACTACATATAATAGAGAGTTAGCATTAGAGTTTGGAATTGACCGGGATCAAGAAGCTTTGATAGTGGAGGATTTGTTTTTGCTACAAAACCAAATCCCCTTCCAAGTAATTGTATTGATCCTCGAATCGATGACAAATGAGGAACATCGTGCCAGCCTGAAAGTGGATATTGGTAATTTCCTCTACATGAACAATTTCATGACACATGGTCAACTTTTCTTCCACAACCATTCTGACGTTGATCAATGTGACAAGTTTCTTCAAATACAAAATTGCAGTGAACATGTGCACCTCCTTTACCTTCTACACTCCTTCATCAGAGGTAATAGTACATATGACCAGTTGTCTGATTCCACATTAATGATGCCACACGAACTGAGAGGAGTTATGCTTCGCATGCGCAGCATAGCGATACTTAAATCAGCTGGGTAAAGTTTAAGCCAACCCTGAATGGTTCAATCTCTTTTAGCAGTAAGTATTTTAGTTTCAAAAGATAGCTGAAACTTCCTCAGTTAATTGTTGACAAGAGGACGGAGTATAAGCTGATGAATCTTGTCGCTTACGAGATAAGTCTTCATTTCCGGCAAACTCAATATCCTATAATTTTTTGTGTAAAATTCATGGATCTTTTGATTGATAAAGAAGAAGATGTGAAAGTCCTAAGGGCATCAAATGTTTTTCATAACCGCCTTAGCAGTGATGCAGATGCATTACTTTATTACTTTAATAGGCATTGACTAATCTGAATTATTTAGATAGTCTAGTTGGTGTTCCTAGATATTTCTCATTGTATCTTAATTTTTTTTGAGATTATTTCCTAATTGCGTTAAAAGATGTTTATTACTTTAATAGGCATTGACTAATCTTCTTCTTTCACATCTTCATCACTGCTAAGGCAGTTATGAAGAACATTTGATGCCCTTAGGACTTTCACATCTTATTCTTTATCAATCAAAAGATCCATGAATTTTACACAAGAAATTATATGATATTGAGTTTGCTGGAAAGGAAGACTTATCTCGTAAGCGGCAAGATTAATCAGCTTATACTCTGTCCTTTTGTCAACAATTAACTGAGGAAGTTTTAGATATCCTTTGAGACTAAAATACTTACTGCTGAAAGAGATTAAACCATTCAGGGTTGGCTTAAACTTTACCCCAGCTGATTTAAGTTCCTCTATGCTGCACATGCGAAGCATAATTCCTCTCAGTTCCTGTAGCATCATTAATGTGGAATCAGACAACTGGTCATATGTACTATTACCTCTGATGAAGGTAAAGGAGGTGCACATGTTCACTGCAATTTTGTATTTGAAGAAGCTTGTCACATTGATCAACGTCAGAATGGTTGTGGAAGAAAAGTTGACCATGTGTCATGAAATTGTTCATGTAGAGGAAATTAACAATATCCACTTTCAGGCTGGCACGATGTTCCTCATTTGTCATCGATTCGAGGATCAATACAATTAATTGGAAGGGGATTTGGTTTTGTAGCAAAAACAAATCCTCCACTATCAAAGCTTCTTGATCCCGGTCAATTCCAAACTCTAATGCTAACTCTCTATTATATGTAGTATTGTAGACCCATCCAAGAAAATGTTTTGTACCAACTTATTCTCAGGTACATTTATATCAAAAAATTGGGATCTAAAGTCTTTTTTTTAGTACATTCAGTATTAGACCCTCCCTGGGAAAGTAATTTTTGACGAACTTCCTTGCCAAATGAGTCTTGAGGTCCTTTGTTCTAATGACTAAATCATTCAAACGATGACGCTCCATTAAGCCATTAAAAGTATCAACATCACATGTGGTCCTATATTTGTGATCATAATTTTGTATGTAC
Organism: Humulus lupulus; assembly: GCF_963169125.1. Taxonomy (NCBI): domain Eukaryota; kingdom Viridiplantae; phylum Streptophyta; class Magnoliopsida; order Rosales; family Cannabaceae; genus Humulus; species Humulus lupulus. The sequence goes on from NC_084795.1 coordinate 284,783,270, forward strand.
TTACTGTTACTCGAGAGAGTTGCTAATTGGTCCTATATTTGTGACTATATCTATAGGTTAAGAAAAGTAAAAGTTCGGTACTGTTTCCACAATTATGATACTTTATTTTTTGCTCGGACAAAATTAGGACTTTTGTGGTCGGTTGGGCATGTTTGAGTCCATTATTTTAGTAATGGATGAAAATATAATTCCTTGAACACAGAAACTAAGAGTAGAAACATGAAATTTTCTGAAAAAAAAATGCACTTTTCTTATTATGAGGAAAGTAACAAAGCCAAACATCTGTACTTACGAGTGGATTGAGACTCATTGGAAGCACCGAAAGGTCCAAAACCTTGATTAGAGGTAGTTCCGTTTTGATATACCTTATTGAATATGCAAATAGATCAATCTTCTAAACGAAGCACAAGCTCTTTATATTATTAATATCAACACAGCTGCTTGGGAAAATATTTAATCCTTAAAAAAAAATGAAAATAAATTATCTATAATTGAGATTAATTACACATCATCATCATGCGTAACAAATGTGTATAATTTAAGTGTGTGTCTGACATATATTGATACGATTTAATTATAAATTATATGTAAGGTGTCTTGCTAACTTTCTAATTATAAATTTTTCTTCCCAATTACTGAATTTCACCTTTTTGTTTCAACTTTATGTATTATTCTTTATTTCAGAGAATGAGTATGTATGAACAACAATGGCTAAGAACCCATAAATAAAAAAATTCTAAACCCAAAGACCTCCTCTACAATAAGAAACTTTATTGATTGAATACGGATACATTAAACATAAGGGCAATCTACAAAGCTACAACAGAGACAGTTACTGATATTCTCTCTCTCAAATAAACAAAGAAATCATAATAAAAAATATAAAATTCTTAATAACTACATCAGTCCAAATTACCTTAATAACTTGGGTGTAAGGTCGTGAACAGACGAGGTGAAGCACAACAGTGTTCGTTTGTATTGGGAAATTTCAATTTGTATGCTTGATAAGTTTTATAATTACAAAAAAATGTTATGCATATTAAAAATTTCAAAATAATGCTATTTTTGACACTTTATCTAAAATGTCATTTCCACTTCCTCCTCACTTCTCATTTTTCTCTTCTTTCTTCTTCCCACTCTCTCTCTCTCTCTCACCTCACAACACCACCACCACACTAAATATTATATTTCAAATAGATTTGGACATGATTTTTGGATTTTTTTTGCGATTTTTTTCAAATCTGAAACTCTAAAATCTGCAGAAAATCGACATTACTCGATGGTGGTTCGATGGTGCTCGATGCCAGCTCGATGAGACCTTCAAAATCATGATTTTTTATTGAAAAAATGACTTTGCTTGATAGTAGCTCGATGGTGGTTCGATGCTGCTCGATGCCAGCTCGACGAGACCTTCAAAATCATGAGTTTTCATGAAAAAATGATTTTGCTCGATGGTGCTCGATGCAATTCTTGCAAGAAACATAATTTTTCACTCGGGTGTCCGTTTGGGGTGATTTTTTTTTATTTTAGGTATTTTTTTTCAAAATCTACACGTTTGACATGTTCATATGCACATTTGTGAAGTGTAACACTTGTAAAAAATACAAAATTGCAAACATACCTCATGTTTAAGACATCTTTTCACATGAAAAATCATGATTTTGAAGGTCTCATCGAGCTGACATCGAGCACCATCGAACCACCATCGAGCAAAGTCATTTTTTCATGTAAAATCATGATTTTGAAGGTCTCATCGAGCTGGCATCGAGCACCATCGAACAATGTTGATTTTCTGCAGATTTCAGAGTTTTAGATCTGAAAAAAAATTCAAAAATCATGTCCAAATCTGTTCGAAATATAATATTTAGTGTGGTGGTGGTGTTGTGAGGTGAGAGAGAGTGAAATAAGAGAGAGAGAGAGAGAGAGAGAGAGAGAGAGAGAGAGAGGGAAGAAGAGAGAAATGAGAAGTGAGGAGGAAGTGGAAATGACATTTTGGGTAAAGTGCAAAAAAATAGCATTATTTTGAAATTTTTAATATGCATAGCATTTTTTGTAATTATAAAAATTATCAAGCATAGAAATTGAAATTTCCCTTTGTATTATTGTCAAATAAATAATATTATATGTAAAAGAATGATTATGTTTGATTGTTTAAAGGGTTTATACATTTTTTGATTCTGTGTTTTGGACCCTGCGTTTTGTTGCATTACCTGTTTGGACCCTGTGTTTTGACAAATTACTTTTTGGACCAATTGTTTTGTAAAATGGTTCAAATAGAACCCTAAACTCGATTTTTGTCAAAATTTTCTCAACTGAAATCACAAATAATTCACCAAACTAACACTTCAGAACAAAAATAAAATCATTATGCTTAAAAACTGTGTTGTTATATTTAATTTTGTCTTCATTAAAATTGAGTTTAGGAGTTTATTTGAATAACTTTACAAAATATAGGGTCCAAAAATGAATTTTTTAAAACATAGGGTCCGAATAGGTTATCAGAAAAAACACAGGGTCCAAAAAAGTATAAACCCTTGTTTTAATATATATATATATATAGGGAACGACTACAACGCATGCATCCTTTGTCTATTTCGGTACTTGGATAGATGTAATTCCAAATTTTTTTATATGACGGTGTACATTGTAGGTATTTAGCATATCCTGCAAATTTTCAAGAAATTCTGAATGGTTTACGAAGCCGAAATAGAGTTCAAACTGTCAAATTTTACACGCGTACACAAAAAAACAGGCACGCGTGCAACATACAGTTTAGACCCTATTTCGGTACTATAATTTATTCAGAATTTCTTGAAAATTTGCAGGATGTTCTAGATAGCTATAATATACACCATCATATAAATTTTTTTGGGGATTATAACTATTCAGGTACCGAAATAGAAAAATGATGCACCGCTCCCTATATATATATATATAATATAATAACATATTTTTTAAATAAAAATTAAGATTATGTATTATATATTATTAGTATAATGATATTTTATAATATTTAAATTTATATTATAATGTAAGTTAAATATCTAGTATTGTATATTAATATGATTTAAATATACATTTAAATTTATATTAATATAATTATTAAATATCTAGTAATGTATGATATTTTATAACATTTAAATTTGAGTTTATATTAATGTAATTAATATATATGTAATTTTATATGAAATATTATTATAATAATAATATTTTATAATACTTGAATTTATATAATAATATAATTAATAAATATCTATTTTAGTTAGTTTTAAAGGAATATTCTATTAAATATTTAAAATATTTTGTTAAACATTTAGAATATTCTATTAAAGTTAATAAAACACACTGTTAAAATAAAAAATTTCTGTTATTTACACACCATTAAATTATGTATTTTTATCTATTCAAGACTGACATGATAGTTTAAAGCTGGAGTGGTTACAATAGTAAGTTAAAGGAAATATTGAGTTTATATGTATTCTAGTCAAAATTGCTTTCACTAGAATAACATTGGTGGATACCATAAACTATTCTCAATTTTGGGATAGTTAAGTTATAGTCTTCTTTATTTGAATTTTTGTATGTCTGTCATAAACAAGTGACTTTTAGATGCTTTAAAGTTTAAAGGAAAGGGCACAGTATTGATTGGATCAAGACCCCCACATCCTTGGAGGCTACACTTCATTATTGATTTCATTATAAATAAAATTATAAATTTAAAACTGATTTCGTCTAGTTGAAAATTGGAAAATAAATAAAAAGGAAAATTACATAAAATACTAATTTTCGCTAAAGAATTACGTTTTAATGGTCAAATATTTCTTTTTTTAATTTTATAGTTTTAAGGAAATTTTTACATTATTTTTGGTGTAGGATATTTATGCATTATTGTAAGTTGAATCTACACATATTTCAAGATCATCATCACTAGATTTTAATTAGATGTAGATACTCTAGTTTCAATATGAAATTATATCTCCAATTTATATAATCTAGAATTAGTTTCCAAAGCATAATCAATTAAGCTTTTAAAAAATCAAATGAGCTACCAAATGACATCAAAATACACTATTTCATAATCATTATAGTTGATAGTCTATATGCTCAATTCTTGAGAACATAATGACCTAATTAATAAAACGATACTATATAATATTCTATATAGTATGATACTTGTTGGTATCCTATAAAACCTTTTACTATATAATATATTATCTAATAATATATTCCACCATATTTAAACTTAACTACTTAATAGTATCCTATATGAGCTAGTATACATTCTCATACTAATTGGTATCATATACAACTTGATCATAATGCCTATCCAAAATAACATATTGTAGACTATGCAATTTGATACTTTAATTAGCTACTAAGTAGCATATATTGTACAACACATATGTGGTTTAACTTTTACTTTGAGCTATTTTTTTTCTTCACACTGATTAATTGAAAAAAAAAATTAAAAGGAAATTTTTATTATATTAATAATTATTTTATTGAGTGTTAGATATTTTAGGAAAGTTGTTATTAATAATGAGTGATTTAGGATATATAATTAGTTATATGAGATATTTACTTTAAATATAGAATTTGTTATATATAATATTATTATAATCAATTTGGGTATATTTTTTTATCATTAACAAAACTGTGATTATTTATACATATTAGTACGTATATGTAAACTGCCTGAAGGAAAACCCTAAACCCTAAACTCTCACTCTTTCTTTTCGTTTTCACACAATTCTCTCTCTCTCTCTTGCTGATGAGGCCACTGCTCCAAGGCTCACTCCCCTAAAGCTTCCTTTTACTCAGTCCACAACGACGCCGTTTAATCGGATTTCCTTCTCTCTCACCTTCCTTCCTACATTGAATTATTGTGCTTTTGTTTCATTTTATGATAGTGATGTAATGATAGTGATGAAGGAGACTGATCCAAAATAATAGACAACATTATGGTGTGGAAGTAATTTGGCTTAATGTCTCTCATAATTGGGTTAATTTTATTTGGCTTGGCAAGTCTAATTTGTTGTTGGGTCTCTCTTGTTAGATTTTGATTAAGCACCAAATTATCATGTTTTTTAGAATCTTTGTGTGGTTTTATATTTTGGGTTCTCATCTATAATTGTAATGCTCCGGATTCCCTATTATGGTTTAATGGCTGGGTTAGTAGGCCGGGAGGGCCATAACTGTTTAATTATGCCATTAAATATGTTTATGCATGTTTATGAGAATTATATTATAATATGATGTTAAATGCATGCATGTGAGTCCATATTTGTTTATAGGGGTATTTTGGTAATTTGGTTGTTGAGGGTATAATTGTATATTTGTATGTGTGTTAATGATATATTGTGAGACCACATTATAATATGGATTGGCTCGAGTATTCCGACATGAGACGATTGTTGAACGAGATTTATCGGTTTGGTCATAACAGGTTTGAGCTCGGGGCTCGGGGTGAGTCTCGGGGTGATATTAATGGTTATAGCGTTACCGGGGATTTTAGGGTAACGGGATATGAATTATTGGTGTTTGAGGATATTAAGATTAGCGGGAATTGGGAAGCGTTAATTATGATTAACGGGATAAGTGGAATGTGTCAAAATTACCCTTGAAGTGGTTTTAGAAGCTTATTAAGACCTAGGGGTATTTTAGTCTTTTGGCTTGGATATATATGAAGCTTGGAAGGCTGTAGAATAAACAGAGTAAAAATAGAGGCATTACCTTCTCTTCCCGTATCTTCTCCTTGCTTCATCTTTCTTGTGGATTTTTGTGAACTTGTTGAGGATTTGAGCTTGGGAGCTAAGCTTTGATACTTTGGGAGAGTGTTTCACTGTTGAAGAGCACCATAACCTGAACTTGAGGTAAGCTTTTAGCCACTGGTTTTTATATATGTTCTGTTTTGGTTGTTAGTTTAAGCCTTAGAATTTTGATGTGGAAAGTGTGAATCAAATGGAGTTTTAGTGTTGGTTTGATTGGGATTTGATGAGGGTGGGTTAAGGGTGTTATTTGGGGGTTTAATTATATGTTAGGAAGGGGTTTTATGAAGGTTTGAAGGACTAGTTTGAGAGGAAATCGCACAGGGGAAAAACTGGTTCGTTAAGGGCGTTCTTGCTGGTCTGGGCTGGGCGCCGCAGCGCAGCAGGGGTGCGCCGCGGCCCTTGGCGTCTGGCAGAGGGAGAGCTCTCTCTGTTTGAAGGCGCACCGTGGCGCAGCAGGGGAGGGTCGCGGCCCTTAAGGCCAATTTTGCCAAAATATGGTTTTTAGCTTGGGGATTCAAACCATAGGCCTCGGGGTTGGACCTAGTACCCGGTTGGGTAGTATTTGATGTCTCGGGGGCTAGGATTTGGTTTGGGAACCCTCAGTTATCATTTTTATTGATAAATTCTATAATTTGGTTATGACCAGGTGACCGTCAAGGAATTTAAAGGTTGATCGTTCTCATGGGTCGTTAATATAATAATTCTCACTCGAACCAGAGGTAAGAAAACAGTGTATGAATACAGTTGCACCCTGTATAAGTATATGACATGCATGGTTTGATATTTGAGGCATGTTGGTTGATAAATGTGGACATGGATTGCATATTAAATGCTATTGAACGCCGATTACCTGTTTAAGACACTGACTAGTGAGGGACCGACTCTAAAGTCGAGAATCATGCATTGAATGGCTCTATGGCATTAATGCTAGACCGAACCTAGGGTCGAGGAACTTATAAGCACTTGCCTGGTCTACGACCAGATGAATATAGCCAAGGTATATGACCCTGGTGACTGTTTGTCACATGGCTAAGGGACGTTGTCCATAGTTTCGACTCTAGAGTCGTGAGGAAGGTTATGTTGGTGACTAATCACCATACACCTGTCCTGATCAACCTATGAGAGAATCACTTATCAGTTAAGCCCTGGTGACCCTATCGTCACATGGCTAGAGGGAGCGATGCTCGTTATTGTGACTTTTGGCTATTGTCACCTATTTGTTGGACTGATAGTCCTGGATGGTTATTATGATCGTTGTTGATATTATATCATGTCTTATTGTGTTTTCTTGCTAGGCCTTGGCTCATGGATGCTATGTGGTGCAGGTAAAGGGAAGGAAAAGCTTAATCAACCCTGAGTGGAGAGCTTGGGCGGTGTGATATACATACAGGGCCGCTTGACCACCACGGTCAATGTGTTCTCAGAGGGACTAGGGGTTTACCCTATTTTTGCCGCTTAGGCCGGCGGGGATTGTAAATTTGAAACTGTAGCGATCTTTTGTATTATGGACATCTTATAAATATTTTAAAAGGCTCATGAGCAGTTTATTTACTTAATGAGATGTACCCTTTCCTTTTTACTGATTTTCACATTAACCTGATAATAACACTTAGATCACGTTTTTAACCAAAGGATTCGGGTAGCGAGTCAAATTTCCGGCTTCACTGTTCACCGTAACTGTTCTGGGGTAACCAGGGCGTTACAATAATTCTCAACCCAATTATCTGACATGTCAACCAAGTTTGACTTTTTCATTTGGTCTGTTAGAAGAAGAGTTTGGAGATTTCTCTTATAACATCCAATTCCGAATATATTTGATATGCTGATTCTCATTCTAGTGGCAGAGCCTAAACTACGATTTTATTTCTAGGAGAGATGGACTAAATTCCTTTTTTACAGTATTAGATATATGATTTTATGTCACGTTTGTTCTAGTAATATAAATTTTGAATTTAAAAAATCAAGACCCTAGATGTTTCTCAATAGATTTTAAAACCTTTATACCCAGTCTTAGATTTTTCCTAATTGTGTTTGTTATCAGGTAAATTAGCATTGGTGACGTGGCGAATAATTTCTTGATACGTGGCTGATACCTGGAAACATCTGCTAGAGTATCGACCAGGAGACACACCAGAAGCATGACAAGCCTATCTTTGCCACGACTAGACTGGTCGGTGGTCCCACTGGCAAAGCAACATTTGTGAGAAGATCTTTGTGAATCCCGAATTTATCTCATGCAATCTTCCGAATATCCCACTATTCAGGGGATAATATCTGCAACAATATTCTGTAATCCTCCACGAGCCTATAAATAGCAAGATATAGCTCAAGGGGAGGGGACTTTTCTTTTGACTAGAAAATCATAGAGAGAGATAGAATTTCTCCCAGAAAACTTGTATTGCTTTAAGTGCAGTGCTGAAACTCATTGAACCCAAGTTCTCTGATCACACTTCTGATTTCATATCAATATAATTCTAAGTGGACGTAGGTCATTACCAGATCCTGGGGCCGAACCACTATAAATTTCTGTGTTTTCTTTACTTTCGTCCTATATGTGATGTTAATCCTTTTAATGGCTTACCACAAATGGAGCGTCATCGGATGAATGATTTAGTCATTAGGACAAAGGACCTCAAGACTCGTTTGGCAAGGGAGTTCATCAAAAAATATTTTTCCAGGGAAGATCTAGTGATGAATATACTAAAAAAAATCAAGGAAAAAAAAGGCTTTAAAACCCAATTTTTTAATGTAAATGTACCTGAGTATGAACTAGTTCAAAACCTTTTCTTGGATGGGTGTACAATACTATAGATTATAGAGAGTTATGTGAGGAGTAGAGGAGGATTGGCAGTAGAGTTTGGAATTAACCATGATCAAGAAACATTGATGGTGGAAGACTTGTTCTTGCTAAAAAACCAAATCCCCTTCCAAGTCATTGTGTTGTTCATTGAATCAATGAAAAATGAGGAACATCGTGCATACCAGAAATCGTGTATTGTTGTTTTCCTTCATTTGAAAATTTTCATGACATGTGAACAAAAATTCTTCAACAACTATTTGGACGAGGATCAATGTGATAAACTTCTGCAAATACGCAATTGCGGTGCACATGTTCACCTATTTTTCCTTCTTCATTACTTGATCAGAGGTAATAATAAATATGACCAAGATGACAAGCTTACTGGTTTCACATTAATGGGATCGGGAGAATATAATTTTCGCATGCGTAGCGTAGAAGAACTTAAATCAGCTGGGTTACAATTTAAGCCAACCATGAACGGTTCTATCTCTTTCGGTAGTAAATGTTTCAATATCAGTGGATATCTTAAACTTCCTCAATTAATTGTTGACGAAAGGACAGTGTATAAGCTGATGAATCTTGTCGCCTACGAGATAAGTCTTCCTCCCAAGTTCCTTGGCCAACAAACTCAATATCCTATCATTTCTTATGTGAAATCTGTGGATGTTCTGATCAATAAAGAAGAGGATGTTATAGTCCTAAGGGCATCAAGAGTACTTCAAAACCGCCTCAGCAGTGATGCAGATGTAGCTAAGTTATTTAACAAAATTGGGTCAGAATGCTTCAACCCACCACATGATTTATATGAGAATGCAGGAAGCAGATAGAAACTCACTGCCAGAACAAGTCTGCGATTTGGATTATCCAAGTTCGTGAAAAACATTCCTGCAGTACCTGGACTATTCCTGCTCTTTTGGCAGCTGCATTCATTCTTTTGTTGACTGTCAAAATTTGGTACGCAATTCGCTCCTGAGTTAGTGCAATGTTTTTAGCCTAGCTATAGTAAAAATATATCCCACTTTACAGACTGGCGAAAGCAACTATAGATATAGGTTTGTATGCTATATAATAAATCCTCTTTTTTAGGACAGTAATATACTAATTTGTCATGGCACTTACAAGGTTGTTTTTTTTTGTATGTCATCTCTTTTAATTTTTTTTACAATGATAAATGTCTGCTTCATATGATCTACTAAATTATGAAATTTTACTTTTTGCTTGGACAAAATTTGAACTTTTGTTGTCGGTCAAGCTATGTTTGAGTCTATTATTGATAACCATTATTTTAGTTACGGTATTTGAGATATAAATCATTTGGTAAATGTAGGAGATACTGTCTCCATCCATCATCACTTTGTATTCAAAATTTAACACCACTTAAAAAATATTACAAACCCAAACTAATATTAATTAGGTCTCGATTATAATATACCAAGGTTGATAACAATGAACAGTTAGAGAGCCAAATTGTATTGCATGATTGATATACCAAGTTCTTAAATGAAATCAAATTAGATATAAAAGAAAACACTGAAACCTACTGCTACTCAGACGAAGGTAGGCACAATAAGATAGGCTGGCTATCACAGATGTTGCGTCAAGATGATCAGAAATTTGTATCTGCTTACTATTACCTGAGAAAGTTGCCAATCGATCATGTATGTGATGCTAATCCTTTTAATGGCTTACCACAAATGGAGCGTCATCGGCTGAATGATTTAGTCATTAGGACAAAGGACCTCAAGACTCGTTTGGCAAGGGAGTTCATCAAAAAATATTTTTCCAGGGAAGATCTAGTGATGAATATACTAAAAAAAATCAAGGAAAAAAAAGGCTTTAAAACCCAGTTTTTTGATATAAATGACCTGAGGATGAACTGGTTCAAAACCTTTTCTTGGATGGGTGTACAATACTACAGATTATAGAGAGTTATGTGAGGAGTAGAAGTGGATTGGCTGTAGAGTTTGGAATTGACCATGATCAAGAAGCATTGATGGTGGAAGACTTGTTCTTGCTACAAAACCAAATCCCCTTCCAAGTCATTGTGTTGTTCTTTGAATCAATGAAAAATGAGGAACATCGTGCATACCTGAAATCGTGTATTGTTATTTTCTTTCACTTGAACAATTTCATGACACGTGAACAAAAATTCTTCAACATTTATTTGGACGAGGGTCAATGTGATAAACTTCTGCAAATACGCAATTGCGGTGCATATGTTCACCTCGTTTTCCTTCTTCACTCCTTGATCAGAGGTAATAATAAATATGACCAAGATGACAAGCTTTCTGGTTTCACATTAATGAGATCGGGAGAATATAACTTTTGCACGTGCAGCGTAGAAGAACTTAAATCAGGTGGGTTACAATTTAATCCAACCATGAACGATTCCATCTCTTTCGGTAGTAAATATTTCAATATCAGTGGATATCTTATCATTAATTGTTGATCAGAGGTATATAAGCTGATGAATCTTGCAGCGTAGAAGAACTTCCTCAATTAATTGTTGACGAAATGACGGTATATAAGCTGATGAATCTTGTCGCCTACGAGATAAGTCTTCCTCCCAAGTTCCTTGGCCAACAAACTCAATATCTTATCATTTCTTATGTGAAATTCATGGATGCTCTGATCAATAAAGAAGAGGATGTTAAAGTCCTAAGGGCATCAAGAGTACTTCAAAATCGCCTCAGCAGAGAGGTAGATGTAGCTAAGTTATTTAACAAAATGGGGTCAGAATGCTTCAACCCACCACATGGCTTATATGAGAATGTCAGGAAGCAGATAGAAACTCACTACCAGAACAAGTCTGCGATTTGGATTGTCCAAGTTCGTGAAAAATATTTATGCAATACCTGGACTATTGCTGCTCTTTTGGCAGCTGAATTCATTCTTTTGTTGACTATCAAAATTTGGTACACAATTCTCTCCTGAGTTACTGCAATATTTTTAGCCTAGCTATAGTAAAAAAATATCCAACTTTATAGACTGGTGAAAGCAACTATAGATATAGGTTCGTATGTTATATAATAAATCCTCTTTTTTAGGATAGTAATATACTAATTTGTCATGGCACTTACAAGGTTGATTTTTTTTAGTATGTGATCTCTTTTAATTTTTTTTACAATGATAAATATTTGCTTCATACGATCTACTAAATTATGACATTTTGTTTTTTGTTTGGACAAAATTTGGACTTTTGATGTCGGTCGGGCTATGTTTGAGTCTATTATTGATAACCATTATTTTAGTTATGGTATTTGAGATATAAATCATTTGGTAAATGTAGGAGATACTGTCTCAATCCATGATCACTTTGTATTCAAAATTTAACACCACTTTAAAATAAATTACAAACTCAAACTAATATTAATTAGGTCTCGATTATAATATACCAAGGCTGATATCAATGAACAGTTAGAGAGCCAAATTGTATTGCATGATTCATATACCAAGTTCTTAAATGAAATAAAATTGGATATAAAAGAAGATACTGAAACGTGCTACTACTCAGAGGAAGGTAGGCATAATAAGGTAGGCTGGCTACCACAGATGTTGCGTCGAGATGATCAGAAATTTGTATCTACTTACTGTTACCCGAGAGAGTTGCCAATCGATCTTGTATGTGATGTTAATCCTTTTAATGGCTTACCACAAATGGAGCATCATCGGCTGAATGATTTAGTCATTAGGACAAAGGACCTCAAGACTCGTTTGGCAAGGGAGTTCATCAAAAAATATTTTTCCAGAGAAGATCTAGTGATGAATATACTAAAAAAAATCAAGGAAAAAAAGGCTTAAAAACCCAATTTTTTGATGTAAATGTTCCTGAGGATGAAATGGTTCAAAACCTTTTCTTGGATGCGTGTACAATACTACAGATTATAGAGAGTTATGTGAGGAGTAGAGGTGGATTGGTAGTAGAGTTTGGAATTGACCGTGATCAATAAGCATTGATGGTGGAAGACTTGTTCTTGCTACAAAACCAAATCCCCTTCCAAGTCATTCTGTTGTTCTTTGAATCAATGGAAAATGAGGAACATCGTGCATACCTGAAATCGTGTATTGTTGTTTTCCTTCACTTGAACAATTTCATGACACGCGAACAAAAATTCTTCAACATCTATTTGGACGAGGGTCAATGTGATAAACTTATGCAAATACACAATTGCGGTGCAAATGTTCACCTTCTTTTCCTTCTTCACTCCTTGATTAGAGATAATAATAAATATGACCAGGATGACAAGCTTTCTGGTTTCACATTAATGAGATCGGGAGAATATAACTTTCGCATGCGTAGCATAGAAGAAGTTAAATTAGCTGGGTTACAATTTAAGCCAACCATGAACGGTTCCATCTCTTTCGGTAGTAAATGTTTTAATATCAATGTATATCTTAAACTTCCTCAATTAATTGTTGACGAAAGGACGGTGTATAAGCTGATGAATCTTGTCTCCTACGAGATAAGTCTTCTCCCAAGTTACAGGAAGCAACCATAGTGACGTGGGGCGTTACAGTTATGTGAGTAGTAGAGGAGGATTGTTAGTAGAGTTTGGAATTGACCGTGATCAAGAAGCATTGATGGTGGAAGACTTGTTCTTGCTACAAAACCAAATCCCCTTCCAAGTCATTGTGTTGTTCTTTGAATCAATGAAAAATGAGGAACATCGTGCATACATGAAATCGTGTATTTTTGTTTTCCTTCACTTGAAAAATTTCATGACATGTGAACAAAAATTCTTCAACAACTATTTGGACGAGGATCAATGTGATAAACTTCTACAAATATGCAATTGCAGTGCACATGTTCCCCTTCTTTTCCTTCTTCACTCCTTGATTAGAGATAATAATAAATATGACCAAGATGACAAGTTTCTGGTTTCACATTAATGAGATCGGGAGAACATAACTTTTGCATGTGCAGCGTAGAAGAACATAAATCAGCTGGGTTACAATTTAAGCCAACCATGAACGGTTCCATCTCTTTCAGTAGTAAGTATTTTAATATCAGTGTATATCTTAAACTTCCAGAATTAATTGTTGACGAAAGGACGGTGTATAAGCTGATGAATCTTGTCTCCTACGAGATAAGTCTTCTCCCAAGTTCCACGAAGCAGCCATAGAGACGTGGGGCGTTACAGTTATGTGAGGAGTAGAGGAGGATTGTCAGTAGAGTTTGGAATTGACCATGATCAAGAAGCATTGATGGTGGAAGACTTGTTCTTGCTACAAAACCAAATCCCCGTCCAAGTCATTGTGTTGTTCTTTGAATCAATGAAAAATGAGGAACATCGTGCATACCTGAAATCGTGTATTGTTGTTTTCCTTCACTTGAAAAATTCATGACATGTGACCAAAAAATTCTTCAACAACTATTTGGACGAGGATCAATGTGATAAACTTCTACAAATACGCAATTGCGGTGCTCATGTTCACCTTCTTTTCCTTCTTCACTCATTGATTACAGATAATAATAAATATGACCAAGATAGCAAGCTTTCTGGTTTCACAATCATGAGATCGGGAGAATATAACTTTTGCATACGCAGTGTAGAAGAACTTAAATCAGCTGGGTTACAATTTAAGCCAACCATGAAAAGTTCCATCTCTTTCGATAGTAAATGTTTTAATATTAGTAGATATCTTAAACTTCCTCAATTAATTGTTGACAAAATGACGGTGTATAAGCTGATGAATCTTGTAGCCTACGAGATAAGTCTTCTCCTAAGTTCCAGGAAGCAGCCATAGTGACGTGGGACATTACAGTTATGTGAGGAGTAGAGGAGGATTGGCAGTAGAGTTTGGAATTGACCGTGATCAAGAAGCATTGATGGTGGAAGACTTGTTCTTGCTACAAAACCAAATCCCTGTCCAAGTCATTGTATTGTTCTTCGAATCAATGAAAAATGAGGAACATTGTTCGTACCTGAAATGGTGTATTGTTGTTCTCCTTCACTTGAGAAATTTCATGACACATGAACAAAAATTCTACAACAACTATTTGGACGAGGATCAATGTGATAAACTTCTGCAAATACGCAATTGCGGTGCTCATGTTCACCTTCTTTTCCTTCTTCACTCCTTGATTAGAGATAATAATAAATATGACCAAGATGACAACTTTCTGGTTTCACATTAATGAGATCGGGAGAATATAACTTTTGCATGGGCAGCGTAGAAGAACTTAAATCAGCTGGGTTACAATTTAAGCCAACCATGAACAGTTCCATCTCTTTCGGTGGTAAATGTTTTAATATTAGAGATATCTTAAACTTCCTCAATTAATTGTTGACGAAAGGACGGTGTATAAGCTGATGAATCTTGTCTCCTACGAGATAAGTCTTCTCCCAAGTTCCTTGGCCAACAAACTCAATATCCTATCATTTCTAATGTGAAATTCATAGATGTTCTCATCAATAAAGAAGAGGATGTTAAAGTCCAAAGGGCATCAAGAGTACTTCAAAACTGCCTTAGCAATGATGCAGATGTAGCTAAGCTATTTAACAAATTAAATGGGGTAAGAATTCTTCAACCCACCACAAGACTTATATCAGAATGTCTGGAAGCAAGTAGAAACTCACTGCCAGAACAAGTCTGCGATTTGGATTGTCCAAGTACGTGACAAACATTTCTGCAGTACTTGGACTATTGCTGCTCTCTTGGCAGCTGCATTCATTCTTTTGTTGACTGTCAAAATTTGGTACGCAATTCGCTTCCGAGTTAGTGCAATGTTTTTAGCCTAGCTATAGTAAAAAATATCATACTTTCTAGACCGACGAAAGCAACTATAGATATAGGCTCGTATGTTATATAATAAATCCTCTTTGTTAGGACAGTAATATACTAATTTTGTCATGGCACTTACAATGTTGATATTTTTTAGTACGTGATCTCTTTTAATTTTTTTTACAATGATAAATATTTGCTTCATATGATCTATTGAATTATGACATTTTATTTTTTGTTCAAACAAAATTTGGACTTTTGTTGTTGGTCGGGCTATTTTTGATTCTATTATTGATAAACATTATTTTAGTTATGGTATTTGATATATAAATCATTTGATAAATGTAGAAGATATTGTCTCCATCCATAATTACTTTATATTCAACATTTAACACCACTTTAAAAAATATTACAAACCCAAACTAATATTAATTAGTTCTCCATTATATGTGATGCTAAATATGTTGAACTATACAATGTGATAATAATTTATATGTATTCACTCATGTACAAAATTAAAATAGAAAATTTGAGTTTATATGCACACCTAAATAAAATATGCAATCTATTATTTTGATTCTAATGTTTTTTGTTTTAGAAGATGCCCTTTGCACGTGTTGTACCTTATTTTTTGCATTTATTATTCTCTCTCCGAGTTCCCTCTCACCAAAATAGCTACTAGAAAATGGACTTTACAGTTACAACCATCACCAAAATGTCGATGGTTGTATGTTATTAAAAGTATAGATGTGCATATTCTATTGAAATGTAGGTTTGTTTTATTTATATAATTTTTTAATTATATTTATTAAATTTATATTATTCTTAAATAAATAATATTATATATAAAATAATGATTATGTTTGATTGTTTTAATATTTATATATATATAATATGAGGACAATTTTTTTGTAGGGGCTTTGCTTTAAGTTCTACCAGTGAGACTCTCAGTGTTCTCGACTTTTGAACAGTTTTCGGAGTGATTTTTTAATGACCGTGTATATTGTAGCTATTTAAAGCATCGGCGCGATTTTTAGAAAATTTTAAATAATTTACAGTATCGAAAACTAGGTTCAAACATGTTGTTGTACGCAACACGCGTGACTAATTTTTTTTAGCACGTGGAAAACAATATGTTTGAACCTAGTTTTTGGTACTGTAAACTATTAAGAATTTTCTGAAAATTTGCAGGATGCTCTAAACAACTACAATATACATGGTCATTAAAAAAAATTGCGCCGAAAATTGTTCACGAGTCGAGAACATTGAAGAACTCCACCGGTAGGGCTTAAGGTGAAGCCCCTATAAGAGAATTCCCCTATAATATAATAACCCTTTAAACCTAAATGATATTTTTTAAATAAAAATTATGATTAGGTATTATATATTATTAGTATAATGATATTTTATAATATTTAAATTTATATTATAATATAAGTTAAATATCTAGTATTGTATATTAATATGATTTAAATATACATTTAAATTTATATTAATATAATTATTAAATATCTAGTAATGTATCTATAATATTTGAATTTGAATTTATATTAATGTAATTATTATATATGTAATTTTATATTAAATATTATTATAATAATAATATTTTATAGTACTCGAATTTATATATTAATATAATTAATAAATATCTATTTTAGTTAGTTTTAAAGGAATATTCCGTTAAATATTTAAAATATTTTGTTAAACATTTAGAATATTTTATTAAAGTTAAAAAAACACACTGTTAAAATCAAAACTTCTGTTATTTACACACCGTTAAATTATATATTTTTCTTTATCCAAGATTGACCTGATAGTTTAAAGCTAGAGCAGTTACAATAATTAAGTTAAAGGAAAAATTGAGTTTATATGCATAATGGAGGGGCTTAATTAAAAAAAAAAATATTCGGTACACATCATTATTTGATACTAATATTTCCCATTTTTTCAAAAATGCTCACACCATTGTTCCTCTAATCTCTCTCTCCTCCTTTTTCCTTGTGGCGATGAGCAACCACCATCACCACCCACTATCATCCATTTTTTTTTTTAGTTTTCCCTTTCATTTTTTTTATCATTCGACTCCATGAAGTAAATTTATCTCTTCGTCCTTGTCCGAGACTGACCTGATAAATCAATAGTCTAAAGCTGGAGCAGCTCCAATAGTTAAGTTAAAGAAAAATTTGAGTTTATATGCATAATGGAGGGGCTTAATTAAAAAAAAAAACACCATATATGATGTGCATATCATTATTTGATGCTAATATTTCTCATTTTTCAAAAATACTTGTACCATTGTTCTTCTCATCTCTCTCTCTCTCCTCTTTTTCCCCATGACAACAGGCAGCCACCATCACCACCCACTCTCATGGCGACGGGCAACCACCATCACCATCCACTCTCATCTATTTTTTTTCTTAGTTTTCCCTTAATTTTTTTTATCATTCGGCTCCATGAAGTAAATTTCTGTTTTCGTCCCTGTTCTAGACTGTCTCGATAAATCAATAGTCTAAAGCTAAAGCTGGAGCAGTGCCAATAGTTAAGTTACTAAAATTAGTATTGCTTGTAAGATTGTATTATTATTTGTCACATTTTTTTTTAAATCATGTTTCTTTTAAAAAATAATAAATATGACCACAATTTTGAAATTATTATTATGTTAAAAGAAAAGGAAAAAGGCCCATAGTGAAATTAGTATTGGGCTTTAGTTTTTGGGCTTTTTCAAAGAAAGTAGGGAGGTGAAGGATTTAGGAAAGAAAACTGGTGGTGATATTTGGTATTTTATACCAAATTTCTGAAAAGAACGAAAAAAACCCTAAACTCTCACTCTTCTTTTCGTTTTCACACAATTCTCTCTCTTTCTCTCGCCGATGAGGCCACTGCTCCAAGCCTCACTCCTCTAAAGCTTCCTTTTACTCATTCCACAACGACGCCGTTTAACCGGATTTCCTTCTCTCTCTCACCTTCCTTCCTCCCAGGTCTCTCTCTGGAATTTTATGTGTATTTATCGATTTCTGCATTGAATTATTGTGCTTTTGTTTCATTTTATAGCTTATCATGGTTTTCAATACTTTCTCAATTATTATTCTGTTCTCCACTTTTAAAGATTTAAACTTTACATGTTCACAAAATCACATGACATGTCTGTGTATTTTTCAAGATTTTGTTTTTTCCCCCTCGAGGGAGAAAGTACTTTGTATGAGTTGGTACAGGCTAGCTAGTGTTGACTCTGGATTAAATATAAATATTGAACATTACTATTCAACTATTTTATTTTATTTTTGGTAAAGAAAAAAAATTAATTAATTATGATGTAATGATAGTAATGAGGGAGACCTGATCCAAAATAATTGACAACATTATGGTCTGGAAGTAACCCTTTTTTATAGATTTATGGTTGAGCTCTTTCTCTTTTTCTTTCTTGCCCTTATGTTTTTATTAGTTAACACCCATAACCCATTTGAAAAATGTCAACTTTTTTTACATATTTGTGATTTTCTTTAACTTTATATGTCAGGACTAAGCTCCTTTGATCCTTACAATGTAATGGGTGATATGTATAAAAGATAAAAGATGACATCAAAAGTAATTATCTTTTGGTTTTTTTATTGCATTTGATTTGAATGTGTCTGGCTTGTTATGCATTGGTCTGGTGGTTTTGTTTCTATGGAAAACACAACTGTCAATAGTGATTTGATATGGTTGATTGCAAATGATTGATGTAGTTTTTCTGGGTGTCTTTGTGCAGAAGATATGACAACTATTAATGTTTTTGTGAACTATGATGGGCATTGGGATGATAAGAAATGCTACGTTGACTTCAAGATGACGGGTATATTAGTGCCCAAGGAAACTACATATAAAAGACTGACGGGATTGTTGTTCAAAGAGTTGAATATCAAGCCTTCAGAACATTCCATAACTGTTCAATATCAAGTGAGTCCAGGTTCTCCACCCATCACCATATTGACTGACAGCGGTGTCTTGTTTTACTTGGCGTTGAAAAAGAAGGATCCTGTACTTACTGGCTTCCCATTGTGCATCACCATTGAGGATAAACGATTGGCTCTCAATAACCAAGCAGTGCCAATTAATCAAGTTCAAGCAGCTGAACAACGAAGTGAAACAGCGAACGGAGAAGAACATGATGAATCAAATCATTTGAACGCATTGCCCACTCCAACGAACAGTGATAATCACACATCAGATAATCACATATTTGATGATGTTTATGATTCTCCAATGGAGGTGGAAACAATCGAACCAGCCGACTATGTTGACCGATCTATTCTCACTCGTTCACGAGCCATTGTAGAAGCAAAAGCTAGTTCTAGCAAACGACGACCCTACAAGAAGCATAAGCAAAAGCGTGATGCCGTTAGTGAATATGAAATGACAAATACTATCATATCAGAGTACCATTATTCAGAGATTGCAGTTAAGCAGCTGTATAAAAACAAGGATGTGTTGAAGAAGGTGGTTAGTATGTTTGCTATAAGAAACAATTTTCAGTATAAAGTCAGGAGATCAGACAAGAGGTTTTTTTTGGTTACTTGCTTGGATCAAACTTGCAAGTGGCTCCTTCGGGCATCAAAGTTTTTGAAAACTGACATGTTTATTGTGAGAAAATATGTTCCTACGCACACATGCTCTTTGGATGTTAAAGGGGATCATCGCCAAGCTAGTAGTCGAGTAATCGGTGAATGCATCAAGTCCAAGTATAAGTTGTTGGGAGAAACATCTTATTCACCATATGACATCATAAGAGATATGAAAGATGAATATGGTGTTTCAATTAGTTATGAGAAGGCCTGGAGAGCTCGAGAATGTGCCTTGGACATGATAAGGGGAGCCCCAGAAGAATCATATGAAAACATTCTTTCTTATCTGTACACGTTGAAGAATAAGAATCTGGGATCGGTAACTCACCTTGGTACAGATAATGATAATCATTTTAAGTATTTGTTCATGGCTTTGGGAGCATCAGTTAATGGATGGCCTCATTGTCGACCTGTTATTGTGGTTGATGAAACATTCCTAAAGGCTAAGCATAGTCGCATCTTGTTTACAGCGTGTGCTAAAGATGCCAACGACAAGATTTTCCCTTTGGCTTTTGGCATTAGTGATTTTGATAATGATGCATCATGGGATTGGTTTTTAACAAAGTTAAGAGATGCATACGGTGACCGTGATGGGTTGTGCATCATATCCGACCAACAAAGTAATATCTGTGCGTCAGTTAAAAAAGTTTACCCGAATGCTAAACATGGGTTTTGCATGACTCATGTTCTTAATAATCTGAAGACCAAGTTCAAATCTTGTGGTAAAGAAATTGTTCCTACTTTTATTGCTGCTGCTAGATCGTACATTAAAGATGACTTTGAGTACTACATGAAACAGCTTGACAACATTGATGTTGGTATTCGTCCTTATCTAGCTGAAATAGGACATGAAAAGTGGTCGCGTGCGTTTTTCACTGGTGGGAGATATTCAATAATGACTGCTAACATTGCCGAGTCAATGAATATTGTGGATGGTTCAGCTAGAGAAATGCCTGTGGCGACTTTGGTTGAGTGGCTAATTACTTGGATGGACAGATGGTTTACGGAAAAGAGACACGAAGCTGAATCAACAGTCACAGTACTTGCAGCAGCTACAGAGAAGGTCTTGCGGGAAAATCAGGTTGCAGCCTTGCCTTTGGTGGTATGTCTTCCCACTTATGATCTCTTTTATTTTATTTTTTTCTTTCAGGTTACCAAGTAATAATCAGATACGTTACATGAACCAGATTGTTTGATTTGTATTGCTTTGCAGGTTTTGCCAATAGATTCAAACTTATCACGAGTGTATGATGGTGATAATCTTTTTGTTGTGAATTTAGATGAGAAAATATGCTCATGTCGTCGATTTAACCTAGATCAAATTCCTTGTCGACATGCTTTGGCGGTTTTAGCGAAAAAAAGGTTGAACCCTTATGCATATTGCTCACGCTACTATAAGAAGGAAGAATTACTTGCAACTTACCAGGAAGAAATTAACCTTCTTGGGAATCCTCGAACTTGGAGTATTCCGGATGATGTTAAGTTGACAGAAGTCTTACCTCCAATTTCAACCGAGAAGTCTAGCAGACTAAAACGAAAGAGATTATCTTTTAGTGGAGAACACAACTCTCAAAGTAAGTGTGGTAGGTGCGGACAGCCTGGGCATAACCGAAAAACATGCAAAGCTCTCGCCATTCAACCATCATCCTCACTGGTAAGAAGATCAACTCGGTTATCAGGAAGGATTACATCTGATGAAGTTGCTGATGAGAACCCATCTGATGAAGTGGCCGATGAAATCCAATCTGATGAAGCTGCAAATGAAGTCCCATCTGATGATGCTGCCTATGAAAATGAAGTAGTGAAACAATTAACATTTGATGAAGCTGCCAATGAAAGTGAAGTCGTGAAACAATTAACGTTTGATGAAGCTGCCAATGAAAGTGAAGTTGTCCAAGAAAAACCATCTGATGAAGTTGCCAATGGAAGTGAAGCTGCCAAAGAAAATGAATTTGCCCAAGAAATACCATCTGATAAAGTTGCCAATGGTAATGAAGTTGCCCAAGAAATACCATCTGATGAAGTTGCCAATGGTAATGAAGTTGCCAATGAATTTCCATCTAATGAAATTAAGATTGAAATGCCATCTGTACCATCTGATGAAGTCGCCAAAGAAATACCATCTGACGAAGTCGCCAAAGAAATACCATCTGATGAAGTTGCCAATGAAATACCATCTGATCAAGTTGCCCAAGAAGTACCATCTGCCTAATAAACATATTAAGTTTTTTTTTTTTTTTTAATTGTTTTACTCAGTACTTAAGTAGGATTGTCATGGTTTGTTTCGTTATGTTTTGTTTGTATAGTTCGATTGAGAACTTTTCTTATTTGTTAGAAGGATTGTTTTCGTAGGATTTTCGTCTATGTTTAATTAAGAATCATGGCATGTTATTCTAGACAAATAGTGTGAAGGAAACTGAGAATAACACATTGCTTAAACTGAGTCCTCCATCAAGGTAACCTCCTTCATCAGCAGGTACATAATCTGTTCTTTGACCATCTTAAAATAACATCTTTTTTACATTGTTGTTTTTGTAATGAATTATAATTGGTTGAGTTTGCTGTGTTCTCCTCATATAGATCTGGTGATCTACATTTTTGCAGTGATTTGTCTTAATTTGGTGGTTGGTTGTTGCCATCAGCATATAGTGTTAGTTCTCCATATCGTGAGAAAGAGAAAGAGAAAGATTTGCACATGTTGATTTGTAATCAGCAGAGGTGCTTGAATTATGGAACTTGTGCTGATTTTTCTTGTTTATAAATGTTTCTTAGTCTTTTTTTGTTTCAATCGAATCCAAAATAGTAAAACCAGTAACTAACTGTTCATGCTTATGGTTAGTCATTCCATTGTCAACCAACCTTGGCAATAAAAACTTATCCAACAGTAGAATTGAAAGGTTAACCCCAAAGGGTAGTAAAAAAAAACAGGTCTTTATCACCTTTTTAAGAACCTACTCTTAAAAAATCATTTAAATTGAATGATTATGTATTGATTATATAAATATAAATATATTTAATTTGTAGAGGTTAGTTTGGTTGCTCCTTTATTCAAGAAGCCAAGTCTCCAAGATATGAGTTGTGAGAAATAAGGAATATGCATATTCAAGATTTGTTGAAAGAAAGAGTAAGCTTCAATTATGTGGTGAATATGTATTATTTGGTGAGAAGGAACAGTTCCCCCGAGACAAATATAGATAAGAAAGTTGGTTAAAAATTTGTTTGATGTATACAAATCGGTAATGTAAAAAGGATTTAACATGTTAATGTTGTAATTAGTGTAGTTTTATTGATCAAAATTTAATCTCCAAATGAAATCAAGAGAAATTTATTTAAACCAATTTATCTACTTTGTTTGTAGTAGATCTAGTTCAAATCAAGGATCTACCTTTTGAGTTTGTCTTATAACAGACATATATAGCCAATCATTAGTCAATTTTTTGTTGGCATTTGTCAAATTGGTTGATTAAATAGTGCATTTTGAAATTATATCTTTTCAATACAAAGGCATGTCCGACCTTAAGTTTAATGGACATGTTGGTGTTGAAGGTGACACTGCAATAAAAGAGCTTTTTTCCATAGAGAGAAAGGTTGATGATGGTGAAGAAAGAGAACATTTTGGGATTAAGTGTATCACTAAATACAATTAAAGAAAGTGGGGTATACTACCCTTCTTAAAAATTGAGTCTTTAAAGTACTGATAGGAAGTTAAAGACTTAATTTTTTTGTTAATCCTCTCAAATTCAACTGGTAAAAATTGCATCTTTTTTATTTTTAATGTAAGAGTAGCACTTAAAAATGAAAAAGGAATGGTATCATGTCATCTCATCTCATCTTGTGATTAGCTTAGCTTATTATAGGTGCAGTTTCTGTTTGGAGAGAGAGAGAGAGAATCTAAAGTGAGTGAAGGCAACACTCTAACTTCCCTCCCTTTAAAGCAACCAAGAACCCTCTCTCTTCTCTCAACACATCCTCATTTACCTTCTATTCTATTCTAATGAAGAACTAAACACCATTTTTTGTCTCTCAATTGTTTTGGGAAAATGAGTATCAAACTTGTCATGATTTCTCTAGTTGTAACTTCCATTATCTTCTCTCTTTTCTATATTCCCACTATTTTAACAATACCCGTCACCACTTTCAGGCCTAATGTTGTTATGAATCAGTATTTCAACTTGAAGGACTCCGACAACACTAGTTGGGCGCCATATCCAGTGACCTTCGCTTACTTGATCTCGGCCACGAAAGGTGATTTGGGCAGACTAAAGCGATTATTACACGCTCTGTACCATCCGGGTAACTACTATTTGATTCATATGGACTATGGAGCGCCACGGAGCGAGCACAGAGACCTGGCTGAGTTCATAAGCGAACACCCTGTTTTTAGCCAAGTGGGTAATGTTTGGATTGTTGGAAACTCCAACTTGGTGACTTACAGAGGACCCACTATGCTTTCGACCACGCTTCATGCAATGTCAATCCTTTTGAGGGTTTCTAAGTGGGATTGGTTCATCAATCTCAGTGCTTCTGACTACCCCTTGGTCTCTCAAGATGGTATGGTGAGTGCACCTTTTTTGTGTTCGATCATTTGTCGCACTGAAACAAAGTTTTCATTTTTGTTACTCTATTGTTTTTTCTCAATCCATTAAAAGGGAAATGTGGTTGTTTTCAGATCTGATCCATGCATTTTCGGAGTTGCCCAGTAGAGATCTCAATTTCATACAGCACTCCAGCCGATTAGGTTGGAAACTGTAAGGCTTCTTTTCATGCTAACGTTTTGTCTTTTGATTTTGTTTTTTTTCTTTCTATGTATGTTATGTTGTGATTTAGGCTGAGAGACTTATCAGAACAATTTTTTGCTTGGCAATGGCAGGAACAAGAGAGGAAAACCAATCATAATTGACCCGGGACTCTACAGCCTTAATAAATCAGAGATCTGGTGGGTTATTAGACAGAGAGCTCTCCCAACTGCATTCAAGCTCTACACAGGTTTTTCCACTTTATTTGTTGTTCTCTTCACAGAATCAAAATTTAGTCTTTTTGTGTGTGTATGTTTGTGTTCTTGTTCTTTTGTCTTTTTGTTTACCAGAAAAATACATAATTAGTAATTATAATGAGGAAGCAGAAATAGTAGAAGATATTTGGGTTTGGCCGGCCTCTACTCACTTTATATTATATAAAATGAATTTTCCTTTGAAAATCTTGTTATGATATGAGTGGTGAACATGTGAATTTCTGTACAAACATGACACGTCTAAAGGTTGCTGAGTACAAGGTACAATTGTTATTAGCCTGGTCATGTCAAACCAAAAAACATAATTAAATAAATTTACTTTACCAAAACACATCTTCTGGTTTCTGATAAGCTTGAAATGAGATTTGTGAAAACGTGGGAGGACCCACTTGGAAGAAGTGGGGTAATAATTTGCTTGATAAACAATTCCAAATATTTTAAATTGGGCTTCTTGTTCTGTTTTAATGTTGGCCTAGCTCATAGATCTTCTTCTTGTGGTTACTCACATGAAAAGAATTTAGTTGTTAAACCATACAAAGAAAAACCAATCATGATTAGATTACTTCTAAATATGAAAATGGATTTTATTAGCCTTTTTTCCTTTTGCCAAAGGATTTTGTAATCCATTTGTATATAGCGTGTTCCACAAGGGTGTGTGTGTGTGTGTGTGGTTCTGTATCACTTTTGCAATATTGGAATGTCTCTTTCCAATTTTTTTCTTCATATTTTAATGGCCTTTTGCTGGTAGGTATGCAACTGCCACTGGCTATAGATGATGCCATATGTCACATGGATCTTTAATATCCACATTAAGCCTTTCTCATTCCACCTAACTATGTGAGTGTGACCAATACTATTGGGTTACTATATACTGATTACGCCACCACCCAACTTTTTTCTTTTATATGCCCAAATTAAACTTACTAGAGTGTAATTTTGCACATTTATGACAGACATGTGCACATCAGGTGCTGCATAGTCTGGAAAATGCACGTGCCTATATGACATGATACACATATGTCCATGCCTACTTAAGATAAGATCTAATATTATTGGAATGCAACGTGGCTTCCTGCTCCATCGATCTCTCCCCCACTCTTAACTTATTGTAGATAATTTTACAGCATTCAGTTTCATTTCCTTGGGAAGAAAAATGGACTTTGTCTCCACTCAGAAAATAATTACTTAATTTGCCAAATTTGTTTTGTTTTTGTGCTAATAATCTTTTTCTTTTACTATTTTATATTGGGAGTTAAGGACTTGAACCTTAGGTTAGGCCTCGGCTGTTTTGGGGTGTTGTTACAATGACCCTGCAACCACAACAGTGATTAGTGCTTTTAATGACATAATAACCCCATCTTACCTTCATGACGTATGCGGTTTGGTTGTTAATCTATTCTACCATTATTTTCAGAGTAATGGGTGAAAATCCTTTATAATATGATTCTGACATTCTTTTGATAATTTTTTGGGAAATGGCTTCCAAGAGGGAGTTGTGAGTTTTTGACAGTGTCAGCAAATTTTTTTATAGGTGTCTAGTGTGTTTGGCAGGCCATTTTACAAAGAATTATAAAAAATGATATTATTTTGCAAAAGTGATTATATAAAATAAGTTACTTTGTCAATGTATAAATACATGTAGTTTCAATTCATAGTTCACCAAAAGAAAGCTGGGTTTGAACTTTTATTGCTTGACAACAATGCAGGTTCAGCTTGGACAATCATATCAAGATCCTTTGCCGAGTATTGCATAGTGGGGTGGGACAATCTACCAAGGACTCTCCTCCTATACTACACCAACGTTGTGTCTTCCCCCGAGGGCTACTTCCAGACCGTCATATGCAACGACGAGAACTACAAGAACACCACAGTCAATCATGATCTTCACTACATTAGTTGGGACACACCTCCTAAGCAACATCCCAGGTCCTTGGGACTCAGAGACTATAGAAAGATGGTTCTCAGCAATCGCCCCTTTGCCAGAAAATTCAAGAAGAATGATCAGGTTCTCAACAAGATTGATCGCGAGCTTCTGAAGAGACGCCGTGGAGAGTTCAGTTATGGCGGATGGTGCTCTGGGACCAGGAGAATGCGCAGCTCGTGCTCCACTTTGCAGAGTGACAAGTTTGGTGTGCTGAAGCCGGGACCAGGTTCCAGAAAGTTAAAAACCTTGTTGTCAAGATTAGTATCTTCCAGGAGTTTCCAAAAGCAACAATGCAGATAGATTCTTTTGTACCACATATAGAACAATAAGATTGCCAAGCAGCTTTTAGTTTTTGGAATGTTAAACCTGCTTCTGCTCTTACCATAGGACTTGTGCCCTAAAACCTATTGTATTCCATGTGATTTGATTCACTCATAGTAATGAGAAATAATGTTGTGCATTATTTAGTTAGCCATGTTTGTTATATTGAGTTTTTGTCTGCCCTGGCTTTGTATCCACCCCTTTGGTGAACCGTCACTCTTATTAGAAACACCAAGTTTCTTGCTGTGGACACAGCGAGAAACTTCACAACGTTGCTACTAATAAGAGCGGTGGTGAACCGTCACTCTTATTAGAAACACCAAGTTTCTTGCCGTGGACGCACCAAGAAGCAAGCCACTTGGTTAGAGATCAAAATTCAGTCTCATTACTTCTTATGCCAATGCTTATGCCGAAATCAAAATTTCATAATTCATTATGATCATGCAAATGTGATTACAGTAATTTGTGAAATCGATTTAAATTTCAGCATAATCTAGCGAGTGTTTAGGCTGAAATTTTGATCAAAATTCAGTCTCATTACTATGATCTCTAGCCAATGCTTATGCCAATAAACTTTGTACATAACTACTTGTTGCTTAAGTCTTAGAAGGCCATTAAATGAGATTTATAAATTGTTTTCACAATCAATTGTATTAATTTACTGAATTTAAAGATGGCGGATTAATTATACGGTAAAACATAACAAAAGAGTACTATACAACATGACCATTTTAAATTATCAACCAAAATGTTTTTATAAAAAATAAAGCCAATCACAACAACCATCAAATCCACCTTTTCTTTCTCAATATATGTACAAAGTTTCATCACAAAAAAAACTAAATGCCTTTGTAAACTCAATTAAGTAATCAATTTTTAGTACTTTGAGAACAAATGTTAATGATATTTAAATGAAAAAGCACATTTTTGTATTAGAATTTAGGGGTGTAGTGTAAGGAGTCAACTTTTCAAACTTTGAGGATTTACCATAAGTAGATGTTGTCTACCTTATTTATTATGTATATAAATGTGGCATAGAGACTTATGCTATCGTCTATGGTCTATGGTCCACAAATATAACGTTCACTTTACTCTATTTATTTCTTAATCTTTTTAATATTATTTTTTTCTTACTATCCAAACGGTCACATTATTTTTTTTTGTAACTTTATGCTGCCGACCATCACCAACTTTCTGCCCAATTCACTTACTTTACATATTACAACGTTATAAATATTATCAAGAATGAATCAATATTTTCACTTCCAAAAATAAATTTAATAATAAATAAATAAAATACAACCGCGGGAACGTGCCAAAACATTCAAACTAAAACAACTCTTACATTATTTGGTCGGAAAGCGACGGTAGTCGCCGGAAAAAGTTCATCGGTACGGACGGCATATCGCCACGAAATCTAGGATGACGTAAGTAGTAGAATCCCCATCCCAACATGAACACCTTAAACGGCACCGCATAGAACACCAACGACGCCACCAAGCAAAATACCACAAATATCCCCGTCGCCCTCGGGTCCCGCCAATTGCACAGAGCCTCCAACCGCTCTCCTTGGGCCGCCACGTCACCCAACAGAGTCTGGGCCCTACCCGCCAAGGCCCGCAACCGATCGTACCGGACCCGAACCACGTCGGCCGACCGATTTGAAGGGAACCCGTCGAACTCTTCGTCCAGCTCATCATGGCCCACCGAGTCCACGTGGGACAGCCTCGGGTCCATGTTGGCAGGGATCACGCGGCGGTACCGGAAACGGAGGGTTAAGATCAAGAAGGCGTACATGAATACGGTGGGGAGCACCAGATGCGGACAGAGCACCACGGCCACGAGGAGCACGTGCATCAGAATGGTGGTGGGAGTGTGCACCCACGTGCGAATCCCGTCGAGCCAACCGGCCAAAGTGGCGGCGCGCGAGAGGCACCCCACCACGCGGAACCAGTTGGCCTTGCTCCGCCTCATGCTCCACACGTGGGTGTCGGAGTCCAGCAAGAACTGGACCACTTCTTGCCCCAATGGCGGCTCGGAGCGAGCCATGCGAGCCGTCACGATGCGCATGGCCGTGTGGCGGAGGATGTCTTGTTGGGCCGGGCCCAAGGGGCGGACGTAGTGCATTCTGGGCAGCATTGGGCTGCTGTAAGCTTGGATCAGACTGAACCACGAGGCGCATGAGAATCGAACGGCGATCTCCACTTCTCCCATTTTTTTAGCACCACCGGGGAGCAACACCGTAAGAGAATATGAGCTCATGTACACTCGATTAGTGTCGAGCGCTGACAGCCGTACACGTATCTTTCCGATCCTCAAATCTTTCCCTGGCCTCCCCGCTTCGTCGCGCTTGTACCTTCCATTGTCAAAAACTCCAATGGTGAGTACAGTGCATGGGTCGTAGACGTCCCAAGTGTACTGCTCGTTCCAGCGTGGGTTAAAGCGGTCCATGATAGTACGGGTGCGGACCCACTTAGGTCCATACTTGGCAACCACGTAAGCATCGGTAGTGCCACGTGTACCGTCTTTGGTCTTAACGGGAAGCAGATTAGTGGCACCTCTTATCCCGACTTCTAGTAATCCAATCGGAGCTTTGGATAGTTGTTTAGCAGCGGCTCTGACATCACTTGTCACGTGCGCCGCCTCATCAAGCACGTGATACCCACCCTCCAAGCAAACCCGCACGTGTATTCTCCCAGCGTAGGGTTGTGTTTTCTCATCTCCTCCAATCAGATTAAACCACCTGGACTTTGGCTCGGCACTGTCGTCCGTACGCTTCTCAATAGTCGGCACGTGTATCTTGACGTGGCCAACCGAGTGTGCGTGCGTGGCGTCCTCAACTGTAACCACCAAAAACGGCTCAAACGGCTCGGCTGCCACGAACATCAGATCCTCGTTCCACGTGGGGCTCGATGACCCCACCGAAGCTCGGCTCGTTTTGAAAAGCTGGGCCCCAAGCTGTGCCTTCACGTACACGTCCGCACCGCTCCTAGGCTTAGCTTCGGGTCCACCCGAACCAAGCTGCAAATCTTGGGTTTGGATGACCGTTAGTCTCAAGTACCATAGCTTCGGAGACAAGTACACCTTGGCTCGGGTCTCTGGTATCAAGCCACCGGAGTCCGACTGCCAAGCCTCCTGAAAAGCCTCGTCCGCCTGAGTCCCTATCCACACGGCAAGCATGACGTCATTTCCAGGCGAAGTATCTGAGTCAAGAGTGTACCATTGGGGAGCTAGTGGACTATCTGGTGGCACTCGCTTGGGGATTTCCTGGAGATCAAACGACACCGTTCCCAGAGAACTTTCGGCGGTAGTTACGGTGGTGATGGTCTTGTCATTCTCTGTGGTTTCCTTCTTAATCT
The DNA here is from genome assembly GCF_963169125.1 of Humulus lupulus. NCBI lineage: Eukaryota > Viridiplantae > Streptophyta > Magnoliopsida > Rosales > Cannabaceae > Humulus > Humulus lupulus. Next base: position 284,813,783 of record NC_084795.1, read on the forward strand.
CGACCTCTGTCCAAACAGAGACTTCGAGACTAGTGGAGTTGAGACCGTCTTTGTCGAAAGCGAAGACTTGGTCCCAGTCTTTGTCCGAACTCTGATTCTTGGTCTTGATGGAGTGAGTTCCGATAACGAGTTTCGCGTAGACGGAGGATGTTGAAGAAGATGGTTTGGCTTTTACAACACGAACGTAGAGGAAAGGCATTCGGTCGACGAGGTCGTATGCGCTGTGGCTTCGGTCACTGGCTATGGATCGAAGCTTATGGTCCATCAAAGTCAAGGTGCCGCCACCAACCTCCGAAGACGTCGTTTTCTGATCTTTACTTATCTGGTTCTGTTGTTTCGAACTCGTATCGGTGTGAGCGATTGCTGGTTTCTCAACCTCAGCAGGCGCCGCCGCCGTGGTAGCCACCACAGCAACATCAGTAGTAGCCGTTGGCTCCGCAGGAGACTTCTGATCAGCCTCCGCCTTTGGATCCTTCTTATCATCACCGCCTCCATCCTTTTTAGCTTCCTCTGTTTTAACCTCCTCGTCACTTTTCTTCTTCTCCTCCTCTTTCTGGGCATCCTCCGGCGGTTTGGTCTCTTCAGCCGACGCAGCTTCTTGTTTGACCTCAGCCGGGGGCGGAGGATTCTCGTCGACGTAGTAAATCTTTAGACCAACCTCGCCTTTGATCTGAGAGAACACACTCCGCTTCTCTAAAGGATAGTAAACAAGCGGAACCTCATTGGATTTAGGAATGAAAGTGGAGCCGGAGATCTTGACTTTGCCGAGAAAAGTACTCTTCTTGCCACTCTTCTTGTGATCGTTGTAGAGATTGATCTCGAGGGTTTCGGAGGCCATGGCGTCGGAGTCGTGGACGATGAACTCGAGTGTCTCGTCCCACTGAGGATTGAGATCTCTGAACTGGGTCTTGGTCCTCCGCCTCTGACCGTCGAAGTCAACCATGGCGTAGGCGCTGGCCGTGCCTTGCCCGTCTTTGGGCATCAGATTCTTGGCGTTGCTTATCTCCACGAACAGCTTCCGACAAGAAGACGATGCTTCCGCCATTATTAATGTCGTTGTCGTTTCGATGTGAAGGAGCTGAGATATTGGTGTCGTTTATTGGTTATGAAAAAAATGGAGAGAAATGAGATAGTGAGTGAGAGCGGGGAGAGAAGGGGGTTTGGTTTAATAAGGAAAGAGAAAGGAGCGTTGTTGACACGTCAGAGTGGGTTGGACACGTGGGTGGATATTGGGCTGCGAGTTATGTTTGGGTGTTTTGCGGTTGCAGTCAACTACAGTGGACCACTCCCTCCACTGTCTGACTCTGACTGAGGCTCTGACCGCCGTGCCTGTTGGTGAAAATGGGCATGTGTTTTAGTTATATTAACGAAAATGCCATCGTTTTTAAAAGAAAAGCAGAGTAAATGATGGAATAGAATAGTTGCCCGTTCTGACCATGAATCATGTAAATATCTGACCATGGTTTTCAAGTATATTCGATTTTTCAATTTTAATCAAACCAAAAAAAAAAAAAAAAGAAGAAAAAAAGAAAACATAGCAGTAGTATTAGTACATTTTTTATATGATGATCTGCTGTGGTCGAATGCATGCCAACCGAATATGTGAATACCACTTTAATGGAAGAAGAAGTCAATTGCATCATGGTAAAACTCATAAGTTTAGAGGGAAATTAGTAGTTCGAAAACTCATTATTCATTCATTTCAAAAAAAATAAAAATAAAAAGTAGTTAATGTTACAGTTAGAATCCTGTGATCTGCAGGTAGAAAAGCTGGGTAAAAGCTGGACAATGAGGAATGTCAAGTGTGATGATTCTAAGACTGTGTAGGTATAAGACTACACGGTTGAAGATGACTTAAATTATGTAGGTATGGGACTACACAGTTGAATGATGCTTAAATAGATTAATAGGTACTACCTATGCTAACAAGATGCATCTTCTTTTCAGTAGCCTATAATTTAAGAACTCTAAAATTAAGCATGTTTGACCTGAAGTACTCATGGTTGGTAACCATAGTTACGTGGTGGGCGTTACAGTTAATTTTAGTTAGTAATAAATATAAAGGTTGGTTTGGTTTGATTTGATTTGGTGTTGTTTGTGTTATATATGGTAGATTTATTAGATAGAATCAATGATAATATTAATTAGTGGTCCATTAAGTGGAGTGGAGTGGAGGTGGGTAATGTAAGGACAAAGATCTAAAGGTAAGGGACGTTTGTTTTAAACTTTATATAACATAACATGCAGTTGCTGTACTTTTGTTTACTTACTATAAATATATATTATAAATTAATATCAAAATTAATACCGTTAATATGTACATTAAGATTAATGTTATTGTTATGCTTGAATTAACGTGTGATTCGACTATATATATATATATATAAATATTCATGGAATATATACTAAGCGTTTATTTAGTGGGAAGCCCAGTAAAAAGGACACTCACTAACTGTAAAAATAATAGCAGGAAAGGAGTGTACGTACGTATGATGATTTGTTGGGTTATATGAATAATGATATGTTGTTGGAAGTTAAGGTTGAAAAGTACATATCAAACTTAAATTAATATAATGATATATATATATAGCTTTCTAAGATCTGCATATATCTATATTCATGAATATATAAAGACAAGGGTTAGTATAGTCAATTAAAAAAAAGGAATTGTTAATATAAAAGGATGGTATTGATCGAGAGAGAGAGAGAGAGAGAGAGAGAGAATCAGATACTCTTGGAATTCAGCTGTTTTGTCAAATAGTTATTATATAAAGATATATATAGACAGTTCTGAAAATGTGAACGTTGCTTCATCAACTTGTTATGCCACAAACACTATTTTACTCATTCCTATCTATCTATAGTATCTCTTCATCATATCTATATATCAATACCAAACATAAATATATATATAAAAAAAATGATATTTCAGATAAAAAAAATATCAAACTTAAATTAATATATAAATACACAAACTTTCATATATTATTATTAATCATATATTATTAACTCTGGTCACGTGGAAAGTACTACCAAGTCCATACAAGCATAGATGAGACAACTGAAATAATTTATGCAAAACGGTGCAAAAGGAAACCCATCTCCCAGGGACTGGACTGGACTGGAGTCGGCTGAACTATTTGTACCACTGCCATTTTATTTATAGTTTTGCCAAGCCAACCACTCTGTTTGGGTCTCAAATTCTTTTGGGACTTGAAATATATCGGCAATATGCCCCCTACTAAAACTCAAATTTATTTGTCTGCACCCAATTAAATTGTTACAACTCATATTTTATATTGCATAATACTTATTGCATTAATAGCCATTTTTAAGAATAAAATTTACACCTTCAACAACTTGATGTACTTACTTTTAACAATTTCTTTACACAGTAAAAGTGATTCGTTCATAATTATTCAAAAAAACACCCACCAAAGGAGACCCGAGTCTCAATAGAAGCTCAATCCATTTTCAATGCCAAAACTAACCATGGTTTACTTTAATATGAACACCATCTTCATTTAAATGTCCAAAAATAGAGCCAAAATACCCAACATTCAAGTAACCTGATTTTAAAGCAGCAATTTAGCCCCGAATTTTCACGCTTGTAAAGTACTTGCACAATTATGAAAACACAACCCGGATATTTTGACTGTTTGAACTCGATCAATGCATGACAAGTCAACCAACCCAACCGCCTAATGTAACACAGAACGGCTCCACCCATGCTTCAAGAAGATGACATTGAGTCTGTGTCACCACACGTATTTTCAGGAAGTCCGAGCGAATCAGAGATTATGAAACTGTTGGTAGCGCCAAAGATATTCGCTAGCTGCAAAATTAGGGTTTGACAAGCGACAGTTGAAGGGAGGAAAGACGGTGGAAGCGCAGGCAGAGATTTTGGTATGAATTCATCCTTATTGAAGGTGGGAGCATGTAATGCATGCACTGCCCGACAGAATAGAAACCTGTAGAGAAGAAAATACACAACTCGGTAACTGCTCTATAATTTTTTCAATGCACAACTCAACAATGCTAAGTTATATATGTCAATGTTGGGGATTTAACTTTTACCGAAACAAAACAAAGTCAGACATTGAATTTTACCAGCAAGTAGGACAAGTAGAAGGTGTTCTGGTATATGCAAGAATGTTCAACCTTTGTTGAATCAATTTCACCAGCGTTGAGAAAAAAGGGGGCTTCTTTTTATAACTTTTTCAAGCGTTTATATTTCATTGTTTCCACATATTTCAATTATTCCATGAGCAAAAACACTGATGAACACTGAAAGGACTATTTTGCGTCATATTATTAACTGGGCTGTGCTTTAAATAATGCAGTAAATTACAGTCCTAAGATTGTAACTGTCATAGGGTCAATTTTTTAAAACTAAAATACCACTATGTTATGGAGATGGCCAAAGCTTTAAACATAGGTCAGCTAACCCAACAATAAAAACAAAACACACAACCAAGTTTCAGTTCAATCAAATAGCACGTCAATTAGAAAAAGTACAAGGTTTTATTAGATCCAAACATGGTTGAAAAGTGAAAAGAAAAATTGAAAATCAATGATACCTCAAGACAAGTCGCCTAAGGAAAGGATCGCGCAAAATCTGCGCCCAGACAGGATGAAGGGCATCTGATGCAGCTAAATTTACACCCCAATCATTTAAGGAAGATGAAAGCAATTTCTCTGCCTCAACATATGTATCCTGAAACATTTTGTTCCAGTGAGTCAGTAGAAGAACTAAAACAGCAGTATTCATAAACCAGAAGGGTTGACTGGTACACACCATTTCAACATCCGAGTCAGAAATGCAAAGCAACAGGCAGAAAGCCTGTAATGGAGCTGTAAGAAAAACAGTGAATAGACTTCCAGTCGAATGACGAGGTGAATCAGCACTTGTGCAGTGATATGAAGTTCTCGGAGAAAGAAGAATCGCTGCCATTTCTCCTTTTTCTGCTCCATTTATAGCCTTCTCACATAACCAGAATAACCTTTTATATCGGTAAAATAAATATTTCACTAGAAACCAAAATAAGTACACTACTAATCATACAAATCAAAACCATCATAAACAGTTTGTTTTAATAAATGCAAAATTGAAGTCCTGTTTTTCTTTTTCCTCCTTCACTTTAATGTTTATTTGTAATAAATTAAAAATACGAGAGACAAGAGATGAGCCAAATGACAACAAGAACGAGAACAAGCTCTCTCACGTCAATACTCAGCCCAGAACAAGTTCAAACAGTATCTTTGAAAATTAAGAGAATATGAACAGAAGCTAAAAGTTTACATCTGCACAGCATTATGGACATTAACATTTCCAAACTAACAAACATATCTATTCAACTACAACTAGATAGTGATTTCTAGGGTACCTAACTTAGCCTAATTAAAAATTCCACAGTAACATACCCAGATAACATCAGAATCATTTTTTAGGAACAGCTGGCAACAAACAACACTCTTTAATAGTCTTGCTGAAAAATGTTTTAAAAAATAAATAATAACTGAAAACAGTACCAGTACTTTCTAGCATTTGTTGCTTTAATGATTATAGTTTCACTTATGTACCACTGAATAATGTATCATTTTTTTAGTGAACAGGATTGTATCTGAAACAACACACTTAACTTTATTTATTTATAGTAACATATCATCACAATTAAGAACTGATGCATTTAAATAAGTAGATGTATTCAAACACGGCAGATGATTACTTGCCTCAAATGCTTCATTGGCGTCACCATCAATAACTAAGAAAAGTGGTCTTCTTGTAAATGGAACCAAGTCACTGGGATAAATGCAATTTATTCCTGTAAAATGATTCTTTTGACATTAGAATAACCAAAAATCCTGACTCAAGTTAATGATAAAATTGAGTCTTCATCTCATGTATAAGAATTCAATACTGAAAATGCGATATAAATCAAATAGTAAATGTCACCAATGATATTCAATAACTTTTTCTTGATGTATTTCATTTGTATAGAAAATCAATAATAAATCTTAAACTTAATCAAGGGCAAAAATTTTAAAAACAAAGAATACGAGAACAATCATACAGTGAGTACAAAATCGTGCATATATTCTCAGCAAAAAAATAAAATTGTGTATAGAGTATGTACCTCCATTTCCACGAGACCCAAACTGTAAACAACCAGAATCTAATGCTGAGCTATATTCTTCAGACTGTTCGGAAGAAGGGTCTGGTCTTTCAGACACAGATCCTAGTGGAGAAGGGGAGGTGGCATGAGAGTACCGAGGAGCACCTGTAGGAGACAGAAATATTTCTGTTTCTGAAACAATACAAATAAATAAAGAACTTTCTACAAATTATAACATAATTAACAATAATGAGGTAAAAAGTTAAAAAAAAAAGGAAATAAACCTGAAGCTGACAAGTAAATTAATAAAACTCCGTCAGGAGGGAGCTCCTCACATATTGTGGCCACAACCTGCCATAAGAAAGCAGACACATATAAATTTAAATAATCTTAAGAGCACAACAATTCTGAAATAATATAAAGCAGACCAACAACTTCAACTAACAGTAGCAGATATAAATAGCCTTCTCAAACTAGATTTCATGATTTTTGCAAGCAAACTTAAAGATGCCAAAACTTTAACTTAACTAGTAAACAAATAAATACAAGCATAAAAGAAAAGGAAAGGAGGAATGTAAACTGCAATCAGCTAGCATATTTGCAATTATGGTGTCCTTGACATGATGAATTAAATTGAACATAAGTTTGTCATGATATCTATGATTATTATTTATTATTTCTTTAATGTGAAATCTCTATGATTTCTTTAATCATTTTTTAATGTCATAGATAATTTCGAAGTTTTCCATAATCCTGAGATATCCAAAATGAACGTAACTTTTAGTGTAAGATGGAAAACAGAAGTAATAGCCCCATAGCAGGGGGGAATATTAGGAGTCTAGGTGTTATAAAACTACATAGCCATTGAAATTATTTAACAACTCTTGCAACATTATGTGTTATAATGGTAAAGAGTATCAGTGAAAACTACTGCGATTAATATTTATATAAGTTAGAAATCTACTTCAATTCCATATATAGATGAAAGTTGAAAATTGTAGAGAGCCTTATTGAAAATCTATATTAAAACAGGTAATTGTTGGTTAATTACCTAATACAAAATAAAGAAAAAAAAGAGCATGCACATCAGCTTGTGCCATAGTCATACTCACAGCTAAAAAATGTGTGATGGAAGGACGATGTAAAACCGCCTTTCTAGGGTTAGGAGGCAGTGTAGGATCAAGAATATCTTTAGGTGCAGAAGAAGGCCCATTGTGACCATTCTTTGTTAGATTTGATTGATAAAATGAGCCACATGGTTCCCACTCCAGACACTGAAGCATTCTGAAAGTGTCAAGAGTGACCTCTGAAAACTTAACCTGTACCAAAGATAACAACAACAGGAATAAAGGTTCAAATCAATTAGCCATGGAATGAAGGTGCAATAATACCAAATAACAGCGAAACAAGAGTGTCAAAGCAATGTATTTCGATAAAACACTGAATCAACTACCTTATTTGTCCTAGTTTATAATGACAGACTCTAATCAAGGATATCAATTAACAGCACCAAAACACAGAGAAATAAGCATTTACAATTTGAATAAAAAGAAAGAGAAGGAAAACCTTGATCGATACCTAACCTCATTGTGATGATAAGTGGCGAGAACAGCGTCTCGAAGTCTCAGATTCCTAGAACAAGTGTGTGGAGACAGTGAGTCCGAAAAAGAGTCCAACACAACACTATACCTGAGAGGCCTGATATTCATAAAATTGGTGTCATACTTCAAAAACCTAACCAGCTCCTGAAAAACCAACTTCCATTCCTTGAAGTCGGTTTCTTTGAAGGTCCTCTTGCACTCATCAAGCAAAAGCCTGAGCTGGTTAAGCAGTTGCTGAACCATTTCCCGCCGGTTCAAAAGCAAACACACCATCAGAAACCTGAAACACATTATCTGTTTATTCACAAGAAACACTGATTATCACTAAGCCGAATTGAGCAAGAAGGGCAGCAGCGTACCTTGAAATGAAGCGGAGGTGCTTGGAGGCGAGGGAGAGGTCGTGAGGGGGATTGGAGTGGGAGTGGGAGTGGAAATTGAAGTAGTCGCGAGTGAGAATGGCGTCGTAGAAAATGAAAGCCTCGTGGAGATAGCTGGCCTGACTGGTCCTCATGTAGTGAGCGAAGTAGAGCTGAGCAATCCGAGAAGCGATGTCGCCGATCTCGGACCTCTTGAGACCACTCTCGACAAGTTTCTGACGATTCTCCTGCTGGAACTTCCATACCTGAGTGTAGACCTTGAAGACCTTGTAGAAGTAAGCATCGTACTCTTGCCTGATCCCATCGATCGTCGTCGTCGTCAAAATCAAGTCAAAATTCAATACCCTAATCGTAATCGTAGTACCTAATAGTGTGATAATGATAGTACCTGTTGCGGTGGTAATAGGGAAGATCTCGGATTTTGGAGAACTTCTTATCGGCTTTGTGGACGAGTGACCAGAACACTTCGCTCGCCGGAACCACGCTGCTGTTGCTGCCACAGCTCTGCGGCTGAGCCTGAGCCTGACCTTGCATCATTTCATTTTTCATGTCGTTTGGATCATTCTTCCATGTCGTTTCGTTAATTTGAATTCTAGCTTAGCAGGACTCAGGAGACTCTCTCTCTCTAATTTTTTTATTACAATACAATAGTCATTTTCTATGTAATAAAGTGGACTGTATTATATAATAATTATTAGAAAATTAGAGTAAAATCCAATTTTATCTCGATAAAAAGATAAATGTTTACAATAAAAATATGATTTTTCTATCTAGAAAAATGAAAAAAATATATAAAGTAATTTCTTTTGGACCAAAGATAAAGCTAACTTTAATAATAATAATAAAAAATTTAAAAGTGGTGATAACATATTATATAATGAGATTATATCTAAATCATCGATATTTTACATTAATGAAGCCTAAGCATAGAGATGATCCATTACTAAAACCAAACTTTTTGGTTATTAAAAAAAAACAAAAATCGAACAAAGGAGTAAAGAGGGGTAAATTGGTAATTACGTTGGGGGTGTAGAAGTAGATGATAGTTGATTTGATACTGCGAGAGTGCAAAGGCTAAAACCCCAACCCAAACACTCTCTTCTTCTTCTTCTTCTTCATGCTTCTTTTCTTCTTGTGAATAATAATAGCAGAAGAATCGAAGAGGGGCTCAAATGGTGACGATGCCTCTCTCAATGTCTCTATCTCTTTCCCATTCGCTTAATCGTCCCTACATTCAAAGGCCTTCTTCATCGACTGCTCCGCTGCGATTCCGATACTCCTCCTCCGCCGCCGCTTTCACTCTCAGACCCATTCTTTCTCACTCCCGTCCTTCTCGATTCTCTACTATCATAGCTTCTTCTTCTTCTTCAGGTTCTTGTTGTTCTCTCTGTATTTGTTTATTCAGTTAATTTATTATATATATGTTATACGAAGAGGAAATAATGGCATAATCACTTTGACTATCATTTGTTTATTTTCTTGTAAATTATCCATGATTTAATTTAAGTATATCTAAATTTACGATGTTTATAATTGTTATTATGTTCAAATTTGAAATTTTTGTGTTTGTGTTTACTTTGTTTCAATGATAGTTAGAAGGTAAGGAACAAGAGGTAACTATTTAGGGAAGGGAATAGGACACAATATCACAATATAGGAGGGAAGAATGGAGAACTTAGTCCTTATTTGGAGTTGGAGGGATTGAAAGTTAGTTAAAATTGAGATTTTGAATGTATCTTAAACCTCTCAGCATATTGTATCACATATTTTGATAACTAAAGATGAAATTGCAGTGTATTTTTACTGACTCTTATTGTTTTTTGATGACACAAATTAGACAAGTTCGCAAGCATTTTTTCATCAAGTAGTAGTCAACAAACATCTTCAGTTGGTGTTACGCCACAACCTGTGCCTCCCAGTCCCTCTTCTTCGCAATTGTAATCACATCACACTTTTTTTTGGCTGTTGGTATTGTTGTTATGACTTTTATTTAAATAGTCATGCTGTGATAAGAGGCTAAGTTTGGTCAATAACCTTTTAGTGTGCTGTGTGTGTGTGTTTTTCCTAGTCCTATTACATAAATTCAATTATTTTATGATTTTCTTTTTTTCTTTGTTTGTTTTCTGTAGGGGATCACCTCTTTTCTGGATCGGAGTAGGTGTTGGTCTTTCAGCTCTATTTTCATGGGTGAGAGAATATTTTATTTTATTGAGTTCAGAAATATTAAATGTTCAACTACGCCATGTTTGACAAGTTGATTGCAATGGCAGGTGGCAGGGAACTTAAAGGTTAGTGTTATCCTCCCACAAGTTGGCATATGTTTTGTTTAATTTGATTTTGATTGCTTAGTGTGCATCAAAGATTTTCCTACAAAAATAGTTGCAAGAGGGGAGTTTAGGGGCATTCCGTTAACTCTGATTTTGTCAAGTTGAACGTAAATATTTTGAGTTTCTTTTTCTGACTGTACAAGTTTTCGTATTAATAAGAGGAATTCTTGTTCTTTTCTTGTTTTTATCAAGAAAACTTTTTTGGTTTTCATAAAATAAAGGGCTCTGGGAACACAAGGGAGTTTTGTCACTTGAAGAAAATAATTAAATGAAGTCCTGAGTCCCAATCCATTCATTATAGATCATAATTTTTTCCTGGTGCTTACTCAACATATGGGACAGGTTCCAAAATTATGGCTGTTTTGTTTTTTATCTCCTTGTGGAGGTTAAACAAAAGAATATGCGACATTATAGTATATAGGCACTAGGGCAATGCCATTATTAATATATATATATATATTTTCTTCATAGTTTTGTTCGTTTAATAATTATGTTCTGACAGAAATATGCAATGCAACAAGCTCTTAAGACTATGATGGGTCAAATGGATACACAAAATAGTCCATTCAGCAATCCTGCATTTTCTCCGGGTCCAGGCACACCTTTCCCATTTCCATCAGCTGCACCACCGCGACCTGCTAGCTCTCCTCCTCCATCTTCTTCTCAATCTTCAGTGACAGTTGATGTGGCTGCAACAAAAGTAGAGGCTGCACCAGCCACTCGTATCAATGAAGAACCAGAAGAAAAGAAGGAAGCAAAGAAAATTGGTATTAAAAAAAAAACTCTTTCTGCTGCTGTCATTATATCGTATTCACGTTTTCATGTTTGAAGGTTGAACCTAATATATATCTTGGTCTGCCCATAGGAGATGTTGCTTTTATCAAAGAAATATTATTTGATTAAGTATCTTTATTTATATTGTTTTAGTTGTTTATAATTGACCATTTCTTTTGCCTAATCCATGTTATGGATTTCTTCTTTCTTTTTTTATTTGGGTTTATTTATTAGGAAAGATAGAGTATTACTAGAAGTAAAAGAAGGTAAAGGATCCCTAGATTCCTACAAGATGCTCTCTAAATGCGATTATGCTACTAATGACATGTCACATAGAATCGCCCCACTCTCTCATAATCCTTGTCAATTTCTGCTGCTTAGATGAAGTGTAAAATCTTTGGTTACATGATATGGGTGTATGGAAGATCGGATGCTAAGAATTTGTCAACCAATGAATTTCAGCTATGGGTGGTGAATATATAAACCTTATCTTACCTGGAAATCATCAAAACTATGTGTATCCAGTTTAAGTGCTTTTCCTAGCTTGACAAAGGACTGCTATGATGTAGGTGTTGATTATGTTATCAGATCTATTGGGGGATTGGTTTTCCTTGATGCTGGTTCCTTTTCTCATGCATTTCCGTACTTATTCTCATGTTTACATTTTAACGGTTTTTTTTATTTATTTTTTAAATCAAAACAAATGAAATGTTTTTTTTTTTTTTTAAGGATTAAATGTTTTCCCAACTTTTATTTGCAGCTTTTGTAGATGTCTCTCCCGAAGAAACCACAGAAAAAAGTCCCTTTGAGAGTAGCATAAAAGATGCTGCCCAGACTAGTTCATTTAAAGATAGTCAAGATCAAGTGGCTGGAGAAGTAAGTAACTGCTGTTGATATTAAAAATATTCAGAGCTTGTGCTTCGTTTAGAAGATTAACTTATTTGCATATTCAATAAGGTATATCAGAACGGAACTACCTCTAATCAAGGTTTTGGACCTTTCGGTGCTTCCAATGAGTCTCAATCCACTCGTAAGTACAGATGTTTGGCTTCGTTGCTTTCCTCATAATAAGAAAAGCACATTTTTTTTGCAGGAAATTTCATGTTTCTGCTCTTTAGTTTCTGTGTTCTAGGAGTTATATTTTGTTCTCTGTTTTGATTGTTCACAAATGGGTAGTAAGTTTCTTGTAATCCCATACCTCTTGTATTATTTCTCATATTAATAATACAGACACTGATGTTTTGATTAAAAAACAGAGAGTGGGAAATAGATAAAGAATTTTTGGTCAACGTATAGATTTGTAGTTCTAGCTAGGAGCCTAAGATTATTTGTCCTAAATAGATAAAGATGAGAAAGAGTCGTCTGTCTCTTTCACCCACACACACAAAATGAAAAGAAAAGAAAAGAAACTACGAAAATGAATCTAAGAAAGAACACTTATATTCATTTAGAGTATGTTTTTTATACATTCAAAATTTCATTTGTATAATATAGTATGGTAAACTGTCAGCCCTTGCATTGATATAATATCTATAAGGTTACTATGTCTTACTCGAGACACTAGAAATCCATTAACTGACTCTCTTGGGTTTCTTATATTTATCTTTGCTAATTACTGTTATGATTTAATACATTTTATTTTTGCAATTTAGTATTTCACATAATTTAAGCTGACATCTTGATTTTGTTGTTGTACAATGTTTATTGATGGATAGAAAAAGGAAAAACCATTTCAGTAGAAGCTTTGGAAAAGATGATGGAAGATCCTACCGTGCAAAAGATGGTTTATCCGTAATCTCTCTCTCTATCTCTTCTGTTTTTTTTTTAAATAGTGATTATGTTGTGTGTTGTTGTTTGTTATAGATTCTGAATTATGCTTTTGTCTTCGTTCCTTGTACACGAGTCCCTTTATTTTGAAATTGTTCTCAAGGTTCATTGGACATCATCACATGCAACTTGAAATTTTATTTCTTTCCCCCTTGTGTAAAATCATGAGCTATATCTAGAGAGAGATGGAGAGAAAGTATTGAAAGAAGTCTGTAATTTCCTAAACAAGTCTGCTAAATATTTAACATAGCTTATGCTTTATACATATGTATGAATCAACGTATCCTAATTCTACTAGGAATTAATCTTTGAATCAGATTTTGAGAAAGCATATGATCTTGTTGAATGGAGGTTTTTGAATTTTGTGATGAAACTTTGACGATTTTCCATGCACTTATTGTAATAATTTAAATAAGAAAAAAAATGGTTTTAGTATTATCTTGCCAATGAAAATGATTATAATATAATTTCCTCATATTATATTATGAATTGTATGTTTGCTTTTGTAGCTATTTACCCGAGGAGATGAGGAATCCTACTACCTTCAAATGTAAGTCTATCTTACTGTTTTAATATACTCCTATATCTTCTGTTTTCTTCCCCCAGGCCACACCCCTGGAGCCCTCTTAGATTTTCTCAATCTCTGCTCTTAGTGTTATATATTCATTTATTTTCTGCAAATGCAGCTATTGCTATTAATTCCATGAAACCATATATACCGACTATTACTCAAATCTCTATGCATGTTGTACTGACTAACAGGGATGTTACAAAATCCACAATATCGCAGTCAACTTGAAGAAATGCTGTAAGTTCCTTCTTCCATGTTTATATCTGATTTTGTCTAGTGTCGTGATTTCATATTTTTGCAATTGATTTAAGAAAGCAACTTTTTCCCCCATCTAATGGAGAGATAATCGAACTTTTAAATAACGGCACACTCTTTTCTTACTTTGGTTATGGCATATTGGTTAAAGTTGTTTAAGTTCTTTTCTACTTGATGTTGTTTTCCAGCACTAATATGAGTGGAAACACCGATTGGGACAACCGAGTGATGGATTCGTTGAAAAATTTCGATCTTAGTAGTCCGGAGGTCAAGCAGCAGTTTGGTAAGTTTGAGACTCAAAATATTTTGCTCACTTATGTGCGAATGTTGTATGTTGTTTTTCTAATTATAGTACCCTTCTATTTATGTTTTGTTTTGCAGACCAAATTGGACTTACACCCGAGGAGGTTATTTCAAAGATCATGGCAAATCCTGATGTTGCCATGGCATTTCAAAACCCTAGAGTTCAACAAGCCATTATGGATGTTAGTCTTTTTATCAGTGCAAGGTAAACTTTTTTGAGACGATAATGATACTAATTATATGCTGTGTTGCTTTTGCAGTGTTCACAGAACCCATTAAGCATCGCAAAGTATCAAAATGACAAGGAGGTAATGCCATTTTCTTTTTGTCCAATTCTTTCTTTGCACATTAAATAATCTGGAGACTTAATGAAGTCTTGATTTAGGATTAAAAATATAGTTTGATTTGATTCGGTTTGAAATGATGTGATTTTGTTTTCTTCCCCTTATGTCTTAGGTAATGGACGTTTTTAACAAAATATCAGAACTCTTCCCGGGAGTGAGCGGCTCGCCGTGATATAGCTTAGATTATATTCTTTTTTTTTCTTTGGGAGTAGAGAGCGGTTTTACATTGGCAGAAGTTGATGAAAAAGGGGGGCAAAATGCTTTGAGAAATAGGTTGAAGTTGTTTTAAGTTTGAAAAGTTGTATTTATACTTTCAATGTGTAATTTCAAGTTTTTGGAAATTTGGTATGTGGTTTGTGGTGGTAACTCCAAATTTTGTGTGGCCAATTGCCATGTGAATGTGATGTGTTCCTAGGCCTAGCTATTTAGTTCAAATATATGGATGTTAATTCTCTGTTGTGTTTCAGTGGCCAAAAGGCCTCTCATGCCCATGGCAACAAGGCATTTATAAATCTAATCTGAATGCGTTTATATGCAAACATTTCATAGACATTATGTTGAGTTGAGTCACTAAAAGCAAGAGCTTCAATCTTAATTAAGGGTAGGGTCAAGGCTTTGGAGGAGAACAAATGAAATGTAAATTGGTATCCATTTGTTACACATGGTACTAAAATTTTATAATTTTACATGCTTTTAATAAAGAAAACTTGATCCAAGACTGTAGTTTTTCAATATGCATTTGTATGTCCCCAACTAATGCTATCCTTTGGTAAAAGATACTCTATCTCTCGCAATTCATTCCTGAGGATTTCAGTTTCTGGGTCTTGCTTACAATGATGTCTAGATACCATAATCTTCATTTGGGGAGGGCTGTTTTGGATTTGGTTGCTTGTGTTGTGTGTGTGTTTTCCAGCTCTTCATTCAATTAAGTGTCATCTTTAAGTGTGTTGATGGATTTGATGTTTACCTAGATGCAATGAAAAACATCTGTGTTTGCTAGTTTATGTGATATGGATCTTCTTGACTTCTCTGTCTTTTTTTCCAATGGAAGAGAGGGAAAGCTCTGAACAATTTGGTTTTTGGGCTTTGGGCTTTTCAAAGAAAGTAGTGAAATGAAGGATTTAGGAAAGAAAAGTGGTGGTGATATTTGGTATTTTATTTATACCAAAATTCTGAAAAGAACGAAAAAAACCATAAACCCTAGTCTCAATCTTCATTTCGTTTTCACACATTTCTCTCTCTTTCTCTCGCCGATGAGGCCACTGCTCCAAGCCTCACTCCTCTAAAGCTTCCTTTTACTCATTCCACAACGACGCCGTTTAGCTGGATTTCCTTCTCTCTCTCTCCTTCCTTCCTCCCAGGTCTCTCTCTCTCTGGAATTTTATGTGTATTTTTCGATTTCTGCATTGAATTATTGTGCTTTTGTTTCATTTTATGATACTGATGTAATGAAAGTGATGACTGATCCAAAATAATTGACAACGTTATGGTGTGGAAGTAATTTGGCTTTTTTTTAGTTCTAGATTTTGATCAAGGACCATATTATCATGTTTTTTTTAGGATCTTTGTGTGGTTTTATATTCTGGGTTCTTATCTATAATTCTCAACCCAATCATCTCATATGTCAACCAAGTTAGAAGAAGAGTTGTTCTTTTAAATTTTTTTACCTCTTATTTATGTAGAGAAATTGCTATACATATTCTTATCCGAAAGAATTATATTTATTAATAGATTATTATAGCATTTTCGTTCTTTCCTGTGTTTTATTTTCATAGATTGGGTTGATTCATGGAGTGGACTTTTTGTTTGCTTGATTTGAATCAATTAATCAGTTTGAAAATTATCTCCGTTCCCGCCTCCGCATCCGAGTCACTACGAGGAGGCGTTTGGGAAAATGTGCATCCCTACTTCTTATTCACTTAATTTTATAAATATAATTTCCTAATATACCCTCATTTAAAAATCAATTTATTAAATATAGATATAATAGTAAAACAAATATATAAAATTCAATAATTAAAATATTTAAGTGGGAACGTGCCCACATGCTCTCACGTGGCTCTGCCATTGTGGAAGGACAATTAATTCGCCATACTCTATGTTATATTATATAAATATATAATTTTATGAAACTCAACATCTTCTTCTCCCTTAAATTTCATTTTGTATTAGTGCGTACATTACTGGTCGTATAATGGCGCTGGCTGTCTCTCCTTTCTCGCTAGGAGTACGAACAACAGCAGCTGATCATCTTAGAAAACATTCCTCTGGTTCTCCTACACCTATTAAATCAAAGCCAATAATAAACAAATCCTCCTCTTACGACATCGTTTCACGTTCTAATAACTCTACCTTTAACTCGAATCGCCCAAAAGTTGTGTGCAGTTTTAGATCTTTATCAAACGAACAACCCAGGAGGTCTTATTCAATCCAGGTATGCTTTGATTTCTCTTCTAAATTTAGTTTAACTCTCTGATTTTCTTAACTTGGGTATATATAACCATTATATCACTTATAAAAATGTGTGTGTGTGTGTGTGTATATATATATATATATTTGATGATGAATCGTGTTAGGATTATACTTTTTTCTTATACTGTTAATGCTTTTGGTATGTGATTTGCAATTGTAATAACTCAGTTCACGTCTAAACAGTAAAAGACGACAATAATATTATTGTCCTAATCGAAGTCTCAAAACTTAAAATTTTGACAATAAATTAAAATCCCTTTTTTTTTGTCAGTTTATATTTTGTTTTTAAATTTGAAACAAATTTTCATTAAGGATATTTTTGTCTTTTACCTATTCTTTGATATTGACTATATTTTGATTTAGGGGATGATGATTTGTTCATATGTTGAAATAAGGAGATGTTCTTGTAAAGTTTTTCAAACATATATCTAATAGATTATAGTCAATATCAATTTTTTAATTTGGTATATAAATATATGCATATATATATATAAAAACATTAATATTTTAAATTAGATTGGATGAGTTACTTTCGACATAATAAAAAGTTTGTATTCAATTCATGTAATAAACATAGATTTTATATTGTTAATCTAATCGAATCTGCACTTTGGAGATTTAATAGGGATAGATTATCACTCACTAGTTTGACCAATATCAGTTACTATGTTTAATCGACAAGATAATTCGGATTATTGCTTTCTTTTATTACCCACCGAGGAAAGATATCATCTCTTTCTCCAATTTTTTTTTTTTTCATCTCTTTATTAGGATGTAAAGATTTTCTTTTACATAGCCTTAGACCTTTATTGTTTATGCTAATTCTTTTATTTGTTTATTTTTTCTATTTATGTCTGATAAGTCTAGATTTGAAATATTAATTTGACAATTGAATGTTAAGAAATATAAGGCCAGTTAAATGTAACAAAATGATCAATGGTTAAACTAACAATTTTTCTTTCAATGTTACGTAATTTTTCTTTTTATCTTATTCATCAATATGAACTGACGTGGTATCCTTCTTAATTTTTTTTTATGTTAGTTCCTTTGCCTTATTGTCGGAAAAAAAATGTAAAAAGTCTATATATATATATATTGTAATCCTACTTTTTAGATTTTTTTTAATTTAAAAAATAATTGTGAATTGAAATAAACTTACGTCACAATTTGGAAAAAAAAATCACCTATCCCCAAATTTCCAGTTTCTTCCATGTCCCACTAATTATTTAAAGACACCTCATTTATTTATTTAATATATATTTAAATTATTTATAATTTTCTTTTTTCCTAACTATACATAAATGTGATGTCTTAAAATAATTGGTGGGACATGGAATGGATAGAGAATTTGGGACAGTAGATTTTTTTTCCACAATTTGAAGCAAATACAGTTCAAAATCATATCTAAATTTTTGGTGTAAATAATTGTTTGGGAAATTTACAAAAATAGCTAAAAAAAATTTAAATATGGAATTTGGAAAAAAAATTACAAAAATATAGAAGGGCATAATCATAAATAAGTTTTTTTTAATAAAGTTTTGTTGGTAGTAATTGTGTAAATCAAAGTACACAGCAGAATGGTGACAATAAAAAATATAACCAATACTAGATCCAAGATCACATTACACTAATAAAGATTCACAAAATATATAATCATACATCTCGTAGCCTATCAAGAATATTTGCTATATTTTCGTAAAACAATAACAATCATCCAATCCAATGAGACAGCTTAGAGATTCACACCAAAATCTTCCAAGCAAATCCTTAACACACAAGGATCATGTGTGGGCACGTAGTATACACTACAACAATATAAATGTTTTATTACTTCATTTGGGAGACATTAAATGTCTATAATGTCTCCTGCTAGGGTAGACGTTAGAAGTGGAGTCATTGTAGATGGGCTTTCAATGTCTCCCATTGGGAGACATGAGCGACACCCCATGCCTCCTGGTGGGAGACGTTGAAAGGTGTCCAAAAGCGGGGACTTTCAACGTTTCCCATTGGGAGACGTGAGATGTCTCCCACGTCTCCCAATGGGAGATGTTGAATATATTTCTATTTTTTTGAAATCGAAAATTAATTTTTTAATGTTTTTAATATATTATATAAATTATTATCTAATAAATTGAAATTGTATTTATTAATAAAATAAATTTATATAGTATTGTTGACGCGGTTCTTCGCCAACAGGTAATTAAGAGAAGAAGATAAATGGATTAGTGCTGAAAGTAGAACCGTCACAGATATGAAATCTTAGGGGATGAACTAGGTAACTCAAGACACGTTTTTAAGTGGTTCAAAGGTTAACATCCTTCTACTCCATTAGTCAATATTATTGATATATTCTGGGTATTTGGTTACAAAGTGTATATCTCTTCTGAGACTATTTTTTCCAACCCTTATCAACTCCCAGGGTCTCCATATTTATAGGAGAATGCACCTGGAAGTTGGTAAGGAGGTCATCCCGTGACCTTCTTATTTGTCATATCAACTCTGTGACATTCATGATTAATTCCTAAACCTGACACATAAGTATGGTCAAATCGATAGATAAGGAGATAATGGGCCGCACGGCCCAACCCAGCCATGGGTGTCTGAATACGCACGTTCCTGCTGCGTGTCCAAGAAGTCAGGGAGATATCAGACACGTGATGTCAGATATAGGCACGTTTATCTTGCGTGTGTTGACTTTACAAAGGGTCAGAGATCCATGAGAAGCTCGTACCACGAGCTGCTTCCCTGACCCGACCTTTGGCCTTCAGACTCCTTCCCCTAGTCTTGGGCAGCCTTGGCGAGTCCTTGAGGATACCTTGAGCTAAGGGGGGACGACCTCGAAACAGAATCCCCGACCTGGGGAAATTTACGGACTAACCTTGATTAATCCGAGGCTCGACCTGCTAATCAGCCCGTGGGAAAATCAGGGCGTACAAGTATTATATGTGATTAATTGTTAAATATTTTTTATCAATTACTTTAATCATTTTTTATTTGTGAAACTAGGTCTGTAAATGCCAAATGATAGATTTGAGGGGATTAGTTGTTTCACAGTACAAATTGTTAACACAAATGTGAAATAGGAAAAGAAATTAATACCAAAAAAAAAATTACAACAATAATCAAAATAGGAAAAGAAAACAAATTCACCAAGAACAACAACAAGATTCAATTCTAAATCATAAATAAAAAATACACACAAACAAACACTAATTGTCCAAAATATACAAAACACATTATAGATTTTTAATATACAAAATGGAAAAAAATAGATAACAAGCCCCAAATAGAAAACGAGAAGAGTTAGCGACTTCGATGGGGTGGCTCACGACTTCAACGGCACATAGCTTCGATGGGGATGAGCGGAGACGCCGAAGAATCACAACTTCTATGACGTTGAAGGAAAGCGGCTTCGGCAAGGATGGGAGGAGGTGACGTCATAGGTTCATGGCTTCAATGAGAACGAAAAGTGGTGTGGGTAGTTGTCATGGTGGTAGTCGCGATGGTAGTCGTGGTGGTGGCATGGTGATCTGAAAGAGAAAGAGCTAGAAGGAGAGATGAATGGAATTTGAGAGAGAAATAGAGAAAGAGAAAAGAAGGGGGGGGGGGGGGGGGGGGGGGGGGGGGGCACAGCTAGGGTATTCGGAAAAAAGAGAGAGAATGAAAGTTAGATGAAGGGGATTTAATAACAATAATAATATAGGGAATAGGAAATGTGTGGGAGAGAAGATGCATGCTGTCAGTGTCCATTTTTCAACTGATTTTTTATCTTTTATTAAATAATAATAATATATAGATCATGGACTTCCAACGTCTCCCACTTGGAGATGTGGGACACATGGCATGTCTCCCAGTGGGAGACATTGGATGTCCCCCGTGAACATGTGTTTAGACCCCAAATTTTTAACGTCTTCTTGCACTTTTAATGTCTTACAATTTTAGCAATTAATAAAAAATTTCAATGTCTCCCAACATAAGACATTTAGACAATAGAAGACATTGTAGGGGGTCAATGAATGTCAAAATTGTTGTAGTGATAGTATGGACAAAATTTAGACTCTCTTGATCTACTCAACACATGAGATTAAGAGATGTTTGGAGAAAACAAATGCTCTGAGAGAGTATTGCAGTTTTTCAAACTTTCTCTAAAAGTTGAAAATCAACCGCTTTTGTTTTTACGATACATTACTAAACTTTTACAAACCTAAAATAATTTTAAAAAAATAGACGCAGTCAAAATTGATTAGATTCCAAAATTTTAATTATTTAATAAATATTTTAATCAAATTAAAATATCTATTTTTATATAATTATCTAATAAATAAATATTTAAAATTCTTAAAGAAAAATTGAATTGAAATAACAGGGATGTGACATGTGCCACATGCCAGTCAATGTGCAAAAACTATGTCTCGGCATGTGATAATTTTATCTCATTTATTTATTTAATTAATAAGAAAATATTTATGCATTAAAATAATATAATATTTCATAAATACATAAAGATCAGTTAATTCAACTTTATCTTATAATTTAAATAATTTATTATCATAAAATAAATTAATATTTTTCTATCTCATTATTAATTAACCCAAATTAATTAATATTTAATAAAACTAATATATAGTTTTCAAATAAAAACATATTAGTCTTTTTAATTAATTAGTTAATCATAATTATCACATAATTATTACATAATTTCAGCTTAGCCCCAAAAAATTAGTTTCTTGACAATTATGTCATTTTCTCCTTTTTAGTTTGTCAATTATATCCAAACCCTTGACAATATAGTATAGAGGTGACTTTGGAAGCATCGACGTATAATACTATGGTCCAATAAACAAGGTTATTTATTAAACTCTTTAATTAAATAATCTTATTTATTAATTCCATTATTAATCCACTATATATATGGAATTGCACTTTTAGTAATTATAGAATTATGTTTACAGAATTATCTCGATTTGTTTATTGATATAATCACTCATGTAGGTTTGTCCTCCAATTTATTGGTTCAATAATTAGAGTTGGTCAAATATTGTTTTACCCTTCTAATTACATCTTGTTCCTGAAGTTCTACTAATTCACTAGTGAACAGTTAATTTATAATCATATTATAAATTTGAGCTCAATATTCGATTCGTTTAGGAAAGCTTTGAATCCATTCTTGTAAGATCATGTTCCCAGCCATTCGTGCGGTTGAATCTCCAAAACAAAAGTCACTAGCCTCATTATACAAAGAGACTTTAACTAGTGAATCAAAAGACCCAATAATCATGAACAAGAGATCATGAATACTTAGGATTTAGACTGGCCTATATATGATCATTTTTTTATATGAACTAAATCTTTTTGGCAAATTGTAAGTTTTATAAACAAAATTATTTCACATCGATCCAGTCATATATAGTCTAAGTATATAAAGTACATTTACTAAGATGTCTATCCACATCAGCTATTCAAATCTAGATCACATGGATTATCGAAAATTGCTTAGTAAACTGTGCTAGAAACCATTGATTAAATATTCCATACTTTAATATGTTGCTAAAAAATTTATTCATTATCTATGATATTATTCGTGTCGTACTCATAGAAGATCATACTCTCATTAATCAATATCGAATTTTATGATATTTATAATTATTCAGTAATAATTCAAACATTCAATTATAAAGAAAATGTATTTTTAATTCCAAACAAAAATGTCTTATTACATGCTTTTAGGGCTCCAACCCTAACAAGTTTACAAACTTGTAACTGTTGTACCCTAAAAATGTGATCTAAATCGTCTTGTTCGAGGTACAACTGTCAAGCAATACATGATGGTTACAAGACTCGAAGGACATTTCATTAACTCCATATTAAATAGCTCGAGATTACATTATCAAGTTAGGCTATCATGAGATCCTCCAGATCGCCCTAAATGTCTATGATAGAGATCAAATAACACAACGTTTTAATTGGCCCCGTCAATCTTTGAACATTACTCGGGTTATATCACCTCTAGTTCGAGGAATACATTCGGCTCGCAGAATAAGGATGAATCCTCACAAACTCGGAGATTCTTTATACGCAATTAATACTTGTAATCGTTATGTAAAAAATGCTTGATATAAAGAGAATTAGCATATTTAAGGAATTATGTATTTTGGGAAGTTATTCATTCTTGTAAGTTACCAAATATTGTACGATTACCAAAAATTGTCCATCAACCCCCTATAAATAGATAGGGAAGTGACAGTAAAAAGGATCGCATTTTGTATGAAAAAACTCTACATAAATTGTCTTAAACAATTTCTTTAAGAGTTCATAAGCAGAGACTCGTGGACTAGGTGGATTTTAACCACTGAGCCACGTAAAATTTCATGTGTTCTAATTATATGGTTTACAAAAGCCTAATCTCCCTTATTCAAATTTCTTAATCTACTGTTGGCGAAAAACTGTGTCAACAAATTGGTGCTTTCATTGAGAAGTAGATTAGGTTTACCGATATTTTTCTGAAAACTTTCGTCCCAATATTATTATGGTGGTAACACGTTTAGTGCGCGAGAATGAGTCTGAGAGACCTGGAAATCAAGGAGAGTTCCAAACGGTTGACCCTGCTGGAGAGGGCACCTCCATACCTCATCGTCCTGGAAAACAACCCCAAAACGAGGATGACAACCATGGCGATAGTGGAAGCTCAGCTTCGTGGCCCCACAATACTAACCCATGATATATCACTGCCATAGAGATGGAGAATGCTTTGTTTAGGAGCCACCTTGCCCAGACCAATAGGTGAATTGATAAAATCATGGCACAGTTAACCCTCATTTAACCAATAGTAATGTCGGAAGGAAAGCAAGTGGGTCCCACAGGTCTTGATCCCAAAGGCATAACCATCCTAATGTGAGCCGCTCTATTCGGAATGAGCAAACAACTCACGTCGCCAGAAAAAACCAGCCAGCCCCTAATCCCAGGAATGAGCAAACAACTCATGTCACCAGAAACAAGCCCAGTCAGACGGGGCGAGCAAGGACCATGTCAAGGAGAGCAGAAGACCCTATCAATCCTCCAGCAACTCGACCAGCTAGTTAGGTACAAAGAAGTGAGGAAACTTTACCACCAACCCAACACATTAGAGTGGATAATGGGTGACCTAGTTTTTTGCGCTCTGATGAACAGCAGATTGCCTCGCCAATAAGGAACCCACCATCACCTATTCGTCATCTGACACCCCCGCGATCACAAAGGAATGTATCAGCTCGCGGGAACAACCAAAGAAATTATGTACCTAGAGAAGATATGTATGTTTCGCGATCTCGATATATTGGAATCCAAGTTCACACAAACAACCAAGCCCCACGACCTCAATTGTGAATGGTAAGCTTCGCAAAAGGTAGTTGCTGGACTGAAAGCCGTCGTGAGGGTAGGACAAAAAGTGTGTGCAATATACACTCTCAAAGCCAGGAAACCTATCGGATGAGTCGTTTGAATTCAGCTCAGAGTTTTTCCCTCTAACCATCAGTGCGACTTACGCAATCATTTCAACATCCAACAGGGACAACAAGCTTGCGATAACGATCTGAGTTACAATCAGACGAGGGAAAATCCTTCGATAAGGCGTGAAGATGGGAACATCCCCATCAACCGAGCTCATGCTTGGAGGGAAAATAACCCAAAAAACTTGTAGAAAGGGATGGGAGCTAATAATCATTTCCATAATAACCTGGAAGTGAAGGATCTAACCATTGAGCGGCTCACTCTAATGAAAGAGCAAATGAAGCGTCTCTTGTCCGAAAAAAATCAGGACGATTATGATTCTGTCGAGGATACTTGAGAATATGTTTCACCACAATCCAGTGTTCCAAACCTTGATTTAACTGATAACAATTGACAATTCCTACTGCATAACATATGTTAGGTCTAGTACATAACATTGCATACATTAGGCTCCCTACAGCTGATGCATAGGGATACTTTCTCATGTCCTCTTGCTCTTGTGGTGTCTTTGGACACTGATCTTTGCAAAGAGTAATTCCATGTCTGGTCGACAATTGACCCTTTTTGGAATTTTCCATTGAGAATCTTTCAAGCACTTTATCAATATAATTTGCTTGTGAAAGTGCCAAGAGCTTGTTCTTTCTATCTCTTAGAATTTTAATGCCTAGAACATAGCTCGCTTCTCCCAAATCTTTCATTTGGAATTTGTCAGCCAACCATTTCTTTACATTTGATAATGTCTCTACATCATTCCCAATGAGTAGGATATCATCAACGTACCCTTTGATGTATTTATAAACACATGCTTCATCAACATTTTTGTTCGAAGCCATATGTTTTGATAGTTTCATCAAGTGTTAAGTTCCAAGATCTTGATGCTTATTTCAATCCATATATGGATTTCAACAACTTGCATACCTTTTTCGATCTTGATCCTTCTTAATAAACCCTTCTGGTTGTTCCATATATATGGTTTCATCAAGTTGGCCATTTAGAAAGGTTGTCTTGATGTCCATTTGCCAGATCTCGTAATCATAGATGGCAGCTATAGACAAGAGTATACGAATGGATTTTAGCATGGCTATAGGAGAAAAGGTTTCTTCATAGTCAACCCTTTTTTTCTATGTGTACCCTTTGGCTACAAGCCTTGCTTTGAAAGTCTCTACTTTCCCATCTGCTCCTCTTTTCTTCTTGAATATCCACTTGTAATCAATGGGTTTGATATTCTTAGGTGGATCTTTAAGAACCTAGATAGAATTGGAATTCATCGATTTCATTTCTTGGTTCATGGCGTCTTGCCATTTGTCCTTGTCAGAATCATTTATTGCATCTTTAAAATGTCAATGGATTATCTTTGTTTGTTTCAAACACAAGCACTTGAACTTCATGTTCATAGCGTGTGGGTTGCTTACTAACCCTCCCACTACGATGAGGTTCTTTACTATTCTGACTAGAACTAGCAGTTTCCTCTTGCCGTTTCCTATTAGATTTTGCTGGTGACTTTGCAACTTCATTCGAGACCATCTCCTCCAGAAAACCTTACTGCGAGGTTTGTGGTTATTAACATAGTCATATTCAAGAAAAGTTGCATTTGTCGATATAAATATTTTATTTTCTTTTGGACTATAGAAAATTCCACCTCTAGTCTCTTTTGGAATATCCCACAAACATGCACACTTCAGAGCGTGAATTCAACTTCCCAGTCTTTCCTTTAAGCACGTGTGCAGGACACCCCCAAATTCAAAAATGGTGTAAACTAGGTTTACAACCATTCCATAATTCTATGGGTGTCTTTTGGATAGACTTAGATGGAACGCATTCAATATGTATGGAGCACATTGAGTCGCATAGCCCTAGAATGACAATTGTAATGATGATAAACTCATCATTGATCTAACCATATCTAATAACGTTTTGTTCCGTCTTTTTGAAACACCATTTTGCTATGGCGTTCCAGGTGCAGTGAGTTAGGATTGAATTCCATGCTCACGCATATGGTCATCGAATTCAAAATCCAAGTACTCTCCTCCTCGATCAGATCGAAGTGCTTATAGTGATTTACCTAATTGCTTTTCAGCCTCTGCTTGAAATTCTTTGACCTTTCCAAAAGTTTCAGATTTTCTTTGCATCAAGTATAGGTAACCATATCTTGAATATTCATCAATGAAAGTGACGAAATATTCATAACCTCCTCTTGCTTGTACATTAAGTGGACCGCAAACATCTGTATGTACTAGCTGAAGTGGTTCTGTGGCTCTTGATCCTTTAGGAGAGAAAAATCTCTTGGCCATTTTGCCTTCTAGACAGGATTCACAAACAAGGAGAGATCCAATAGATAGTTTTCTTAAATGACCATCATTTACAAGCCTATTTATTCTGTCTAGACCAATATGGCCCAAACTCAAGTGCCACAGATATGTTTCACTATCGGAATCAGTTTGATAGATCTAGGATTAGCTGTTTTAAATAATTCAGAATTAAAAAAAAAATTCATTCATTATAAGTATGTATATTTTGTTTATCCCAAAGCTTTTGCATAACAAGTAAATAAATAATTTCTTTAAATAATAACTACTTTATTAATAAAAGAAATAAATGTTATGCAAAAACATAGAAATAAGTTTCCAAACATTAATAATCAAAATTACTAATAATAAACTAAATTTCTAGACTGTAGTTTTCTTTGTTTAAAGAAATCTAAAATTTCTAAAACAAAATAAAGAAATTTAAATTGTTCAAATAACAATAAAATCACTTAATAAAACTACTCTTCAACTTCTCCATCTCTTTACTTACTATTCAAATCTTCATCAGTCTCTTCCTCCTTTTCAGGGTTCTAATTCTGTAAAAGGAAAAACAAAAGAAAAATAGATTAGTGACATATATTTTTTAATCTACTATCCAAAAATTTTGAATCTGATATTCATAATCTTTGAATCTACTATTCAAAGTTGAAAAATATATGTAAATCTTATTTACCTTTTTCGTTTGATATAAACGATGACACTCAGGAAAGACTTCCTTTGCCATTGCTCACCACATCTCATGTGCTAAGTCATAGTGTTTATATTTTTCCTTTGTTTTGTCAGACATGGTTGAAAGCATGCAATAACGTGCCAACCGATCGGATTTCATTTAATTTGCATATTTTTCTTCTGCTTCATAGCTAGTAGCCAAATGTGGTTCTGTTGGAGGTTTGTTACAGATGTTTGACATCGTATTTTTATAAGAAAAAAGGGTTAACATGCCTCGAAACCAGTGTTGCATATTTTTAGGTCCAAAAACCAAGGATTTGAGAAAAGCATCGGTGTGTAATTCACCAATAAACATTTTTGCTGGGAATAAATAAATAAATACAAATATTATTATATTTAGAAAAATAAATATCAAAGTTTTAGAAATTAAACGTGATGCATGAACACAATTAAAACACATAAAATAAAGTTTAATTTCCACGATAAAACTTTCTAACAATTAAAGTGTCGTCTTAGGGTCGGTCAAATTAATCTTAAAGAATTTATAGACGTTCTTATCTTTATTGTTTAAAACTTAAAATAATTCATTATTTTCTCTTTTAAACATTAAAGTACCGCTTAGTTTGGTCAAGTTATGATTATCCATTGCAAAAGCTTAACCATAACTTTGTGAGTGTAACCCATTATTTCGGAGTTCATGACTTAACATAGGACATTCCGCCTTAGGGTCGGTCAAACCTAAAATACATCATTAGTTCCTATCTTAGTAAGAAATGTAACCTTGCTATTGACATATCTAGACACATTCCTTAGGGGGACGAAAACAAAGCCGTCGCGATGTGCTATTCATATCTCACGGTGTTATTTTAATAATAGAGACCACGGGTTATGTTGAGTTATCAACCCTCTCCCACTCACTATTTTGAAATAAGTGTTTTTAACCTAATTAATTCCAAATTAATTATATATTCTTTAAACTTTATGAACATAATTGAAATTGGTAAGAAAGCGAGTTTCTAGGTCCATATCTAATTTTAAATTACCAATTATGTTCATATTAACTTTACTAAAAAAAACAATTTTAAAATAAAGTTGGTTTAAAGAAATTAAGTCATAAAGACTTAAAAAAATGGCGTGATATTTTACTAAGTTTTCAAAGAATAAAACTAAGTAATTTATATGCAATTGGTTTCGCAAAACAAATCATATAAACATATAGGACAATCATAATAATCATGTTTCTACCAATGAGATGCATGATAATAACTGTGTATGTTTTTTATGTATGTCACAAAATGTATGAACAATTTTTAATCACATCAAAACAATTATTTAAATAAATAAACAATAAATGTTGAACCGGGTGCTTTTGGGTATTTTTAATTTTACAACCTCTTTATAAAATTAAAATAAAAAAAATGCCTTAATCTCCTTGACTTTGGCTCTAATTTCAATTTAATTGTACCTCGACTTAGTTTATGTCGATTTTGTTTGTCTGAAATTAGGGTTAAAGCATTGTTCTTTTAGTTCTTTGCTTACCTATATATATATATAAAAAAAAAAAACTAAAACAAACAACACAGTTCTGTGATTACAATATTTTAATATGCAAGAGAAATTGGGCATAAAAGAATATGTGATAGTTCTTTTATTTATTTTCCATTTTTAAAAACTACCGTAGACGAGTAATGATTTTTTTTTTTGAACTTTTTAAAAATTAAAGTATTATAATTTAATTTTTTAAAAAAAGTATTGGGATATTAAAGTCAAATTAATATAATTGTTAGGCATGCACTGAAGCCGGAGCACCGATTGAAGATTCTCCTTTGCTCAAGAAAGTTTGGGATTTCGGACATGTTTGGTTAAAATACCTGAGGCCCTATGCAATAGTGGGAACAGTTGCGGCGTCCGTGTATGTGATTTAATTTTACCAAAAAAAAAAATGTGTTGTCAAATTTTTAATTAAATTGTACGTAATTATTTATATTTATAATACCTTAATAATCTTTTGTGGGCAGTTCTGTGTATGGAAGAGTGATGACTGAGAATCCAGATTTGTTTAGGTGGTCTCTTCTGATGAAGGCATTACCTGGCCTATTTGCTATAATATGTGGAAATGCTTATTATATTGGTATTAATCAGATTTATGATGTCGATATTGACAGGTAAGGTCAATTTATATACCTGGAAAAAAAATATGGAATATTGTATTTTTTTTTTTTTTTTTATGAACAAAGAATATTATTAACAAACCAAACCATTTACAAAACGGGAACACAAAACCCAAAACAAAAACAGCTCAAAAAGAGCCCAGCAAACCGAGACAAATAACAAAACAGCTCACAGAGAGCCCAGCAAAAGAAAGTTACAACAGATTTAGGCTTCTAAGTAAAATAATGTCAGTGCTCTTCATCTTAGCCTTAGACAATCTAGAAACTCTAGCCTTAATATTATCTTGAATCAGAGAGACAGCCTTGCAAACAGACATCGAAAAGGAATTAAAAACACACTGGTTTCTGTTCCACCAAACCAGATACACAGAGGCAGCTAGCCCAGCAGCAACTATCTTCTGCTGAAGATTCTTCGGCTTCCCCTCCATCCACCTAATCCAATCCTGGAAACAAGCAGGCCAAATCAAACTACCCAGCCAGCTAGCCACACCTTTCCTTACTTGAGCAGCAAACTGACATTGAAAAAATAAGTGCTCATGACATTCCTGCTGCACTTCACAAATTGGATACAAGTAAGAAGACAGCTGCAGATGGCACTTCAATAAATTGTCCCTAGTTAATAGATGCTTCAAGGAAGCTTGCCAAAGAATAAACCTGTGTTTAGGCAAAGACAAGCTACACCAAATAACAGCAGCCGAAGGCACCTTATCTCTGTTCATAAGTTGAAAATACATCTTACTGGTTTTAAAGTTGCTGTTAACTATAGCTTTATCTAACATCTCCTTGCTTATGAAAGCCCTCATCTTGATTAGCTTACGCCAATACCAGCTCACGTCAGATTGTATATTGTACTCCCAAAAAGATTGTTCTTTAAGATAAACAGAATCAATCCATTTAACCCAAAGAATATCTTGTTTAGTGGAATATTGTAATTACTTATACGTTTTTCTTTATTTATTTTGATATAATATATTTATGTGTGTGTGTGCTGGTTCAGGGTGAACAAACCTTATTTACCTATAGCTTCAGGGGAACTTTCAATGAAATCAGCATGGTTATTGGCCATATTTTATTTAGTGGCTGGGTTGTTGATTGTTGGATTAAATGCAGAGCCACTCGTCACTGGTCTCTATTGTCTTGCTCTTTTCTTCGGCACCATCTACTCTGTTCCTCCACTTAGATTGAAGAGATTTTCTATTTCAACAGCTCTTGTGCTTTCTTCGGTACTAAATTTATATTATTCAATCCCACAATTTGAAAAACTAATTGCATTTTAAAAACAAAATAAGTAATCCTCTGGCTTTGATCAAAGATAGTTTTGCCAAAGAGTAAATTGTTATTATGATTAAATCTATAATTAATTATTTAGACTATTATTACAGATAACACAAATTAACTAAACTATGCAGATACGAGGTGTACTCATTAATATTGGAGTATATTATGCCACTAGAAAAACGACTCTTGGACTTACGTTTATGTGGAGGTGGGTTGATTTTTTTATTTGTTTTTAATGTATAGAAGATTTTTCAGAAATTACTTAAAATTATATTGATATTCATTTTTATTGTCATATAATTTATTAAATATTTTCGATAAAATATCAAGTTAATTACAGTTCGTACATAAACATATATAAGATGTGGAATCATTTTCCAAAAAAGTTAAATAATGTGGACTTTCATAAATTCATTTTTTTAGTAGGTCTATTTTCATTATTCTTGTTTTATTTTAGACATGATCAACAATTCATTATTATGAATATATACATACATGCATTCTTTTAATTTGAATAATATATGTATAGATATTTATAGTAAGAAAATTTAATAATGTTTGGATATCAATTTGGTATGCAGCCCTGCTCTTGTCTTCATCACCACTTTTATAACATTGTTATTTATGGTCGTCGCCATCACAAAAGATATTACAGACATTGAAGGTGACACGAAGTAAGTAATAACTATAATTTATATTCCTCCAATATATATTTATATTTTTTTATAATTGATTTAATTTGTTTAAGTTATGTAGGGAATTTGTTCTAATAATTATCCCAAAGGAATTATTATGTTTGGAGATTTAAATTGTTTTAAATTCAAATATGACATAGCTGGTTGGGAATTACGACAAGTTTTTATTAGATTAGGCTATATCATTTTACTTTATGACTCAGGTATTTGTTTCTATTAATATTAATAGAAAAAATACCAACTTAGCTAATTTATTTTGTCCGAATATTCGATCGGTCTTTATATTTTGTTAAATGACAAAACGGATTCTCCATTTTACAAAATGGAACAAAATAATATTATAAACCCGATTTTGGTCAAATAATTTTTTAATATGATTAAAATACTCTTATATTTGTGAATTAATGAATTTATTAAATAATGAAAAATATATTTTAAAATAAAAAATAAATTACAATGATTTTAAAATACAAAAATAATTAAAAGCTTTATTAAAACTAAATATATCATTAAACTAAAACTTAATCTACCATAAATCTAATTTTCATCTAATTAATCACTGGAAGAGAAAATTATATTTTAATTAGTTTTTAAATTATACAAAAATAAAACCTAAAAACATAAAACATTAAACTGAAACCATAATCATATAAGAAAAATTCATTTTCATCTACGTCTTCTTCTTCTTCATCATCTTCTTCTTCTTTAGGGAAGCTTGGAGGGAAGCGACTGGCGAGGTGGCTGGCAGGCAAAGAGGCTCGCGTACCCCTAACCTCTAGCACCCATCTTCCCAAACCTCGATCCCAGATCTGGTTCTATTTGTCCCCAACTCCAACCCAGATCAGCCTCCACCTCTAGCGTGTCCCCTTCTTCCCCAACCTTGACCTTCGCTCGGGACCCAGATCGGCCTCCAATCGACGTCCAAAGTTTGAAGAGCCTTGTCAAACTATATTGTCTTTTGGAGAGCCTTGTCATTTGAACTATATTGTCTGACAAAAATCGACGTCCAATTATAACCATCATTGAAAACTTACCCTTGACTATATTTTGTTCATTTTTTGAACGTTTTGCTGATGTGGTCATATACCACATGGTATAGTTGTAGTAGGAGAATTTATTTAATTAAATTAAACTTTATGTTAGATAACTTAGTCAAACTAAGTTATTATCTTAAATATATGATAATTTTAAATTTTTAGACAAAAATATTCATAACATTCAAACACTTATTTTCTTTCTTAATCTAAACTCTTTCTCTAACATCTCTCACACACTCTTTCTCATTCTAATCTTCTCGAAAAAATACCAAAATTAAAAAAAAAATCATCTAAAACAATCATTTGAGCGAAAAGATATGAGCTTCCAAAGTTTTTGTCAAATTTCAATATAGAGCATCGATTTTGCATCGAAAAAACATCGTTTTGGCAAAAATCAAGTTTTCATGATTGCATCGCAACAGCATCAAACCATCATGGATTTTGTATCGAAACATCATCAATTTTGCATCGAAACACCATTGATTTTGCATCCAAAAAGCATCGTTTTGGCCAAAAAATAAGTTTTTATGATTGCATCGCAATAGCATTGAAACACCATCGATTTTGCATCGAAAAAATATCGTTTTGGCCAAAAAGCAAGTTTTCATGATTGCATCATAACATCGAAACACCATCGATTTTGCATCGAAACACCATCGATTTAGCGAAAAAACAAGTTTTCATGTTTGCATTGCAAAAACATTGAAACACCATCGATTTTGTATCGAAAAAGTATTGCTTTTGCCAAAAATCAAGTTTCACGATTGCATCGCAAGAGCATCAAAATTGCATCAAAAATGCATTGTTTTGATGCAATTTAGATGCTTTTTTGATGGTGTTTTGATGCAATTTTGATGCAAAATCGATAGTGTTTCGATGCTCTTGTGATGCAATCATGAAAACTTATTTTTTTGGCTTAAACGACGACTTTTCGATGCAAAATTGATGATGTTTCGATGCCAAATAAATGGTCTTTTGATGCCAAATTGATGGTCTTTCGATGAAAAATCGATGGTGCATTGATGTAATCATGAAAACTTGATTTTTGTCTAAAACGATGCTTTTTCGATGCAATTTCGATGCTCTGCACTGAAATTTGATGAAAACTTTGAAGGTTCATATTTTTTCACTCAAATATCGGTTTCAGATGATGTTTTTTTTTTTTTTAATTTTGATATTTTTTCAAGATTTACAAGATTAGAGTGTTAGAGAGAGTGAGGTAATGAGAGATGTTAGAGAGAGAAAGTTTGGATTGAGAGAAAAAATTAGTATTTGAATGTTAGGGGTATTTTTGTCTAAAAAATTAAAATTGTTATATATTTGAGATAATAACTTATATTGGCATATTAAAAAATTTTACTAAATTATTATGCATATAAAATAAAATTTCTCTTAACTAATTATAGTTAACCGAAAAAATTTATTGACATTAAACATACAAATATTAACTCTACAAGAATGCAAACACATATTCCCAAAAATTATCATTACACTACTATTTATATATGTATTTTATGTGTAGATTCTCAAATCAGATTACCTTAAAGTTATATCACTATACTATTTAAAACATGAACAATATATAATATAAGCTTGGAATACATTTTAATAGTTGCTATGAATTGAAGGAAATTTTTACTACATAAAAAAGTTGGAGGGAAAAATCTCTTCAAAGACAATAGTTCACGAAGAGAAAAAAAAATTCATATTTGTCCTATATAAAGTAGCATACATGCACTTTCATAATAAATGGATTATTGAAAATAAAAAAAGAAACTGTACCTCCCAATGGATTGAAGTTAGAGAAAGATAAAAAGATGAGAAACTAGGAAAAGAACGGAACTCTTGGGGGTAGCTTTTTGGTTTTCAAGAGACTTTCAATTTAATAATAATAATTATTTTAAGTCTTAATTATTTTTTTATGGTAGAGTTTAATTAACCATGTTTAATTAACCATTGTCCAAATTATTATCTCGAAAGGGGTTGTTACAATACTTAACTATCAAACTATACGATTTGTTTTTTAAACTTACGAATGTCGATCTCAAATAATTTAAGTTTTGATTTTATATATTTTATGAAACATATATATCATTATTACAGGTTTCAAATAGTAACCTTTGCTGCAAAATTTGGGGTTAGAAACATTGCACTCTTTGGCACTGGTATTCTCTTGCTAAATTATATAGGTGCCATATTGGTCCCAATTTGTATGCCTCAGGTGAACCTCCCTTTCAACCTTATTAACTTTGCATTTTCCTTTAATATATATTCAATTGTGGTCTGTAAATTTTACAACTTATTATACTTATACTATATATTATGTCCTTTTAGTGTTTTTTAAAGTTTAACTTTTCAAATCTGCAAATCACTTATGTTTCAATTTATTTTTTTATCGGTTGTCTTTCATCAGAAGTCATATTGCTATTTCAAAATTCTAAAACAATTAAAAGTGCTAAATAACACATTTGCTCATTCTTAATTAGACCATTCATTTTGGAGTCCGATTGCTTAATTGCTGTACAGGCAATAAGGAGTTCTTCAGTCCTGTATTCCTACTTTGGACGACTCATAACAGATTGTAAATGTTTGTTGTCTGAGTTAAAATCACAGTTTGTTTCTATTAAATTTGTAAAATGGTCTGCTACCACCGTCGCTCACTATTTAGCGAGGACCACGTGTGTAGCTTCTGATCGTCATTTGTTTGCTTCTCATATTCCTACTAAGTTTCAATCTGTATTATTGAATGATTTGAAGTATTAATGAAGTTTTACTTTTCCGGGCAAAAAAAAAAAAATTAGACCATTCATTTTACATTTTCGAGATTTAGACAAAATTCACCTTCACCTTCATATGACATAAAATATTATTATGTCAAAACACATATGCATATTAATTTTTATTTCCTATTTACAGGCTTTCAACCGTAACTTTATGGTCTCTACTCACGCAATTCTGGCATTATGGTTACTTTTACAGGTTTGTCATACATTACAAGTTACAAGTAATGTCAACTGTCACAAAAAATGATAATAGTAATAATAACATTATTTTTTTTTCTTCTTTCAATTTTCTTTCAGGCCTGGATATTAGAGCAAGGAAAATATACAAAGGTAAAATTTAGCTAAGGATAAATAAGAATATTTTAAACTTCAATCAAATGGTATTATTAGGGTTGACAATTTACACTATCAGAGGCAAGACATGGCACAAGCATATTTAATCGAGATATAAGTCTTACATTATTCTAAGGAAAGGGAGCAAAGTAATTTGGATATATAAACTGAACCAAAGTGGTAAATTTAATACTGGTTTTATGACTTCTGTGTATGTTAATGCAGGAAGCATGTGCAAATTTCTACCAAGTCATTTGGAAGCTTCTTTACGCAGAATATATCATATATCCCTTCATCTAGAAGATTATCACTTATTCTTCATCTAATTTTTTTGTTAAAATAAATCATATTTGTAAAATAAAAAAGGCATCCTTGTGTTTACTTTAACTATGATGCGTAATAAAGTGGCTAATCTTTTAAATTGTTCCTTTGAATTTATGTACGTAACCTATACATGTTTTATATCAAAGAGCATATAATGAGTGAGAGGATTTTTCATATCTATATTTATTATAATAATATCTTTTAAATTGCTCCCCTGTATTTACTTCTCATATTTGAATTTGAATCCCTCACTTTACTATTCTTACATAACAACTTTCCCAAAATATATTAAATTGAATTCATAGTTACTTACTAATTCAAATAAGATTTAATTACAAAATATAAATTCAATAAATGGCTGGTATTATTAATGAGAATAAAATTGCATTCCAGCCATTTTTAAAGTTGGAGGCAAAAGTTTTTGTTGTCAACTAATCTCCTCCAAAATCATATTAGGAACACATATAAAAATAGCAGACAAAAACAACCAAAATTTGTAAGAGGAAATAACACAAACACCACAAGAACACAGGACTACTTGGTTCGAAATTAGCCAGAAGATAGCTAACCCTGCATGCATCCAAGGCAAGGCAACATAAGCCTGAGTCAAATCCACTATTGAATAGATGATTAGCAACAAGACACACTCAATCAAGATAGTCTCTTCTTCAACCTCACTTTTACTCTCAGTCGCTCATAAGAAAACCCACTCAATAAAAAAGGTTGCTCTGGTTCTCTCTGTTTTTCTCTCGTACAATTTCGCATTCTCTAAAATCTAATTACAAGTGTTCAGAGCTAGAAAAAATATATAGCCTCAAGGCTAACTAAATGAATTAACACCACCCAAGCTACAGTCTTGACCAAGGCTTTAATCGTAGTTAGTTGACCAATAACTAACTGACTTACTTCAATTATAGCAAAATAGAAAAACATGTGGCAATTTGAGTTATTATCAACAATTCTCCACCTTGACTCTATATTGATCCGTGGATTGAGACTTGGTTGCCCCACAACAACACTTTGGAATTACTCCTTGATACCAAGCAAGTTCAAAGCTTCTTTGAACATGTTTACGGGTATCACTTTAGTTAATATGTAATGTATGTTGGGTTAATATCAGTGGGAATTTTGACATTATTGATCAACCCTTTTGAGACAATATCTCTGATGAAACACAGTATTCTTAGATAATTGAATTGCACATTGAGAATCACAGTGCACAATCACTTTGTCTTGAATATATCCCAATTCAGACATAAATCCCTTCAACCAAAGTGCTTTCTTTACAGCTTCTGCTAGAGCAATATATGTTTCCACCAACTGTAAACACACATACAGAAAGTGATCTTCTTTTATCTTGGTCACCAACAAAGCCTGAGTTACAGTACCCCACAACTTCATTTTTATTCCAGCTTTGTCTTGTGTAGCAAAGTTTCAAACCTGATGTCCCTTTCATATATCTTAACAACCATTTGACAACATACAAATAATCTTCACAAGATTTACTCATAAACATATTGACCAAACCAATACCGTAAGCAATGTCGGGCCTAGTAGAGACCATAGAATACATGATGATGCTACCTATTGCGTTAGCATAAGACACAACTCTCATCTTTTCTTCTTCAAAACTCGCATCCTCTTTTGAAAGAGATTTGAATTTAAAATGAGAACCAACTGGAGTGTTAACAGTTTGAGCATCCTTTAGGCAAAAAATCTCTACAATTTTCTTCAAATAACCTTGTTGAGAAAGTGTCAATAGACCATTAACCTGATATCTAAAGATTTCAATACCCATAGTTTTTGTAGCAGGATCTAAATGTTTCATGTCAAACTCCAAACTCCTCATCTATTTTAGATTATCAATTTTAGCTTTATGCTTACACGCTATAAGCATGTCATCGACATATATCAAAACATATATTTATATATATATATATAGCTCTTGTCACCAAAATCCTTGTAATACACACAACTATGATGTTTAGATCTGAAAACTTTTTCTTTTTTGCATGAGTTTTTCGAAACTAAAATACCACTGTCATATGGGGATTGCTTCAAACCATATAAGGATCTCTTGAGGAAGCGCACTTTATTATCTTCAAAACTAGTATTGATGAAGCCTTCAGGCTTCTGCATGTATAATTTTCTCGTCAAGGTTTCCAGGCAAAAAAGTTGTGTTCACATCCAATTGTTCTAATTCAAGATTGTCAATGGTTGTATTGGCCAAAATGACCCTTATTGAGGTGTGTTTAACATATGGTGAAAAACCTTCAAGATAATCTATCCCTTATATTTGAGAGAAGTGATTCGTTACCTGTTCGCCTTGAATCGAGGCTCTTCAACTCTTTGTAGTCCTTGCTTTCTTTTAAACACCCACTTGCAATCAATAATTCTCTTATTCTGAGGTTTATCAACTAAAATCCCGATGTCATTTTCAGCCAAGGGTTGCATTTCGTATACCATTGCTGTCTTCCATTTTGACCATTCTATACTCCTCTTTGCTTCTCAAAAGGTGTAAGGTTTTTGAAGATCAAGCATATCAGTTACATTCATAGAAAAAGCTGTAAAATCATCCTCTACAAATCTCGTTGGAGGTCTGATTTCTTTCCTTGCTCGATCTCTAGCCAATAAGTAATCATGGTGTTGATTGTCAGCCACTTCCTCAATTGTTTCATCCAAAATTTCAGTGTCATCAAGTTGTGCATCTTGTTCTTATTGTACAACTCCACCTTGATAATGATCATGTGGTAAATTATGAACTTCAACCTGAAATTTTGGATCCTGCTTAGCTTGTTTAGAGTTGGCTTGTTCCTCATAGGGTTTGTTAGTTTTATAAATAAACACGCTCATTAAAAGTTACATCACGTCTGATAATGCATTTTTGTGTCATCGAGTAACCAAATCTTATTCCTTTTTACACCAATATGATACCTAAGGAAAACACCCAAATTAGATCTAGGATTTAGTTTTTATTCATTCACATGAACATATGCTAAACATCCAAAAGGTTTTAAATTAATATATATGATGGTTTAGATCCATACCAAACATGTTCAGTAACTCTGAAATTTAGAGCATATGTGTTGGTATTAAATGATCAAATCAAAAGTACGCAGTAGAATATATGAACCCATTTTAATAAATATTAAAACCAACGATGATCATATACATATATAAATATTAAATCACATATAAATAGATCAGGGATTACCCCTTGTAGCTTATCGAGTGTTCTTTAGTCATTTTGTATAAATCAATGATCTTCCGATATAGTGTTATGAGATCTCACACCTTGATCTTGCAGACCAATCTAAAATACACAAAGATATGTATGGGCATGTAGGATTCAAAATGTTGATATATGTGACTCCTTAGATGTACTCAACACATGAGTTCTTGAGAGTTTTGACAAAGAGAAGGTTTAGAAAAAACTATCCTTTTAGAGACAGAGTCTGATTATCCATCATACTTTTCAATATCACGTAAATTAGATTTATAAAGATATTTAATCTAATTAAATAATATTTATTTAATTAAAATATAATTCAAATTAAAATTGATTAGGTATTTTCATTTGATTATCTATTTAAATCATATTTAAAAAGAATAATTAAATAACTGATTAAACAAATTTATTTGAAATTCAAAATTCAAATTTCAAGGATAAAATCTCTCATGTTAGGCACCACACACTGTGCTGTACAATATGATTCTCATTTGTTTATTTAATCAACTTTTAAGACAAGATATTTATTTCAACATAAATATCAGTTAATTCAAAATTAATTTTATCTTAAAATATCAGTTTTAAATTAAATAAATAGATATCATATTATAAATAAGATATTTATTATTTTCTCTTTTTATATTAATCCAAACAAGATTAATATTAATTTTAAATTATAGTTTTTCAAAATAAAAATTATATAGTTAAATAAATAATTAATTAACAATTAATCAATTACCCATAATTATCAAATAATTATTTTGTAGCCCTGGAAAATTAATTCATTTGCAATTTAGTCATTTCTCTTAACAAATCTTTCTTTTGACATCCTTACCCTTGACAGTGTAGGATAGAGGTGATCTGGGGACCATGGACTTATAATACGAAGCTCTAATAAACCAGATTATTAATTAAACTCTTTAGTCTAATAATCTTATTTATTAATTTCATGATTACTCCACTATAAATATGGAATTGCACTCAAAGTATTTATAGAATTATATTTATAGAGTTTTCTTTAGTAGTCCATTGATATAATCAATATATTTAGTTTTGTCATCCATTATTAGTTCGTTAATTAGAGCTGGTCAAAATTACCATTTTACCCTTCTAATTACTTCTTGATCCTTAAGTATCATCAATTCACTAGAGAATAATTAATCTATAATCTAATTATAGATTTGAGCTCAATAACTATTCAATTCCAGAATCAACCCTTAAGAGAACCAATATTCGATCCGTTAGGAAATCATGGATTCCATTATTGTAATTCATGTTCCCCGCCATCCATTATATTAAATCTCCAAAATAAAAGTCATTAGCCTCATTATTCTAAGAGACCTTAACGAGTGAATCAAAAGATCCAATAAACCTAAACATGAGTTCATGAATAATTAGGATTTAGACATATTTACAAGTGATCATCTATTATGACAAGAATTAAATCTTTACGTCAAACGACAAGTTTATAAAGATAATTAATTCTCATCGGTCCTGTCATATATAATCTCTATTATATACAACACCTTTACTAAGATGTCTCTATCCACATCAGTAATCCGAATCTAGATTTCTTGTATCTTGCATGCGTAGCAAACCGTACTAGTAACCATTCATTAAAGATTCCTTACTTTAATATGTTATTGACTATTTTACTCATTATATATGATCTTAATTCTCTCGCACTAATACAAGATTATATTCTCATGAATGAATAGGGAATTTCTTGATATTATTATATTATTATATAATTAATTCAAACAATAATTATAGCATTCAAATATAATAAAATTGTACTTTTATTTAAAACTAATAAAATGTCTTTACATGCTTTCAAGGCATTAATTTTAACAATATCCCACTTGCCCTCAAAGCAAGTGAGACATTTCCCTTAATCCCATATTGCACACGTGACTCATGAACGACTTTGTAGGAAGTGTCTTGGTCAACAGGTTAGCCAGGTTCTGTTTTGACGCTATCTTCATAACAGTTA
The DNA here is from genome assembly GCF_963169125.1 of Humulus lupulus. Lineage (NCBI taxonomy): Eukaryota > Viridiplantae > Streptophyta > Magnoliopsida > Rosales > Cannabaceae > Humulus > Humulus lupulus. The sequence continues at coordinate 284,855,053 of NC_084795.1, forward strand.
CATCACCTCAGTGTACAATCTCTCTTACAAGATGGTATTTCCTTTCTATATGCTTCCCTCTCTTGTGGCTTCTAGGTTCTTTGGAATTATCTACTGCTCCACTGTTGTCACTATACAAGATTAGTGGCTTATTCATATATGGAATAACTTCTACATCAGTGTAGAACTTCCTCAACAAAGCTGCTTCACAAGCCGCTATGTATTCGACTTCCATGGTTGAATCAGCTATGCTAGATTGCTTAATGCTTCTCCAGACCACAACTCCTCCACCAAGAGTGAACATTGGCCCTGATGTCAATTTTCGACTGTCTGTGTCTGATTGGAAATTAAAATCAATGTATCCAGTAGGGTTTAGCTCACCCATGAATATACCAACATATAGTCTCTCGTTCCCCTAAGATACTTGAGAATGTGCTTTACTGCAATCCAGTGTTCCAAACTAGGATTTGATTAATAACGACTTACAATCCCAACTGTATAACATATGTCAGACCTAGTACACAACATAACATACATTAGACTCCCAACTGCTGAAGCATAGGGATACTTTCTCATATCCACTTCCTCCTAAGGTGTCTTGGGACATTGTTCCTTGGAGTGAGCAATTCCATGTCTTGTCAGTAATTGACATTTCTTGGAATTCTCCATAAAAAATATTTCAAGCACCTTATCTATATAATTAGCCTAAGATAGTGCCAAGAGCTTGTTCTTCCTATCCCTTAGGATTTGGATTCCCAGAATGTAGCTTGCCTCGCCCAAATCTTTTATTTGGAACTTTTAGCTAACCATTTCCTTACGTATGACAATGTCTCTACATTGTTCCCAATGAGAAAAATATCATCAACGTAAGGAACTAAGAAAACCACAACTTTTCCTTTGGTGTATTTATACACACATGTTTTGTCAACATTCTGTTCGAAGCCATATGTTTTAATTGTTACATCAAAAGTGATATTTCAAGATCTAGATGCTTGCTTTAATCCATAAATGGATTTCAACAACTTGCATACCTTTTGATCTTCCCCTTTCTTTATTACCCTTCTGGTTGTACCATATAGGTACTTTCATCAAGATAGCATTTCAAAATTTTTGTCTTGACGTCCATTTGCCATATCTCATAATCATTGGCAACCGCTATGGATAAGAGGATACAAATGGATTTGAGCATGGCCACAGGAGAAAATGTTTCTTCATAATCAACACCTTCTCTCTGAGTGTAATCCTTGGCTACAAGCCTTGCTTTGAATGTCTCTACTTTCTCATCTACACCTCTTTTCTTATTGTATATCCACTTACACCCTATGTGCCTGACATCTTCTGGTGGATCCACAAGTTCCCATACATAATTATAATACATTGATTCCATTTCTTGGTTCATGGCTTCTTGCCATTTCTCCTTTTCAGGATCATCCATTGCTTATTTAAATGTTAATGGAACGTCCTTGTCTGTATCAGAAATAAGGACATGTGCCTCGTGTTCATTGAGAAAAGGTTGTCTCACAATCCTCCCACTACGACGTTGCACTGGGTTTCTTTTCCAGGAATCATGGTTTCCTCAATTTTTCGTTTATCATTTAATGATGAAGATGATTGTGATGGAATCTTATCAGCTATGAGTTCCTCCAATACTCCCTTGCTCCGAGATTTTTAGAGTTATTCATATATTCATGTTCAAGGAAGGTCGCATTTGTGGAAACAAATACCTTTAAATCATTGGGATTATAGAAATAACAACGTCTTGTTTCTGGAGCATAGCTAACAAAAATGCACACTTTCGAACTTGATTCAAGTTTCCCTGATTTTGGCCTAAGAACATAAGCAGGACAACCCCGAATGCGGAAATGGTGCAAACTAGGTTTGTTTCCATTCCACAGTTCCTGTGGCGTTTTGCTAATGGTCTTAGATGGGACTACATTCAAAATATCTGTTGTCGTTTGAAGTGCATATCCCCAGAATGAGAGAGGAAGTGAAGAGTAGCTTAACATAGATCTGACCATGTCCAACAAGGTCTTGTTTCTTCTTTTAGAAACACCATTTTTCTGAGGCGTTCCTAGTGCTGTGAATTGGGATAGAATACCATGCTCCACTAGAAATCGTTGAATTCTAAATCCAAATATTCTCCACCTCGATCAGATCGAAGTGTCTTTAGAGTCTTACTTAACTGCTTCTCAGCCTCAGCCTCAGATCAGATCGAGGATGTCTGACCGGGGATGCGATCCTAGTCCTGTCAGGGCGGATCAAGTTAGGTCGCGGCCGCTCCGCTCTACCATCCTCCGAGTCCTGTGCTCGGCGGTCTAAGCGGGGTACAGGACGGCTGGCCGGGGTAGGCTGTCGTCGCGAGCCCTCCCCGGATCTCCTTCGTGAGCTTCCTCGAGCCTTCCTGGGTGCGCTCGAGGGCGGAAGTGAGCTGGGAGTTGAGGTCCGGATCGATCGACTGAACTGCTGCTCGGCCCTAGGAAGTTCCTCAAATGTGGTCTCCCGATGGTGCGACTTGGGAGTAGAATTTGATGTTGGGGGTCTGACCGACCGACTGGGCCTGGATCGATTACCTCGGCGGGACTTATGAGTCTCACCGTGCCCCTTTCTGACGTTGGCGTCGGTTGTAAGAGGGAGTAGTCGGGCCAAAACCTCTTGAATCTGCTGGTTTGCTTTCGCCAACTGACTCCTCAACTATGCATTTTCCATTTCCACCACCGTGTAGAAATCCAGGTTCGGATTGGGCGGCCGGGGAGCCGAACTTCCAGTGTCGTCTTGGCCTATTGGTTGCTTGCCGGCCACTGCTGAACCTCGGGTTCTGATCATCGGACATGGCGACATGATGGGCCTCCTGCCCATGACGTTGGTCTGCCTCGTTACCATGTCTTGAGCGAGTAACTACCATGGTTGGGTATTTGCGATAGCACCAATCTAACAGCTCTCAATGAAAGCACCAAACTGTTGACGTGGTTCTTTGGCAACAGATAATTATAAGAATAAGGAGAGGGATTAGTGCTAAATAATGAACCATAATAGATGAATGATCTCAAAGGAAAATTATAACTCAAATAGTTTTTTAGATGGTTCAAAGGTTAAAATCCTTCTATTCCACCAGCCAATATTATTGATATCTCTCTGATATTCTTTACAGGGTATTTCTTTACAAATTAGAAGCCAACCCTTTGCAACTCCCAGGGTCTCCATATTTATAGGGAGAGGGCACCTGGGTGTTGGCAAATGAGGTCATCCCGTGACCTACTTACCCATCATGTCACTTCTGTGACATTCATGATTAATTCCTAAAACCTGATAATGAAGTGTGGTCTAATCAATAGGTAAGGGGGATAATGGGCCGCATGGCCCAACCCAGTCGTGGGTGCCTGAACACGCACGTTTATGCTGCGTGTCCGAGAATTCATGAATGGAGTAGACATGTGATGTCTGATATATGCACGTTTACATTGCGTGGTTGACTTTATAAGAGGTCAGAGGTGCCAACTCAAGCTCGTACCCCGAACTTGATGTAGTCTCAGCCCGTGGTGTCCACACTGCTGACCCGATGCCTTAATAATCGTAATAGACCTTTGGTTACCTCGAGCTAAAGAGGTAGAGCCTTGTAACAGCAGCTCCGGGTAGGTGTCATCCACGTGACTGATATAATTATGCCATTTCTCAGCTCGCTAATACCCCGTGGATATTTAGGGCGTACAAATGTCATAATGAGGAAATATCCAATGTAATTATTATAAGATACAATTTTAGAAGTAAACAAATCAGACTATACGACCAGATTGGTCGTATCTTATAATTAAGCCTAACGAAGTGATGTGCTTCTGGTCGATAACCGAACAGTACTTCTGCCACGTGTCAACCACGTGTGAGAAATCCTTGCCACGTCATCAACAACCGTTTTTAGGGTAAATAGTATATAATAATATTGAAAATTAGTTATCAAATTATGTTATAATATTGAATATATATATAATCAGAATTGAAAATAATTATATATAATCGAAATTGAAAAATAATATTTTTTATATTAAAAAGACTTTCTCTGCAGTTGTATTAACAAAACCGCGGAGAAATAAACTCTTTCTCTGCGGTTGTGTTGAATAAACTGCGGAAAAAGATTTTCTTTCTTCGCGGTTGTATTAACAAAACTGCAGAGAAAGAACATTTTTCTCCTCAGTTTTTTCAACACAACCGCAGAGAAAGATGTGGCTTTTCTCTGCAGTTTTCATACCACTTTTCTCTGTGGTCGAATATACTGTATTTTTCAATACTCTCGAAAATCGCAATGTATTAAGTAAAAAATCGTTGAGAAAGACATTTTTTGTAGTAGTGAAACCACTTTTACCAGCGCAAATTACCGTCGATGATAGTGAAGTTTTTTGCCGGCGCAATACGTGAAACGTGCCGGCAAATGCCCCGTTTCGTGTAGTGTATACAATTTACCTCGCATATTAATTTTCATGTTTCAGTGTTTGTTGGCAATGTTAATAATATACACCCACCTTAATATGACGTCAGCTGTGGCACATCATAATATGACGATTTCCCTCAAATAAAATATGTATATATTTTTATAATATATAATATGATTATTTCTGGTGTTGTAGCACATGATAATTGATTGAAATAAATAATGATAGAAGGGGACCTCCAAAATTAATGATCACAACTGTAAAGTGTGAAGTAATGTAAGATTCAACCAAACTCTTCATCAAACACCTACCCTCATAATTTCCCATTTACGGATTTTTAACTTTTAATAAGTAATATAAAATAAAATGCTTTAAATTTGTTTAAAAATATTACCAGATAAATTAAAAGGATTTCAAATGAAACATTTATTTAATAATTAATAAGTGGAATATCATTTATTTCCTATTTTTGTTGGCCCTATTTGACTAAGCTTTTACTTAAACTTAAGTAAAAGTTGTAGCTTATTTATTTAATTTAGATAACTATTACATAAATATTTTTTTTCAAAGTGTTTAAATATTAATAAAAAAAAGATTTTTTATAAGTAAATTAAAAATTATTTTAATTTAAAAAATAATTTCTCAAAAACCTTTTTGGGAGAAGCTAGGGTCTCCCATATCGGCTTCTCCCAAAAAAAATTGAAGAACAATAAATATATTATTTTAATTTAAAATTTAATTACCTACACTTTAAATTTTAGACTGCTACTATGAAAATTGGATTAAAAAAATATAATTTAAATATATTATGTGATTAAGATAGGAGTTTTGCCCAATCAGATAATGGAATTAGTGGTATCTGATGCAATGAAAGCATAACATTGGTATTGGTAGTTTTGCCAAAATAAATTTTGAGTATATAAGTTTATATATAAACCTGAAAGCATAGATTTTTATGCCATTATTAGCCCTGGAAATCATATAAAGATTTGTTTTTAATTTTGAAAGGAAAAATATCTATAGTTTTATAAGTTAAACTTTTATAATCGCTAATGAAGTATTGCTGTATAAATAATTAAGACAATACCAGTTGAGGCTAGTGTGTTAAATGCAGTGTGGTATTAAACCTTATCTATATTGAGTCTTGACACTTGTCGACACTTCACTGAACAAAAGTGACAATTCATTTTTGGAGGCTTTCACATGATTTTTCACGTGGTACTGAATTTATTATGAAGTAATTATATATTATTGTTTGGTAGGAGTATTTTTGTTTGATTGTTGCTAGCTATTTGACAACACCGTACGACAGATTGTAGTTGGTTAGCCATATTAAATGATATTTATTAAATTTTAATATGTGAGATCTGGTATTGGATTGCACCAATAGCATTATGTCACATTCTTGTAGTGTTGACACTACTGGTGTTCCTTAATAATTCTCTTTTATATTTTTAGGACGCCAAAAATTATAGCTTAATATTTTTTTTATATAATAATGTAGATTATAGTAGATATTTTATTTATTTTTGAAAAATTACAAATAATTTATGGTGTCGAAATGAGTGTCTAAATAGTCAGTTGCATGTGCGTGCTTGCTTTTTATTGTAAGAGTGTAAAACATATTGTTCGAAAATTGATTTTGGTTTCATAAATTATTTAAAATTTTTAAAAAGTTATTAAAATATCTGCTATAATTATTATTTACAAAATTATATAAAAAAATTAAGTAATAATTTATATGCTAAAAATAGAAAATGCTTATATATAGATAATGGGAAAAGTAATGTCTTCAGTAAGCAAAGCTTACTATATATATATTTATATATATATTATTTATGAATGTATGTATATAACATTGCTTTGCTATTAATACAGGTCGTCCTATCCCTTCGTGAATAATCTTATATTTCTCTAGTATCGGCTTGTACTCAGGTTCCACAAATCATATTGTGAAATTCGGTCCTAACTAAACTTATTGTGAAAGGTATTTTTTTTTAAAGTTTTGTACAGTTTTCTTATTGACATGCATATATAAATATATATATATATATATATTTATATGTATAACTACATATAGTAAGAAGAACTAGTGGTGTATACAGGTATAGTTGTATGAATATTGTATTGTAATATACTTTATAATTTCTAAAGGCTATTATTACATATATATATATATATATACATTTTATGCTTGTTGTTTAATTTTAGTGTTCTTAACATACGATTGATATAGGGCAATTTAGTACATGCCGAAGGAAGAGTTATTTGTTCAGCCAAAAGGGATTTTCAATAATACAATTACCAAAGCAAACTAAGTACGACGGTAAGTTGATCCAAACCCAAAAACTCTATTAAAATTTTAGTATTATTATATAATAAATCAAACTCGGCTAATCATATGATTTAAGTTTATATATTTTGCTTATGAAATATTTTTAATTTATATAAGCTCCTTCACATTCGCAGTCTGTGCATATATGTTAGCATGCAAAGTTACGATTTACATGGTTGAGCATGTATGTAATCTTAATTAAATCTCAGTATATTATGGTTAAACATATATAATGTTGTTGGTATCCTTAATTCTAACCAGCTTCGATCTTACCCAAGAATACAAACAAAGTAATGAAATAATATATAAGTCGTGTGTGGCCTCCTTTGATTTTCTCTCTTAGCTAGGAATTGGCTGTGTGTGTTGTGTTTAATTAGTTCTTTCATGAAAGGTGGGTAGTTGGATTTGTTGTCACTGGCTGTATTGCTACGTACTGAAATCATTGATTGCTTCTTCTAGCGCAAAAATATAAGGTAGACACAAGCAGAAAAACACAAAACTAGTGGTGGATCGATCCTTCTTTTGATCGGGCAGGAAAACACACACAATTTTTATTACATATATATTATGTAGTACTGTTCTAGAAAGGTTTTGTTGAATGAGTAAGGTTTTATATATTATTATAAAAGTAATTACACAAAGATTTGAATATAATATTTTATCATAATACATTTTAAATACTTACACACTTTGTTTTGGAGCACTCTTTTAATAACTTATCTCACTCTTTTTAGACACACTTATATAGTACTCACTTTTGGGACACGCATTTTATCACAACACACTCTAAATACTTACCCACTTTGTTTTGGAGCACTCATTTAATAACTTCTCCTACACTCTTTTTAGACACACTTATATAGTACTCACTAAGACTCACTTTTGAGATACTCACTTTGCTACAAACTTGGACACACATTACATTTGTATTTATAAGCTACAAAGGAAACATCTAAATCTTTCTATAATTTTCTAACTTTATAATATATTTAACTACTCTCTACTAATTTCTAAATGATTCTAGAACTTTTTATAAATTGTTTAATTAGTTCTATGTTTCTTCAAGAACTTTATAGAATGTTCTATCTTCTTCCTAGTATATTATAGAACATTCTAGAACTCTCAAACATGTAATGACTTTAGATATGGTAATGACTTTTAACAAGTAATGCCATCTTTTTTTTGTTGTCAACATGATTCACCATGCAAACAAAGTCTTGTAAGTGCATGAGTCAGCTGACATGCGTTCTATTTTTATTTGGTTGACGTACAGAGATCATAGCACAGGCGGAAATGGAGGATACGAAGATGATACGAAGTCATGAAACTGAGGATAGCAATACAACGCATCAAAAGTTGGAGGCTGGTAACCAATCACAGCCAGAGATCCGTATTCAAATGTGTGATTTAGATGATGATACGAAGTTTCTTGATCAATTTAAAGGAAAGTCAAATTCAAATCCTGAAATGGCGAACAGCACAACTAATGAAGCGCCTAAAGGGATAGGATGGCTTCCACCGATTTTATTGCAAAATAATCAGGACTTTGTAAATACTTACTGCTATCCTCGGGAGTTGCCAATCGGTCCTATATATTACAATAAGTGCTTTAAGGTACTCGGGTCTGATCAAAATTCTAAAGAACAATCGATCCCTGCTCGCCTAGTGAGATTATCAGAAAAGTTCAATAAAAAATACGCCCTCAAGATTAAAATGGCTACTGTGTTCATCCAAGAATATTTTTCCGACCAGAATGAGGGAGAAGAAAATGCACTCAAAAAAATCAATGACGGCATCAAAAACATCAGAGCGGCGATACATACAGCTATTGATGCGTCAAATGAGCATTCACTAATTGAAAATGAAAAACTGGCCAGGTTGCTTTTCTTGGATGGGTGTACAATACTACAGTTCATAAGGAGCTATATTCTGGATGAGTTATTACAAAAGTTTCATATTGATGGTCATCAAAAAAAAGTGATAGCAGAAGACTTGTTCTTGCTTCAAAACCAAATGCCCTTGAAAGTGATCATTGAATTGTTATCAAATGTGAATAACGTTGACAAACAAAGAGAACTGATAGGGTATATTGCTAGTTTCCTTCACATGAACAATTTCACGACAGATCACTCTTCAGATTACGGCAAGTCCTTCTGTGAAAAATTACTTTCCAATTATCCCAAAAATGAGCCTCTTCACCTCCTTCATCTTCTCTACTGCATTATCCGTAACAACTCTTCAGCACACCTTTCGCCTCCCGATGCTCGTGGTATTCAGAATCAAGACTTTCGCAGTGTAGAAGAACTTAAATCAGTTGGTATAGACTTTGAGCCGAGTAGAGGCGGCTACATTTCTTTCAGAAATAGATGTTTAAGCATGAAAGGGCATCTGAAACTCCCTTCAATCATTGTTGATGATAGGACCGAGTGTAAGATGATGAATCTTGTCGCTTACGAAATGTGTCTTCCAACAAGTACATCTTACTTCCACGGTGGCAAATATTATGCTTCCGGAGAGCAACCAACCCAATATCCCGTCACTTCTTACGTGAAATTCATGGATGTTTTGGTCGATAGAGGAAAAGATGTGAAAGAACTAAGGGCCTCAAGAGTACTTCGGAACCGCCTCAGTAGTGATGTCCATGCAGCTAAGCTATTTAACAAAATGGGGTGGAAATGCTTTGACCCAGCGTCTGACTTATATGCGAATGTCAGGAAGGAGATGGAAGATCACTGCAAGAATAATTGGGCGATGTGGATAGCCCAAGTCCGCGACAAACATTTTAGTAGCCCCTGGACTATTGTTGCTCTTTTGGCTGCTGTATTGATTCTTTTGTTGACTGCCACTCAAACTTGGTACGCTATCAGATCCTGATCACTTGCTCGAAAGTGGCGCACAAACAATTATCTTATAATTTGGTTTTCGCTTTTGTTGTCTGTGATGTTGGATATATATATATATATTTAATTATGACTATATCTACGTACGTACGTGCTCATATTCTACTTGGTTACAATAATAGAACTTGTTCAATGTAACTTTTGTGGAAAAATAAAATTTACTTGTTGAATTTACTTGTTGCAGTTTGCATTCAATCAAATTCGAAGCGTGCTTTTTTGTCTGTATGGTGTCTTGTTTGCCGCCTATAGTTTCTCTCTGTCTCTCTCTCTCTTAAAAATTCTGTTTTTGTTGGCTTGTAATTGCAACATTCTTGATTGATTCACTTGAAAAATGTCGAAGAAATAAACAACATAAAAAAAATACTTGACTAGAAACTAAGTGTACTAAAACGTGAGAATTGAAAAATACAAAGAAAACGAACATGATTTTTACGAATAAAACAAACAGAGACTTTTGTGAAGAAAATGATTAGATATATTACAAAGAAAACGAACAGAGACTCTTGTGAAGAAAACGATCACAGATTTTACAAAGTATAAAAACTGAAATTTTACTTGGGGAAAAACTAGTAGAACTTTTACGAAGGAACACTAACAGAACAAATATAATATAAGTATGCTAACTGAGCAAAGTATACTACATGTGCTAACAGATCAATTATAGCACAATACACGAATAGAAAATAATGAAAGAAATAACTAACAAAATTAATTAAGTGAAAATGGATATTACCGAGATAAATATCTAAGTTGATGTAAGTACTGTTGCACTTAAATACCTAATTTTTTTTTTTACGGCACAAGTACTTAACGTTTTTTAGTTGTTGCAACTATTACTTTTTCCTATTAAGTGACAAATACCAAATTTTTTAAAAAGGCATATTCACATAATAAATAACTGTTACACTTAAATGCCTAACTTTTAACTTTTGTAGTATAAATAATTAAAAAAAGTTAAGTTCTTTTAAAAAAAAATATTTAAATCCTAAATTTAATTTGTTATACCCATTTCTGGAGTATCACTACCTTCGGCCCAAATCATGCCTATGACCCTATCACTTATTACTTTGTATAATTATGGAAAAATTACATAAATTACGGTATTTCACAAAATAATTTGTTTTATACGGTAAAAGTGATGTGATTTTTACTATCAGAAAATCTGACTTGTGACATATGTTTTGACTTCTCTCTAAGCACTCATTTTATAAACTCAATTATGCAATTTAATTTAATTAAAAAATCAATAGAATAATAGCCATTTTAAAGCCCTAGGTCGAAATTATCATGGGCTTTAGGCCCGTGAAATTTCCCATTTGATTATAAGCCCATTGGACTTAAAATCAAGGCCTGTATTATTTTCTATCGATTTAATTAATTAAATAATTATTTAAATCCTTTATCAAATTAATTATTTATAATTTGAACCTTGATTTAAACTTATTTATTAATTTAGATACCAATTTATCTTAATCAATAAATCTTCCATAATTTCTCTTTTCTTCTCAAAATTACACAACTCTATGAAACTACCAAAATTGACCTGGTCAACTTTGATAATTCTAATTGATAATTAAATCAATTAATTGAGACTATCTAGATGATTTTATCCAAGGTACAATGGGGACCATGAGCCTATGAAATCAAGCTCCAATAAGTTATCATAAATCTAACAAATAAATTTACTAATTCCTTGTGACTCCACTATAAACTCGAAATTGCACTCTTGAATTCATAGAACGCTCTATAACAAATATAGATATGCTATTAATTATCCATTGTTACAACCATAATTGTTACCCAATCTTCTATAGACTGTCTACAATGAGATATGACTAAAATACCATTTTACCCCTAATTGTATTTTATCCTTAAAACACTTAGTTCCTTGTAAATGATATTTCAGTAAACTAATTTAATTACTGAAATGAGATCTCTATCATTTAACACCTTGAACCAAACTAAAAGGAAACCATCATTTCACTTGTTCATCATAAGCTATAGATGTTCATATCTATGATTAACACTCCCACTCAATTATACTACCGAGTTCCCAAGATGTAAGTATGGGCTAATCCGTAGGGTAAGCTGGTAACGAACAAGTCAAATAACTCAAATAATACAATCAGTTAGAATACTAACCACTCAGAATTGAGATTGAATTGACCTAGGGTCAACTATATGATATGACCATAATAGATAATAACGGTATGTTTACTTATCTTATTAACTGTCAATATCGGTCCTGTCCGATGTAACAAATACATATGATCTTATATACTTTGCTAATGTTCTGGAAAGAACATAACACTGTAATGTGTAAGTAGATCATATCGTAGATTGACAAGTCAGTGTAAATCCGGTGCATTGACTAATCTTAGGACTAACTTATTTTGAACATATAATCATATTTATATTCCACTGTGATGACGTCTATAAATAAGATTATCTATATGCTCGGGATTTAATAGAAGTTTATATTAAATAAATAATCATGAAAATAAAACATGTGAGCAAAGTGATTGACCAAGTCAAAAAATGATTTCTATTCTTTTATTGATAATAAAATGAGATTACAAAGAATTTGAGTTTTAATTAGGGCATAAAACCCCAACAGGCTCCGCCCTCCCCACTCACGGCTCTGCTCTCCCCACCCGCGGCTCCGCCCTCCAAGAGCCCCTCCCCCGCATCTTCGCCCTCCCCCACGGGTAACCACTACCTTGTGCCAATTCTGAGACCTCCTAAGGTAATTTCATTATTTTTTTTTCATTAATATATATATATAAATATATAGATTTATAATTATATGTTTATTTTAGTATAAGTAAATTGATTATAGAATTAGGATTATGAATCTAAATTTTATTGTATAGGAATTATAAAGAAGATAAAATGTAGTTTAGTTTAAGTTTTAATGTAGTTTAGGTTAAATTAATTAAATGTTTAATTGAAATTTTTTGTTAAAATCTATTTCAATAATTTAGTTTAATTTTGTAATGTAATTATATAATTAGTTTTAATTGTTAATTGTAAATTTTTAATTGTGGTTATGTTTGTGGATTTTTTTTTGCAGTTGATTGGATTTGGTGGTGATCACATTTGTGGATTTTTTTTTTGCGGTTGATTGGACAAGGTGATTCCCTGAAACTTTAATAAGGACAAAGTGTGGCTCAAACTTTAATTAGGCGTCCCCATTTTTTGGTGTATTATCGTCTTATGTGTACATCAGTGTGGCTCAATTATTTTCCTTCAGCCTTATCCATTCAAAATAAAAAAAAATTGCAAATCAGATACTATTGACATGGTAATGGTAATGGTATGGTTGCTCATCTTGAAGCCAGAGGAAGAGTTTGCTGAGCCGAAGTAGATTTTCTACAAAGCAACTTAAGTAAGCAGATCCAAACCCAAAACATCTCTCTCTCTCTCTCTCTTTAATTGTTTTTTTATTAAATAAAATATAAAAAAACTCAGATAATCATGATTTAAGTTTCAGTAATGCGCATTAGATTCTATATATTAATTTCAAAGAAATTATTCAATCCTTATCATCTAAGGGGGAAAATAATTTAAAACGAATTCTATATCTGGTAAGCTTTTTGTTCCCACAATAATAAGAAATAGAGAAATTTAAGCCATTCGGCTTAGATCCAATGGTGAGGGGGTTTGGGGAATGGGAGAGGTCTAAAGTTCCAACCTCTTCCTTTAGGTTATTATATGTTTGAAGTGTAGTTGTAGTGGAGAAATTTAAATAATATATTTTTATGGAGAGACAAAGTTTTTTTTTTTTTAATTTTATGATTTTAAAGAAATTTTTATATTTTTACGATTTTGTCTGTTTTTCATATTATGTGTTGTTTAAGTTTATGTATAATTATTTTCATGTTGTTTTTTTTAATTGTTTAAGTTTATGTATAGTTGTTTTTTTGTTGTGTTGATCTCTGATTGGTGTTTAGTTGTTTTCAAATATATTTTGAATATTTTTTTAAAAAATATGTTATAGCATGGTTTTGGTTGATGTCTAGTTGTTGTTGAATTGTTATTTTTTAGTTGTTTTTGGCACCGAATTTTTGTAAATAAAAAACTTTAAAAATCGTATTATTTTGGAAACTTAAGTAACATTTTGAAAAAAAAAAAAACAACCATAAAAAAAAGTAAAAAACAAAAAAATTATATTTATGAAAAAATCCCTAAGAAATAATATCAAAAGAAGGGTATTAAGTCACAAACCAATTATCACATTATGTATTGTCCAAAAAATACTCATTTATTATTATACTAATAATAATTAAAAGGCTAAGGCATTATCATTTCATGCTTGAAAATGAGATATTATTGGAAAAGAATCATTGATTTTTAAAGTTGATTAAATAACACATTTCTAATAATAATAATGTAAGTTCTCCCTTCTATATAAATTTTATTCAATACTGAAAAAATATAAAAGATAAATCGAAAATACAAAATTAAAAAACATAACAATTTAAAATTATAAAAAAATAGGTAAGTAACAATATAAGAAAAATATTAACATAAATCACACACTAGTACATTAATTCATTTTAAAAAAAATAAACAATATCCACAACAACAGAAATAATAATAATATGCCAATCAAATGTACATGTAGTGTGATTTATGTTAATATATATAAATATATATATATTATATAGGAATTTTCCTAAAGGGGCTTCATTTAAGCGCTACTAGTAGAACCCTCAGTATTCTCGACCTGTAAATAATTTTCGACGCGATTTTTTTTATGACCGTGTATATTTTAGCTATTTAGAGCATGCTACAAATTTTTCAGAAAATTCTGAATAGTTTACAGTATTGAAAACTAAGTTCAAACATGTTGCACGCGTGACTAATTTTTTTATGCATGTGGAAAACAACATGTTTGAATCTAGTTTTCGGTACCGTAAACTATTCGAAATTTTCTGAAAATTTGTAGGATGCTCTAAACAACTACAATATACACGGTCATAAAAAAAATCACGCCGAAAACTGTTCATGAGTTGAAAACAGTGAAGAAGCCACTGATAGAGCTTAAAGTGAAGCTCATATAGGAGAATTATCATATATATATATATATATACTAGATACAAGTAACGTGTAATATGCACGATTGCTTAGTTTTCTTTATAGAAATTATTAAATTTATATCAATGTCATATAAATTTTGAAATAAATATCATATTTCAATTAAATAATTTATTTATTTTTGTTTAAGTTTATGTTTGTTCTAGTTTTTGAATTTGGGAGTGACAACAAAATATTATATATTATATATTTAATGTAATATTAAATATTATACGTGTATTTTAAATTTAAGTTTCTTGCTATTTTTTTTAAATAAAAATTTGTTGCTAATTCACAATAAATTATATTATATGTTTAATACCATATTATTCTAATAAATGAGTTTAAATTTTATTTAAGTTATAAAACATATGATTTATTATTTTTAAATAATTATCATTGTAAAATATATCAAAAATATTATATTTTAATTTGTTTAATTATTTATTATTTTTAAATAATTATCATTGTAAAATATCTCAAAAATATCATATTTTAATTTTTTAAATTATTTATTTTATTTTATTTAAATTTAAGTGTTTACAAACTACTGTTAAATATAAGAATATTCCGTTAAAGTTAATATTAAAAAAAAGTAAAAAACTGTTAAAACAAAAAATTTCCATTATCTACACACATATTATATAGAAGAGATATAAGGTTGTGCGTAAATACTTATCAATGATATTATTAAAATATTTTATATCTTAAAAATATTAAAGATCATTAATAAAATTTATGTGCAAACATAATTAGATGGGAAAGTGTAAAAGAAAGTGAAGACAATGTATTTATCATTAATCTGTGGTAGTATATTATTATTATTATTTTATGTATACTTGTTTGGGCAGTGACTAATCTGAATTATTTAGATCATCTCGTTGGGGGTCAATAGATAGAATATGGCCGAGAATGAGGATAGACGTATAACGCATCAGGAGGAGACCAAGCTGGCTGATAATAATGAACAGTCAGATAGCCATATTCAATTAAATGATTCATATACGGAGTTTATAAAAGAAATCAAAGTGGAAATACAAGAAGAAACTAAAACGAGCAAAGCAGAGGAAGGTGGGCATAATAGGATAGGCTGGCTTCCACAGATCTTGCGTCGAGATAATCAGAAATTTGTATATACATACTGTCACCCAAGAGAGTTGCCAATCGGTCCGCTATGTTATGATCCTTCTATTGACTTACCACAAAAGGAGCGTGATCACCTGAAAGATTTAATAAAAAATACAAGGGACCTCAAGATTAATTTGGCAAGGAAGTTCGTCGAAAAATATTTTCCCGAGAATGGTCAAGTGGAGAATGTACTGAAAAAAATCAAGGAAAAAAGAGGCTTCAAACTCCAATTTTGTGAGATAGATGTAGGTGAGGATGCACTGGTACGAATCCTTTTCTTGGATGGGTGTACAATACTACAGTTTATAGAGAGCTATATGGAAAGGAGAGGAGGATTAGAAGAGTTTGGAATTGATCGTGATCGAGAAACATTGATGGTGGAGGACTTGTTCTTGCTACAAAACCAAATCCCCTTCCAAGTCATTGTGTTGTTCTTTGAATTGATGAAAGATGAGGATCATTGTGCCAACCTGAAAATGGATATTGTTTTTTTCCTTCACATGAACAATTTCATGACACATGAACCAATGCTCATCTACTACTTTTATGACGAAGATGAACTTCTTCAAATACGAAATTGCGGTGTACATGTTCACCTTCTTTTCCTTCTTCACTCCTTCATTGCAGGTCATAAATACAACCGAGTTGACCAAATTTCTGATCCCAAATCAAAACGGGGAGGATATAACTTTCGCATGCGCAGCGTACAAGAACTTAAATCAGCTGGGCTAGAGTTTAAGCCAACCTCAACTGGTTCCATCTCTTTCAGTAGTAAATGTTTTAAGATCAATGGCCATCTTAACCTTCCCCCATTAATTGTTAACGAAAGGACAGAGTATAAGCTGAAGAATCTTGTGGCCTACGAGATGAGTCTTCCTCCTCATTTCCTTGACCAACAAACTCAGTATCCTGTGATTTCTTATGTGAAATTCATAGATGTTCTGATTGATAAAGAAGAAGATGTTAAAGTGCTAAGGGCATCAAGAGTGATTCAAAACCACCTCAGCAGTGATGCAGATGTAGCTACGCTAATCAACAAACTAGGGTCAGAGTGCTTCAACCCACCACATGACTTGTATAAGAAAGTCAGGAAGCAGATAGAAACTCACTGCCAGAAAAAGCGTGCGATTTGGATGGCCCAAGTTTGTGAAAAACATTTCAGCAGCCCCTGGACTATTGTTGCTCTTTTGGCAGCTGCATTAATTCTTTTGTTGACTGCCACTCAAACTTGGTACGCAATTCGCTCCTGAGTTACTACAAAGTGGTGCAACACCAATTAATTATCATATTATTTTGGTTCAACTTTTTTCATTTATGGTTTTGGCTGATGTAATATGTAGTTGCACATATATATATATATATATATGTGTGTGTGTGTGCTTTCGCCGGCCTGTGATGTTGGATATTTGTGACTATATCTATAGGTTCGTATGCTGTGTTTGGTGTGCATATGTAATAAATCCTCTTCTTTGTTAGGACAGTAATAAATTTAGTATGTCATCTCTTTTAATTAGAGCACTCTCAATTGGTGCTTTACTTCATCTTTTAAAATACCATTCTAAAATATATATTTTTCTATTTTACTTTTAAGTTTTACATTATACCATACATCAGATTCTCTATATTTTTTCTCTATATCATTTAAATATTATATTTTCAAATATTTTTATCCATTTCAAATATTTTCTATAATTATTAATCTATATATTTTTCAATATCAATCTATATTTTTTTATTTTAATTATTAATATTATAAAATATATGATCAACTTACAAATATATCATATTTTAAGTATATGTAATATTGTGCTAAAATGAAAATAAAATATATTAAAAGATTAAATATAATAATATTATAAAATATAAATAAAATTCTTTTAATAGGTATATAAATATATAATATATATAGAAATAAAAAAAATGATGAAATCTATATATAAATATATATAAAGAGAGAGATAATAATATAACATATTTACATAATGAATAGTGTAACATAAATCTAGCTAAACACTATAGACAAAGGTAAAAAAATTTAAAGGATAAAGCTTTCATTGTATGACTTTTTTAGTACTCCTTAGTTATAATTTAGCTATATAGTAAATATAGCTACTCCATTGGGAGTGCTCTTACAATGATAAATATATCTGCGTCGTATGATATACTAAATTATGGTTGCTCGGACAAAATTAGGACTTGTGTACGCAGTCGCGCCATGTTTGATTCGATTATTGATAACCATTATTTAGTTACGCCTCTGGGATGTAAATCATTTGGTAAATGCAGGAGATATTTTCTCCATCCATAATCACAATTAATATGCCAACCCAAATAGCTCTTCGGTAATGCTACCCCTCAGACATGCTAGCCTCTTGGACATGCTCCCAGCTCATCGGACGCACGACTACCCGGCATGCAGCTCCTCGGTGGCCAGTTATTCAGACAACAACCCTCGATGTGCTTGGATCCTCAGATGTACACCCCACTCGGCATGCCCCTCGACCCGATTGGAAAAACAGAGCTCCTCGGATGCCCAGCCAGCAGCTCCTTGGACGCACGACTACTCGGATGCTCAGCCAGTAGCTCCTCGAACGCACAACTACTCAGAGGCCCAACCAGTAGCTCCTCGGACGCACGGCTATTCGGATGCCCAGCCAGCAGCTCCTCGGACGCATGGCTACTCGGATGCCCGCCTGCCACCAGCCCTCGCACACCTGGCTCCTTGGACACGCGCCTGCCAGCAACACCTCTGACACCTGGCTCCTTGGATGCGCACCTGCCAGCAACCCCTCGGACACCCGGCTCCTCGGATGCGCGCCTGCCAGCAGATCCTCGGACAACTGGCTCCTCGGACGCGCGCCTGCCAGTAGCCCCTTGGACACCTGACTCCTCGGACGCGCGACTGCTAGCATCTCCTCGGCGTGCCCCTTGAGTTTCCTGGACATGCGGCACAACCGCTCGGGCATGTGGCTCATCCACTCGGACAGATGGCATAGCCACTCGGGGGCACGCCGCACAGCCGCTCGGGCATGCCTAGGCCTTATGCTCTGAATACTTTGTTTAAATCTCTCGATAATATTATTACTTCCTTAAATGTCTTTCTTTGGGGAATCAAATAAATTATTTTCGCAAAGTAGTGTATATATTTTTTGTTTCTCATTCATTTTCTGTTTGGTTTACTCCAGGGACTCATCACTGTTAGTCATGTTAAAAACCGAGCAGTAGACTATAAGGAGTTGGTCAAGGTCTTGAATGATCAATTGGTGGAAGCCCAGACAAAGATTAAAAGTCTGATCGAAATCTGAAGAAGATCTTCAATCCAAGGTTGAGCAGGCGGAGAAGACCATTGCCGGGCGGGATGGATCTCTATGGGATTGGCTGATGAGAATAAGAAACAAATCCAAACCAACAAGACGTTGGCTGACCCGCTAGAAAGAATGACTCATGAGAATGAGGAGTTGAAACAAGACAAAGAAGCTGATCTTGCTCGTTATGAGGGGATCTATTTCAATTGCTTCTACCAGATATGGAAGCTGAACAAGCCACTTAACCTTGATTTTCTCTCTTTTCTCAGAAGAGGCAAGGGTGAAAGAGCTTGCCAAATGCAAGGCAAAGGCCGCCGAGGAGGCAGCTAATCTAACTGACACTGTGCCTGCCTTTCTTGATCTATCATTCCGACTAGAGGAGGTCCTGTATGCTGACGATGGTGCTAACTAGTCAGGGACTAGTTTTACCCGACCTGTAGACCCTCTTAGCTGACCTGAGAACTTCCTATCCATCAATAGAGTTTCCTACTTAACCAGTGAAACATGCTCAACCGACCAGGGAAGTGGTATCTGCTCTCCCGACTAGGAAAACTTTGCACCTGACCAACTGAACTTTGTATCTGGCTAGTAGTTTACTTTTTTTCTTATACTCTTGCGAAGGCAATTGCTGCTTAGCAGCTTTGATATTTTTCTCGTACAGCTAAGCTGTTGGCATTTATACTTTACTTTTTTTTTTGCTAACTTGAAACATTCTAAGTCTTTTTAGACTTAAAACATTATAAGTTTTTTGTGAATAGTAAAATCACTCTGATGTATGTCTTATATTTTCGCATGAGTACTTAGTTTTCTAACTTAGAAATTCTAGACATTTCATAAGTCCCTACTAAGTATACTTTCTCACACTCTTATTGCTCTAACATTTTATGAGCATAATGTTTATTGTCACACGAATATCTGCTTCTAACTTGACATATTAAAAAAATTCCAAGTTACTTAAGCTCTGTCAAACAAGTTAGCTTAATGGCCTTTTTTGACTTCAAAAATTTACAAGTCAGCCTAAAAACAAATATATTAACTCGTGCTCTTATTGCTTGTGTTAAGTTATATACCAGTATACCCCATGTGCCCCCCATGTGATCGAGGGTTGAAAGAACCTTGGTCACTTGCTACTTGACCGAATTTGTTCGAGCAGTTAATTACTCGTGAAACACATAGAATATATGGAAAATATTCGAGCAGTTGAACACTGCTTGAACGTACTGAGCAGTTGAACACTATCCGGATTTACCGACCAGTTGAGCACTGTTTGAAAAATTAACACACATGCATATTTGTAGCAAGAATCGACCACGCTGCGCGTAGTCTCTTTTATTACTCGTAAATTAAAAAAGGACAAAACGTGTCTAATAATGAGTCTTAAACAACAAAAATTGTTCAAAAAATAAATGGCTGGTTAGCAAATAACCAGCTCATAAACCAAACTTAAATAACAAGTTAAACAACTTGAAATTAAGCTACCACTCTGAAAGCGGTATTTAGAAATAATATATCCATAGACGCTCGCCATTCCAGTGGTTCCTGATCAAGCTCTGTTCACCAAATCTGATCCTAGCACTCCCGCTCATGTCGAAGTGTCTGGGCATACCTCTCCCTTGCTTTGTTACTATCCTTAGCCAAGTGTGGACCTCCGCATATAGTGTTTAAGGTAAAGTCCACAGGCCCAGGTTGCAAGGGTGGAGACCTCTGTCGTTTGAACCCAGGATTGTCGCTGCCTCATTCTCCTTGGGGTGTTTCTGCTCGGTACTTTTTCAACTTGCCCGACCGGAGAAGAAATTCTATCTCGTCCTTGAGGTGATTGCATTCATTCGTGTCGTGACCATAATCTCCATGGAAACGAAAAAACTTATTCATGTCTCTCTTACTCATCTCTTTCCTGATGGGTGGAGGTTTCTTGTAGGGAACCTCTTCATGACTAGCAAGATATATTTCTGTTCGGCTGGCCAAGAGAGCGGTGTAATTAGTGAACTGAGGCTCATACTTGGTTGACTTTTCATTTGAACTCGACTTAGCCGTCTTTTCTTCATGGCAGTCAGACCCGTTATTCCCACGTTTCTTCCACCATTCTTAGGAGGGTCAGTAGATTCGCCTAGATTGTTTATACCTTTCTTCTCTTTCTCGATCGCGTCATCCAATTTCATATACTTATCCGCTCGGTTAAGAAATTGTTGAAGTGTTGAAATTGGATTTCTATGAATACTATCCCACCAAGGACTTCGATAAGTTATTCCAGAGGATATGACAACTATCTTCCCCCCATCTCCGACATCAGTTGCTCGGTTGGCCTCTCTCATTAATCTCTGTATATAATTCTTTAGAGATTCATCATTTCCTTATTTGATATCTGCCAAGTGGTTGGCATAAATTGGTGGAGTCCGAGCAGGACTGAATTGTCTACAAAAATCCTTCCTGAATGTTTCCCAAGAGTTAATGGAATTTAGCTTAAACATCCAATACCACTTCTGGGAAGTATCTGAAAATGTAGTTAGGAAAACTCTACACCGATAATCGTCACTTACCCCGAGCAGTTCCATCTGGTCATCGAATTTCCCAACATGTCTGATAGGATCTGCTTTTTTTGTATATACCGGCAGTACTGGTGCTTTATATTTTGCCAGCGACTGGGCTCCTCTAATCCGAGCATTGAATGGACTGCCATGCCTGTGGTCTACTGCATCCATTCTGGAAGGTCATTTTGATAAACCTTGCACTGCAGCTGTTAGCGCGTCAAGCTGGGCTTGGGTGGCTGGTGCAACTGGCGACGTTCCAAGGTTTTGACCTCCAGGTCGGGCATTTCCATCTTGAGCATTGTCGTCAAGTATTTCTATTTGACTGGTTGGGCGGGTCAGATCTTTCCCTTCGACTGGCACAGTCTTCCTCTTGTTGGTGACAATGTCATCCTTCTGGGAAGCATGTTCTCGTAGTCGATCAAACACCGTACTTTTTTCGATTTTTTCAGAGGGCTTACTACGCGAGACATGCTCTCTCTCACTACGATGCTGGTCGGGATGTAGTGGTGGCTTTTCGGGTCCCGGGTAGTATTTTCTTCCTTGCTGGTGAGTGCCTTCCTTTTCTTTTTCTTTTGACCGGTCGGTCTGATGACTGTCTGCCTCATCACGACCATGCCCATATTTAAATTGCGAAGTCTTCTTATCTCGAGGAGTCTTGGTCTGATCCTGCCTGGGTGGAGTCTTCTTACTGCCCGATCGGTACTTTCTGATCTAGAAGTTTTTGATCGGTGGCTCCTGGAGAGGGTTATAGAGTTCTCCCTCTGTGTCGAGGTAGTTTCAGAACAGACTCCATCACCCTCCCGACCAGGGGGGTCGCTCCTACTTCTGTCCGGTCCTCGTGAATTGGCTCTGCCAGCGGTCCTCTGACCAATATTATCATCCTTTGCTCCCTGGGTGGCTGTTCCTCGTGCTGCGGTCTGGGCATTGGCTTGGCCCAATTGGGTAGCCGCTTCTAGAGCAAGTGCTGCTTCACGATGTCTCTGGTCGGCTTCCCCCTGGTGTTGTCTGATCTCTTCACTTTTGGCCTCCATCTTGCACCTTTGCTGTTCCAACACAGCTCTCTGCCTAGCCATCTCTTCAGCGAAAGACTCCCTCCGAGCATTAAATTGCATTATCTCCTCCTTGAAAGCCCCGATGGCCTTCTGGAGTTGTTCGACCTCTGGAGTTGTTTCCTCGAGAAAGACCCTGGGCTCAGTCTCAGGGTCCTGAGGTCCAGGACCTTCTAATCTAGCATGCTCTTTTGATGCACCTGGCTTTTTGGACGCCATACTGGTATTCTTGGGTGCCATATTGGTAGGATAGCACTGTATTTCTTCTATTCAGGCTCTCAATGAAAGCACCAAAAATGTTGACCACGATTTTGGTCAACTGTGAGTAGATGGAAAAACGACAATAACCTTGAATAGAAAGTAAATAACACAAGTAATTTTTATAGTGGTTTAGCCCCAATTTGTTGGTAATAGCCTAATCTACTTAGAGTTGTGATATATGTAGGCTATACTTAAGATCGGATGAACCTTAGTCAACTGAGTTTCTCAAGTATGAGTAGAAAAGTATAGTGTTTCTCTCTTTAAACTCTCAGAAAATACTCCTAGAATGCCCCAAGTAACGGTCCCAAAGTCTCAAAACCAGAGAGAGAGTTCTCTCAGTCTCCAAAGATTAGATCCCCCCAAAATGATGCCATGAGCCATTTATTTATAGGCTCATGGATCGTACATGAGAAGTATCCCATTTTGACGGGGTCATTGGTTGTTTCAACCAACTTTAATTAATAAAATAAAAATAAATTCAAATTACAACAATGTATCTATTATTCAGGGACGTTTGAGATATTCCCGTGACAATTGCGAACGACTCGGGTTGAAGTTGTTACTGAGTTACTTAGATGGTAACTTCTTAGAACCAACTCTGTCCCCGAAGTAATTGGTCGGCCAAGACAACACCAAACACACCACCGGTCGGCATAGGCAAGCATCTCTCTAGCACACCTCTGGTCGATATAGGCAAAGCACACCTCTAGCCCACCTCTGGTCGATATAGGAAAACACACCTCTGGCACACCTCTGGTCGATATAGGAAAACACACCTCTAGAACACCTCTGGTTGGCATAGAACACTACTGGTTGGGCATGACATATCTCTGGTCGGGCATGACACATTACACCATTGGTCGGGCATGGCAAATCTCCCTCTGACCAGCTAAATCTATTCCCTGACCAGCAATATCACAACTCCACAGGTCAACATCCAACCTTCACACTTCTTTCATCAACACATTTATTGAATATTAATGTGTCATTTACTGACTATGCATGACCACTTGTCCTGTCCGACTGCCACATCATTGAACAAAATTTTGGGGATAACAATAATGTTTGTTAATTAAATTTGAATTTTTAACATTTAACATTTAAAATTTTTAATTTAATGTTTTAGGTGTTACTTTTGTATTTATCAAATTTGAATTTTATATATTTGTATTTTATTTTATTATTTATGCTACAAATATTAAAAGATAAGTATTTAAGTACTTCAGTTACATAAACTATGTATTTATGCCACCAATATCTCAAATTAAAGCGTTTGGTATTTTGCTCTTAACGGATAAAGTAATGCACAATTGCAACAAAAAAATAAACGTTAGGTATTTATGTCGTCAAAAAAATAAGTTAGGTATTTAAGTGTAACAAAATTATAAACTTAGTTATTTATGCCGTCAATATCCCCAGAGAGAATAATGAACATAACATAAAGACACACTAATATTTATACTGGTTCGGACAATTTGTCCTTCGTCTAGTTGAGCACCACCGCAAGCATTATTGATCAATCTTTGAACAACATTGTACAACCCTCTTTCCTCACAGTTGAGAAGAACACAAAGTAAACGAACACAAAGTAAACGACCGTACAAAATTCCTTGTACCCAAACACAACCACATTTTCTCTCACTTACAACCAAAACCTGTTTTCTCTCTTTCCTGAAGGAAAAACGAACATATTGCTCTCAATCTCTCTCATAAGTTTACAAGTGAATAGAAAATATAAGATCTGACAAAGTGTCCCAAATGATTCCCAAAACACTTATATATAGCTAATAGGCTTGTAAACCAACTTAACTCTCTTGATCAATTGCTAGTAAAAAGCGGTCAGAGATTTGACCAATGAGGAAAAATAAGGAAACGTACATTGATATTGCTTGCATATATGCGTGTTTCCAATATGTGCAAAGACATTGGAAACGAAAATCTAGTGGGAGAGTTGGTGAAGCTCGAGCATCTTCAGTATAGCAGGATTTTTGGAAGTGATGATAATTAATACTGTACTTTGAAAGTTGGATTCACTAAATTATGGCTTAGACATCAATGCAATATATATATATATATAGCTAGTTGGTGTATTGTAATTTTAATTTTGTTGACGCTGATTTTTGTCAACTTGAACAATCTATAAATGTATGTTTTAAAGTATTTTAATTATATTACTGTTATAATTAACTATAGTTTTGCTACTAATTTTTTTTGTCTGATTAATAATGATAATGATTATTGTGTTTCTAAGTCTCATGCAACAAAATAAGTTATTATCACAAACAATACATACAACTAATCCTTTTCCATGACATGTCTACACATATGATTTAGCAAACTAGAAACTTAAACAGCCTAGTCGAAATCAAATTAGATTGAGCAAATGAGAAATGTGCGTGATATAAAGCATGGTACGTAGTGGTGAGTGGTAATAATGATGTGCAATATTAATTCAGCTTATTAGCTTACGAGACCGCGGTTGAATCGAGGCTTGTGGCCACTATGGGGCTTCTGACCACATGTTTGTCTTCGTAATCCTTCCAAGTCAGGTATCCAAAAACTACCGTCTCCTTCAACATTCTCGGACCTTCTATACTCAATTTGAAGCTTTGCTTCTCGTTCTTCTCTCGGAACACCAATTTGTCTGGGTTAACACTAACCTTCAACCCCTTCATGGGACTCACACTTGCCAAATACGTTGACTTTCCCTCGCCTATATTCGTCACAGTCCTTCGGAACTCCTGTACTGCTGTCTTCAAATTCGATTCCGAGTCATTTCTATTGAAGAACGCTATAAACGATGGATAGTTAAGATCAAACGACGGGGTCGAGCAATTCACCGAGGCGGACTTGGTAATGATTTTAATATGCTTCTCTGTATAGTTTAACGCGCAAAGAAGATTAATATAATCTTCCAGTTCTACGTCGTAAATGAGCCCTGGGTCGAGAGCCTTGTTGGGGTTGATATGGCCTGCTCCCATAGCTAGCGGGCTGGCTGGTTCATCTCCGAAGCCTATGTCTTTGATGGGGCCAAGAGTGTTGTCGTAGTTGTCCGAGGTGGTCATCATGGCTGAACGTATGGCGGCAGGGCTCCAGTCGGGGCGTGCTCCTTTAATGAGAGCTGCCACCCCCGCAGTGTGGGGACACGACATCGATGTTCCCGATAACAGTTTGAAAGAACTGTTAACCGTAGCAGCTGTATTGTTTGACGGCCACGCAGCCAAGATAAGCGATCCGGGTGCCATTATATCTGGCTTCAAGATTGCCGGACAGCTTGGCGAAGGCCCACGAGAAGTGTAGCTAGTTGCCTGAGGGGCTGGTTTAGTTCCGAGAACTGTTTGGTGAAATTCCATACTTGCTTTCGGTTCCGAATCAGTCTTGATGTAATCTTTGATGATTTCGCCATCTTTCCAGTTAAGATAGATGGCCGGGAATGAGGTTTGGATGTAGTCCTCCAAGTCGGTGTTGTTGGTAATGAAAACAGCTCCAGCTACACCAACGTTCTTAACATTACTCAATTGGTCCGATAAGGAATTGTTCCTATCCTGACAAACGACATATTTATGCCTGACTTTCTTCAGCTGCTTTATATTGTCACATTCATCCATAAAGATAATCGGAATCTGGGTTTTGGACGAATTCCCCGGGAACAAAGATGAGCCCGAGACGGAGGCTCCATTCCCGAGATTGAGTATTCCGGCGAAACCTCGGTCAATTGTACTGGCCGCAACCGTTAAAACCCAAGGAATCCCATTGTGCAGTGTGCCAAAGAACGGTCCTTTGTTTCCCGCCGAGGTGGAGACAAAAATACCTTTTTCCAGGGCAGCGAAGGTGGCTATTGCCACGGGGTCCTCATGCAAAGGAACCCCATCCAGCCCAAACGATAAGGATAACACATCTACACCGTCCGTTATCGCTTGGTCAATGGCTGCTATTACATCCGAAGTGTAACCTTCACTCCACAAAACCTTGTACATCGCCACTCGGGCCAGCGGCGCCACCCCTCTAGCGGTTCCGTTGGCATATCCAAAATACGAGGCACCTGTCACGTAGTTCCCGGCGGCCGTTGATGAAGTGTGGGTGCCGTGACCATCGGTGTCGCGCGGGGAGTTCATCTCAATCGTAGTGTTGGGGGACTTGGCGAGTAGTCCTTTGTTAAGGAACCGGGCTCCGATCAGTTTTTTGTTGCACAAGGAGGAGTTGAACTGGGTCCCGCTCTCGCATTCTCCTTTCCACCTGGTCGGAATCTCGGACATTCCCTCGTCACTGAAGCTTTTGCTCTCGGGCCAAACACCCGTGTCCACCAACCCAATTATTACGTCTTTCCCGTAGTTAGATTCCGGCCATGCTCCGGAAACTTGATTGAGGCCAAGGAATTGGGACGAGTGTGTGGTGTCAACTGTTATAGGTAAGTCTCTGATCGACGAAACATAGCCCGGAGCGTTCTTTATGGCTCTGAGTTCCTCAGCCGAGAGACTCGCGCTGAAGCCTTTCATGACATGAGTGTAGCTGTAGATGAGTTTAGAAGACGATGACATAGTTGACGATAAGGTTGCTGAGTACCAGGAATGGTGATCGGAGTAGACTTTGGGCATTGCTGATGAATCCATATGGATTATGTAATTATCAGATTGAGCAGAGATACTACCAAAAGATAAGGAATGCAATAACAAACAAGTACAATTCATGAGTAAAGAAGTACTAGTTCTAGTAGTACGAGAAGCCATATTGGATATACATGCGAAGAGGAAGGTCTTAATACTACGTTAATATATAGAAACTGTAAGTGTGTGTGATATATATTTACAAAGAGTGATCGAATATACGTACCCTTTTTTTTATGTCCAACTTGTTCCATAAGTTACCTCTGTTGGTTGGCTGGGGACCATTGGCACACTCAACTTTGATTGATACTGTTTTTGCGCGTGAAGAGAGGAGAGTATGTGCCATAGACAGAGACATCCCCGAGTACATAGTAGCCTTAGTCTTAGAGAACCCACCTATATATATAATTCACATATATAAGTAGTAGTTGATGACAAAAACAAGATTATTATATATTGGTTTCGAAAATAACAACAGCAACAACTTACAGTGAGAAAAGCTAGGATGTATGTGAAATAATGGAACCCCATTATTATTCTAAGGCACTGCTTACTTCTGTGTATGTTTTGATATTGTAATAAAATTGTATGTGAGTTCATAGTTATTTATAGTAGTGTCGTTCAGGGTAGACAAGGAATTAAGAATCAAGGTTCCCTCTCAAATTATCCGTGTTTTATAATTTGTCCAACTAATATATTACTGACACATCATATTACTAAAGTAGTTAACAATTTTTTAATGAAAGGAAAATTAAGTAATGTGTCAGTATTATAGTAGTTAGACACATTATGGCATACGGTAATTTGACATGTGATTTTGATTCAGGAATTAAGAGTGTTGTTATTTGATACCTTAAGGTGCCAACACCACATGAGGTGACACTTTATGGTTGGTTAGCAATATCCCATAATATTTATTGAATTCAAATGTGTAGAACCCGATATTGAATTACACCAATAAAAATACGCCACCTCCTAATGGTAGCAATTCTTGGGAATTAAGGTCGGTACATGTACAATAATATTAAGTTCTCACCGAATAATTACTTCCAACTGTCCCTGCTTCATTAATATTAATTAATATTGGGGCTGGTGGATAGACGTCGTACCAAGGTATAGTAATGTACATTTATGGAGTTTAGTAGGAGTTGAATGTCCTACTCGTCTTGATGATTTTGATGTTATATATAGTATACGTTTCTTTGGGGTTTGTTAATTTGTTCTATAGTCATGTCTAAGATCATCAGCTATAAACATAGAAAGATAAGAAAAGAAAAAGACCATTCTAAGAAACCATAAGAAGATTATGGATCAAGAACAAAGTTTGTGGGAAAAAGAAAAAAGATATTTAGACTTTATTATGGATCAAGTTATAATTGTGAATATGCAAATAAATTTAATTATAACTTTATATCCCTAGCTTTGCGGGAATTTGATGGACCAATTTCAAAGAAATTGTGCAACCGACTGTATAAAAGTGACTTATTATAAATTGTCAATCAATTCAATATTCAATCCTTTGAGGTGATCAACTTTTGAGTCATCAGAGATTTTTTGCATTTAATAATTTGGGACATCAAAGAGTATGTAAGCAATCAAATTATTGAGTTATAGCTTGATCATCCTAACTAATTAATGTAAGGGGAATGGCTTAATTCTTTTCTTAATTTTATTTTGCATTACTCTCTATCGAAAATTTACAAAACTAAAGTGCAAAAAAGTAGACTCTAGAAAGAATTTAATTCCACCAATCAATCATAAAGGAACATGTTTGTTATTATGACAAAAGTCCATATTAATTAATTATATTTCTGAATTAATTATATATTAGCCAATGTAGACTTTACTCAGAGACGTATATATCACTCATCGCAGTAAGCAACGCCGGCCCCAATTAATAATTAGTGTCTTCGTGGACCAAGACTTCCCATGTTCCATCGATATCGTATGTATTTTGGGTCATGGATATGTATGTGCATAAAAGCTAGCTCAGAAAAGTAATATATATGTCCTATTCTTATGAACCTTCATGGGGGTTACTAGATTTTAACTCCTTTCTCCCGCAATAGCAATTCTGACAACAAATGCGGGGGAACTTTTACGCAACACAACTACAGGCATAAAAGGACGATTTGACTATAGTATAGGTTAGATGATTTCGTGAGCAGAGTTTAGGAATCTGGTGTAGGCGCTGGCCGTAGCATAGACGAGAGACTCGCTGACCCACTAGGAGTTTTATAAGCAGAGTTGGTAAAAGGAGCTGCTAACAAAAGGGCGAAGGCAGGATTGAACTGATTGATTGATTGCTCGGAGGTGTTGGGAGAACTATCTTTATTTATTTTTATGTATATCTAATATTAAATAAATTAATACGAGACAGCCTAAAATATGTATCTAAAATTGAATTTAAAGAGAAACAATGAATAAAATACTTACAGTATACGTATTGGAATTAAATAGTCATTCCTTCAGTTTCTTTAACTCTTGAATCATTTATGTCGCAGAGTATTATCAAGAAACTGAACCGATTTTCTATTTTCTTCACAACCTTACAATGTATCTTTAGAATCACCTAGACTAGTATGAGCAATTCTCAACAAATGGGATAGATACGGAGAAGAAGAGAAATTAATCAAGAGGATTAGAAAAAAGACTTGTGTTTAGAGAGAATCTAAAACTATCAGAAAACTAGTGATTAAACTTATCTGTCGTCTTAGAAATCTTAACTTATGACTTCTCTCCAAGCACTCATTTTATAGACTCAATTAGGCCATTTAATTTAATTAAATAATCAATAAAATAATAGCCAATTAACAAGCCTAGGTCGAAATTATCATGGGTTTTAGGCCCGTGAAATTTCCCATTTAATTATAAGCTTATTGGACTTAATTAAAATTAAGGTCTGTATTATTTTCTATTGATTTAATTAATTATTTAAATCATTTATCAAATTAATTATTTATAATTTGAACCTTGATTTAAACTTATTTATTAATTTAGATACAAATTTATCTTAATTAATAAATCTGTCATAATTTCTCTTTTCTTATAAAAAATACATAACTCTGTGAAACTATCCAAAATTGACATGCTCAACTTTGATAATTCTAATTGATAGTTAAATCAATTAATTAAGACTATCTAGATGATTTTATCCAAGGTACAATGAGGACCATGGGCCTATGAAATCAAGCTCCAATAAGTTATCATAAATCTAACAAATAAATTTACTAACTTATTAATTCCTCGTGACTCCACTATAGACTCGGAATTGCACTCATGAATTCATAGAACGCTCTATAACAAATATAGATACGCTATTAATTATCCATTGTTACAACTATAATTGTCACTCAATCCTCTATAGACGGTCTACAATGAGATAGGACTAAAAGACCGTTTTACCCCTCATTGTATTTTATCCTTAAAACACTTAGTTCCTTGTAAATGATATTTTAGTAAACTAATTTAATTACTGAAATGAGATCTCTATCATTTAACACTTTGAACCAAACTAAAAGGAAACTATCATTTCACTTTTTCATCAGAAGCTATAGATGTTCATATCTATGATTAACACTCCCACTCAATTATACTACCGGGTTCCCAAGATGTAAGTATGGGCTAGTCCGTAGGGTAAGCTGGTAACGAACAAGTCAAAGAACTCAAATAATACAATCAGTTATAATACTAACCACTCAGAATTGAGATTGAATTGACCTATGGTCAACTATATGATATGACTAGAATAGATAATAACAGTATGTTTACTTATCTTATCAACTGTCAATATCGGTCCAGTCCGATGTAACAAATACATCCGATCTTATCTACTTTGCTAATGTTTTGGAAAGAACATAACACTGTAATGTGTAAGTAGATCATATCGTAGATTGGCAAGTTAGTGTAAATCCGGTGCACTAACTAATCTTAGGACTAACTTATTTTGAACATATAATCATATTTATATCCCACTGTAATTACATCACCATAAATAAGATTAGCTATGTTGACCCTCGATTTGGCCAACGACACGGAGTCCAATATATGACAGGAAATGAGATTACAATTAAGAGCTTAATCTAATGGTAAAGAATAAACACAAGCGTTTTATAGTGGTTCGGCCCCAGTGAATGATAATGATCTACGTCCACTTAGTGCTAATATTAATATTGAATCCCAATGTCGTGATCAAAGAACTAGGGTTCTTGAGTTTCTCAAACCTTGGGAGAATTACAACAAAAAGATAGATAATCGCACTATATGCTTTCTCTCAATATTCAGGAAAAAGATTCCAAGAAAAAAAGTCCATCTCCTTGAGCTATTTCATACGTATTTATAGGCTCAATGAGGGTCACATGGGCCGATGGGCCTTAACAACCCCTAATATACGTGTATCAAGGTAATAAATATGAAATAATCAATGTAGTTATTATAAGATTACAATCTTCAAAGGAAATAAACCGAATCATACGACCCGCCTGGTCGTATCTATTAGTCAGGCTTGACGAAGCAATGCACAACTGGTCGATAATCGATCAGCACCTCCGCCACGTGTCAACCACGTGTGAGAAATCCTTGCCACGCCATCAGCAGCCGTTTTTGGGTAAACATTTGCCCCCCAAGTTTACTTTACTGCGACCAGCATAAAGTAAACTTAGGAAAATGACCCTTCGCTTACCCCACAAAATCTGTCAGAGCCGCTCATGCCTTCTCGAAAAAGGTAACCAATCATGTCTAATCAACCCTTTTTGGTTTCCCAAATTTTTTTCCGACGGCTATTACACTTCCCCATACTCTAAAAAAAGTAATTCATGATTACCTCTTTTATCGTGTCGCAGTCACTATAAATAATACCCCAAATTCACATTTTCACTTTTTACTTTTCACTCGCCATTTTCTTCTCAAGAGCTCCAAAGAAATTCGACCTTCAGAGCCTAGGAATCCCAGGAGCTTTCATCGCTGATCCAATGAACTTCCGTTCGGATGCTCAAAGCTTTCGTGTTCAGACTCCACCTTTCATCCAAGTAAGTTTCACGAACCCCTTAGACGTTTGAGTTGCCATGCAAAATTGTTTTTTATTTGGTAGTGTTTCAAATGATGCAGGTGGAACAAGTAAAAGGAACATGGCTGAGTTTGAAGTTAAGCTGAGAAACTTTGAAGGAAATACTCAAGCTACTACTGATATGAATGACCAAAGTGAATCTGAAACTGAGCTAGATGCAATAGAACAACAACCTGATCTATATGGGTATCAACTAGCAAGAGATCGAGAGAGAAGAGTTATACAACCTCCAGCAAGATATGCTGAAGCTGACTTGGTGGCTTATGCACTTGCATCAGTGCAGCAAATTGACACACCAGAACCCAACAGTGTTGAAGAGGCTCTTTCAGGGAAGAATAAGGCTGAATGGAGTCAAGCAATGAAGGAAGAAATTGATTCATTGAGCAAAAACAGAACATGGGATTTAGTTGGAAAACCAAAAGATGATATGCTCATTATGGGAAATGACAAGACAGTGATAAAAGGCATCAAAGACAAGTTGAAAGATGAATTTGAAATTAAGGAGCTCGGTCAAATCCAAAAGATACTTGGGATAGAAGTGACAAGGAACATAAAAGATGGGATTCTGAATCTTAAACAAGCAAGTTATATTCAGATGGTACTTCAGAGATTCAACATGCAGGATTCAAAGACTGTTTCAGTACCTCTAGGAGGACAATTTGTACGTTCAAAAGATCAAAGTCCAAAGACTATCGAGGAGACAAAGGAAATGGCAAAGGTCCCTTATGCTATGGCACTAGGGTGTTTAATGTACATCATGGTCAGCACTAGACTAGACATAGCACATGCTCTAAGCATTCTTAGCAGGTTTATGTCCAACCCCGGATTAGAGCATTGAAATGCTCTTAAGTGGCTACTTAGATATCTAAATGGAACTACTGAGATGAGACTAAGATACAAGCAGATGGATAAGAAAGTTACACTTGAAGGTTTTGTAGATGCAGACTATGCAGCAAGTAAGGATACAAGGAGGTCAACTACTTCATATGTATTTACCTCAAATGGAGATTTCATATGTTGGAAGTCCCAACTACAATCAGTGGTGTCACTATCAACAACTGAAGCTGAGTTCATGGCCACCACCGAGGCATTATAAGAGGCAATATGGTTACAAGGAATGCTACAAAAGTTGAAGATGACGAAAGGTAAAGCTAAGATATACTCAGATAGTCAATTCACCTTTGTAAAAATCCAGTATACCATGAAAAGAGCAAACACATTGACATTCGTTTATTTTGGATAAGAGAAAAGATAGAGGAAGATGTGATATCATTGGACAAGATTGGTACTGAGGATAATCCAGCTGATATAGGAACTAAGGTGCTACCTGTGAACAAGTTTAGACATTGCTTAAACTTGCTCAACCTTGGTAACTAATGCTGGAACTATATGATCGTTATCTCTACAAGTGGAATTCTATTTAGGTTGTGATTTGAAGAATCTAGGTGGAATTTGTGGGAGTAGTTTCTCCAAATCCCAACTAATTTTGTTAATGGGTTGTTTGGTTCTCAACTATCATAACAACCTCATTAACTTAATGGTTGTTTTTAGTCCTTGGTCTATAAAAGGACATCTTGACTCCACTTGTAAAAGAATGAGAAGAAAAACACAGTGAAGAGAAAACACAGGAGAACGTTCAGTTGAAACAGAATAAACACCAGATTAGAGAGAAATAACTCAAGTGTGGAAATCAGGATTGAGTATTGAGAAAGGTTGTGAGAGCTGAGTTTGGGGAACTGTATTGAGAAGCACAACTGTTGGGAAAGTGCTTGCTCAGGGATTGAGAGGAAAACACCTGTGTGATTGAGTGTTTAGAGAGTTTGATCCAAGATTGTTCCAAGAAGCTCCATTGAAGTCTTGTACTCATTTTGTTGATTGAATAAAGAAGAGATAGTAGTTCCTAAAACTGGATTAGGTTCAAGATCACATTGATCTTGTTCTGAACCAGTATATATACTTGTGTTGATTTGTGCTTTCATATTTTTCGTTTTCTAATTGTTTGATAATTAGTCTTACTGATTTGTGTTCTTAGATTCATCTCTGGTTTACCGAGATTCATCTTAGGTTCTTGAACTGAGAAATTTATCCTCACTTCCAACAGTATCCTATATAATCGCATGAGATCAGTCGTGCAAGACCCTAGGTCCTAAGTAACGGCTAAAAAACCTAATTGTTGAGCTATAGATTGGGTCGTTATGGGCTAGACTACCCTACTCTAGTGAAGATGGCTTGAGGTTTGCAAGTTCTTCTTAAATACAAGCGACTTGTGGACTAGGGTTAATAACCTGAACCACGTAAAATTTGGTGTTCTTATTCTTCTTTTTTAAGCTTTTCTCTTAATTTGGTAGTTGATGAAAAATTCAATCAACAATTTGATGCTTTCATTGAAAGCTTGAAGAAAGCAAGAGTTTCAACAATGATGAACACTTGAAACCGATCAGTTGCAAATGATGACCTCCGAGCCGCAGTGGGAGGAGAACAAGTCTGTCCACCTCCTGCAAGCATTCCAGAGGTGGCATATAACGATGGATACGACAGAGAAGGTGGAGATAGTGAGTCTTCGTGTTCAACTCAGTTTGAACAACTACCTGGTGGTTCTCAGGAACCAAGTCGCCTCTCATCAGACAGAGATGGAGGCACTAATAAACAATATCACTACCTTGCAAGAGGTGGTTAACACATGAGGGCTACGTTGGCAGCCCAAAGACTACACGTGGACCCCAACTACACGTGGACGCCAAGTTGAAATGCTGCAATAATTAACTAAGTAAAAGTAAATATGTTTCGGTACCGACAGATGTTTAAGTGTCAAGATTGATAGGCAATCTTTGGTGGACTAATAAAATTCCACGCCCCTTTTATTATATGTTCCAAACCAATCATAATGCAACAATACTCAATTTTAGCTAAGGTACTTTCGCTGCAGAAGCTTTGTAGACAAATTTATAATTAATTACATACATAATTAATATTTATAAATAATCAATGGATGTCTTTCGGTGAAAGAATTTATTATATATATTTAAGTTGTACGGAAGCATATCAATATATGGTGTTGAGTTTTGAGGCCCAACGCACTCATCATTCCCTATTAATTAAATTAAAGAGTGGATATAAAAGGTTGAATTTTGTCAATAAAGGTCTCATCAGCAAATATGAAACCGAAATGACCTTTTAAAATTTTGGCTACTTAATTTTTAATCTAACCTTTGTTAATTATTTCTTTAACTTTTGTTAATTATTTTTTAATTTAACCTTTTGGAAAGACTTGTGTGAACTCCAAGAAGTTCTCTTATAATTAATTGTTTTATGCATGAAGAAGACTATATAGCCATGTGAATCCCATTCAAAACTTGACGAACTTTTTATAATTCTATACAAATGTGATGTTTCATAAGGTCTTTATTTATTTATGAATAATAAACAATAAAGATAGTTAAGTGAGGAACAATGTCCACTTCTGATAGTAAACAATAAAGATAGTGCGACATAATATACAATTATACATAAGAGAAATTTCGTTGAAGTTTATAGTGGACCTAGATATAACAATTATGTAATCTAGAAAATTGATGAGTTCAAATTTTAAAGAATAAAATATATTTTTAGTTAAACAAATTTAATAAATGTGAAAATGAAGAAAATATAATGTGTAATAATATTCATATATATAGTAGTGTTGGACATATTTAAAATTTGATAAATGGGAGAACATTTTTTCTTTTAAAAAGCTAGCACTGAGACTTGATAACATTTTATAAAATTGTAATATAAATGTTATTAAAAGTTTTTCAGTCGTTGTTTATATTGTTCTAATAAATTATTAAGTTGCAATTTTTCTTTGCTACAATATATATACACATACACGCCATCATCTTTATAGTCCAATGGGTCGGCTATCCAAATATATGATTAGCTCGTATTTAGTAAAGAATTAAATATATATAAGATCTAGACTAATATAATCACAACAGTATTTAGTAAAGAGTTAAATATATATAAGATCTACACTTATATAATCATTATTATATAAATCATCTCTATTAAAATGTTTATATAAATGAATTATACGAATTTAGATAACATGTATTCGTAATTGGTAATATTAGTGGAGCGTCCTAGTAATATTTGGTTAAAAATTCTTGACTATTTAATTTATTATTTATAATCTAAATCATGTACACGATTATAGTTACAACTCTACAACATTTTTATACTTTATATTACAGTAGAAAATAACGTTTTTTTTTCATAAACATTAGTGAAAATTACATTTTATATGGGTTTTTAATAAAGTTTTAAAAAATATGGCTTTTTAAAACTTGTATTTCTTTTTATGGGATTTTTTTATCATATTTTTGTAAAAAAATCATTATTATACCATATTTTTATAAAAAAATCATTATTATGTCATATTTTTTTCCCATAATCTGATTTTTTTAATTAAATTTGTCTATACAAACTAAGAAAAGTTTAATTACCATATTTTTGCATATTAAGGGCTAAAAAGCCATATTTATGAAAAAAAATCCCTAAACATTATTGTTAAAAAATTAAAATAGGCTTATATGTTGAAACTAATACAGTGGTCTCAAAATAATATTATTGGGCCTAAGTATAATTGATAAGTTTAGGTTTTTCACTGTAGCAAAATATTACTCCCTTTTTGTGTAGAAGATACGACCATTCTTAGGGTTTATCTCCATCGCCACTGTTACGTACCTTTGCCGGTGACGATTAGTGCTCTGCTCCTTTAATCATTGTTTCCTCCACCGTCATCAATTATTGTTGGTCGATAGTCATGGTCCACCACCATCAACCTAGCTCCTTCGTAACTGTAGGTTTGTTCTTTATCTCTCTTTTTCTTTATTCTTGATTGACGCTCAAACATGTGACTTTGCACTACTAAAAAATGCCATTTCTCGATGGGCCGAGCCCAACGAGATTGGCGGGTGAGGCCCGTTGAGAATTTTAGTGTTGAGATTGATAATGGGGTCTATCTCTTTGGTTTTAGCTCGCTGACATTGGTCACTTGTCGATCATTTGTCGAGCAATCTTGACGAGCCTAGCCCACCGATATAGAGACAATCTCGACGGGGTTGTTCGAACTAAAATAAAAGTCAATACCAAACTATACATTAATAGTTTCTTGATAATTCAAAATTGAAAATATAAAGATATGTTAAGTACTTATATGCTTCGAAAGATATTATTTTGGGTCTTTCTCCAAAACTATGTCTTTGATTAGCCGCATGATGTAAAAATTGCATTGGATATCATTAGGATGCCAAGGGCCCTATATATATTAGATAATTTATTGTAATTAATCAATGACTTATAAAAAATAAATCAAATGAAACAAGTTTCACATTCAATTTACAGCATCATACTTGAACTGGAAACTAGCTGATGTCCCCGACCTTCCTTCTTGGATTATTTAAAGCATTGCAGATTCTAAATGCACTTAAAAGTTTCAATTAGATAAGGCATTTAAAAATCCAAACGCATTGTATTAGAAAGTTGAAATAAAACTAACCTTTTGACTACATTTACAGCGTCTTCTCTTGAATCGCTACTTGCTGGATCGAAAAAATATACATCTTGGCTATAGGCATAAATTTTAATGATCCAAAAATACTAACACTAATTTTGCATAAATTAAATCATTTTCATAATTTAAAAGGTCTAAAATATCCATATAAAAAACTTTTAAACATAGTGTGTACACATACTAAAAACATTTACATTTTAAACTTAAAAGTCTTGCAGTGAACCAAAATAGTTTAAACAAAATTAAAAATAGCATTTCAAAAGTGCAGACTCCCTAGAGGTCGGGCCACATGTACATCTTCGCAAGCAGACCTCGACGCTTACTGTCCCAGTTTTTCTTTACCCTTACCTACAACATGAACAACTAGGTAGGCAATAATGCTTAGTAAAATCAATATGACAAAAAAGAGTAGAATAAAACAACAGGAACCAATGACCAAGTCATTGTTTGCTCAACAGATATCTTACCATACTTAGGGTTCCGGATAAATCTGAGCCCTAATCAAACAATTCAAGAACGCCTAAACATCCCAGCGGTATCACAATACCATAAGCAGAAACAACGAAGCAAAAACCCTGCAGAATATTCAGACTAGTGCAGTAATAGAATAATAACCAATTATAAAATTGACCCTAAAAGCTAACTCGGGTGTTGCTAAAAGTATCCCCTAATATCTCATTTCAAAACGTAGGCCTCTAGATAGTGGTATGCTAAACTTAGCACCACTTTGATCCAAGAAGGCTCCAAACAATCTATTTTCGATCATTATCTTTTTATAAGAACTACTTCTAATGTATTCTTGGTTGTTTTGATATATGTAGATGATATTGTCTTGGATAGTTAACAATGATCTTGATGCAGCTATTTTCAAGCAAACATTGAACTCCAAATTCAAACGTAAGGACTTCAGCTCTTTGAGATTTTTTCTTGGGCTTGAAGTCAGTCGGTCTACTAATGGTATATCTATTTTTCAATGCCTTTTTGTCTTACAATTATTGACTGATACAGGTTTCTTAGGTGCCAAATCTTCTTCAACACCTATGGAACCCAATGTTAAACTAAGCAAAGACAAAGGAGAACTACTTACCGATCTCACTTCATATAGAATTTTAATTGGTAAACTAATTTATTTAACCATTATTAGGCCAGATATTTTCTATGATGTGAACCGGTTAAGCCAATTCTTAAGTGAACCTAGCGAACCTCATTTCAAGGTTGCTGAAAGAATCATTCAATACGTCAAGGGCAACCCTACTCAAGGATTATTTTTCCACCCGGCTTGTCCATCACACCTCAAAGCCTTTGTTGAATCAAGCTTTCCAGCAACAACTATTCATCTTATAACATTCTCAGATGACAATTGGGGCACATGTTTGGATACAAGACGCTCCATTTCAGCCTACTGCATTGTTTTGGGCAAATATCTTCAATAGAGGTTGAATACAATGCTATGGCCAACACAACATGTGAACTTTTGTGGCTATTTGCTTTACTCAAGGATTTTAGGATTCAGCATTCTCAACCAGCAATTATGTATTGTAATAACAATGCTGCATTTCACATATCCGAGAACCCCTTTTTTTTGACAAAAGGACAAAACACATTGATATTGACTATCACATTGATATTGACTATCACATTGTTCGTGAACAGGTTCAAAGTGATCAATTGAAGCTCATCCATGTCTCTTCACAAGACCACCTAGCTGATTTGTTGACAAAGCCATTATTCCCATCTCACTTCAAAGAGTTGTTGTCCAAGACGAGTCTTACCAACTTGTACACCTCATCTTGAGGGGGAGTCTTGGAGATATAGATTTGGTTAGATTAACCTTCATTTGTGACTAATATTGGTTAGTTGTAACTAACCAACCATTAACTCTAACAGCCTATATATTCACTAGGCTCCTTATGTAAAACGTAGAGTTTTGATCAATACAAAAGTTTTTCATTCTTTCCTAATAGTGCGAATCTTAATTTTCATTATATATTGAGAAAGCAAAAAAGGGAAGAACCCTATAGTACAGTGTTGAACTGTCGTCCACCAACAATGAACTTGCAAGCTAGGCTTCAGCATTATGGTTTTTGATAGGTGATTTGAGCCTGAAGACTTTTGACCTTGTGGTCAATCGTAGGATAAAACACTATATGAATTTAAAAGCTTGAAATGCAATCTCAAAGATATTCTTGAGTTTGGATATAAAGAAAATTGAAAGATCACAAACGGATTTGCTCCAGCAAACAAACAACAATACAGTAAAAGTGTCTCATACATCAGTTGAAATTTCTTGTTTTTCTTAGTTAATAAACTAGGTGTATATTATCAGTATAACAGTCCTTATAAATTTATTATCTATATTTCTTAATTATTAGGTGATATGAACTTTATTAGGGAAGTCCATTATACCAAATATAGTTCTCCATATTATCTTTAAATAATTAAATACTGATTTACATAGAAGAAAACACAGATTACAAGAGAATGAAAACTGTAAGAACAAGTCTGTTACAATGAAGTTGCAAAGCAGTTAAGACAACGAGCTACTAATCATTAAACTCTTCATGTGTAATTTACAGTCTGTGCATACGTGTGAGTAACATTACAGAGCTTTATAACCAATATATTGTGAGCTACAGCAGAGCCAAAAATGCTAATCGAAACTAATCCTAGACCAGCTATAAAATGTCGTTACAAGTATGTAGACTTAATTCAATCCCAGGAATGGAGTTTGGTTGAATCGAAGATATTTAATGTTGTGGGAAATCCTTAATTCCATCCGACTTAAATCTTACCGAAGAATACACAAAGAAAGTAAAACAAAAGTAATGAAATACCGCAAGAAAAAGAGGTTAGTTCGACTAGGAACAGACTCTATATCTTGGTGCAAGTCTACTAGATAAGATAGCTTTCTCTTATTTTTGTTAAAATAGCTAGTGGATCGATTGGATTATATATCTATTGCCTATGACTTTGATGAAACTGATTTGGGAACAATGCATTTCTCAAACACATCTTCAATCCCGTTTCGATATGCTTAGTTTCCTCATAAACAAAATTGAATTAGCTGCTCTGTTTAGAAGAAGAAGTCTTCAATTTTTTCGAAGAAGTCATAACCAAACAGATATGATTCTTTGATCTATTATTATCTAAAGGACATATTTCTACATATATATTTATATGCACTTTTTGATTGTGTGTGTATATACTTAACAAAGACCATTTATTCAAAAACTTAATATCTTAAAATTATTATAAATCATTATTAAAAGAAAGTGAAGAATTATGTATTTATCAGTTTTCTGGTAGTAATTTATTGTTTTTATTTTAAAATACATACAGGTGACTTTTCTCTATCATCCTTGAAAGAGAGGTTATCGAAATTGAACTGAATTTTCCCCTAGAGATCAAGTTTTGGCTGTAGAAATCTGAGATATAAACTTCCGTTTTCGAGTTCTCAAACTTCAAAACAAACAAATATTATGCAAAATAATTATTATGCGATACAAACATATTAAAACTTGGCTACGATTATAAAGATGGACAAATGAGAAAGGGATAAAAATACCATAATTAAGTTAATAATAGTTCTAAATAGTGAAAGATTAGCCCAACAAACTGAATTACCATTGAATTTTAAAGAGAGTTGGGAAGTAATTAATGAGAAGCTTGTTATATAACTTGGTTTGGTGTCCCCAGATGTAGCATCTGCATTATTATAAGTCTCTTGTGGATAAAAATAGGGCTTTGGCGGCATTTTTAGACGTTCACTATCACCCTCAAGCATCTCTATGACTTTGTTCATCGAAGGGCGATCACAAGGCTTCATTTGTATGCACCATAATGCTACAACAATCATCTTTTCTTCTTGTTCCTCGTTTCTGGTGTCATACACTATAATTATGGAAAGTAAATTTGGCTTGAATGCTCTACTTGTGTGTTTAAATTTTTCCTTTGAACAACATTCCAAAACTGTAGATGTCAGCTTTATGGGACACTCTTCCAATGTTTTTGTAAAACATTTCTGGGGCTATATATATATATATATCTAATAGTAGTTCCTCTCACTGTATTTGAGGACACTACGCTATTATCTAAAGGACACAATCTTGAGTGACCAAAGTCTGAAATTTTAGGAATAAAATTTTCATCTAAAAGAATAAAAGAATGTTATGAGGTTTAATATCAAAATGCAAAATTTGCATATTACATCCTTGTGAAGATACGACATACCACAAGCAATTCCAATTCCAATTCCAATTCCAAGTGAAATATCAAATATTTTCTCGTAACTTAAGAAATTATTGATTTCTTGGTCTTGTGGAAAGATATAGTTGTTCAAAGATCCTGTGGTTTATAATCCACAGAAAATTAGTTTTTGGAATACTCTTTACTTTCTTGGAAGAGTTAGTTAAGGTTGTTAGTTAGTTGAGTATGTTTCAAGTGTTAGTTGGCTCGGGTTGTGAGCTTCACTAACCAGTATATATATTGCCTTGTAATCTCATTTTAGGGGTGTAAGAAAAGAGAGTAAGAGAGAAAACTGAAAGAGATTGTGAGAGAAAGAGAGTCAAAGGAGAAGACTTTTGAAGATGAAGAACCATGGCATTCATGGTGTCTCGAGCAGCTCAACCTTGGTGGTTTGAGAGTCAATATTTCTCTGTGTGATTCTCAGTTTGTAATACTCTCAATTGGTGTTTGTTAACAAACTTTCATAGTGGAGAAACTCCTTGGGGGAGAGCTGGAGTAGGACTCACATTTAGATCCGAACCAGGATAAATTCTTTGTCTTGTCTCTTTATTTTTCCTCTGTTTTTATAATTGATTTCATTTCTGGTTTAATCTATCTGTTTGTGTGCATGGTTGTGTATGTTGAGCTTGTGTTGTAGGATTTACAACAGATCCTTTAGGCATGTATTCATATACAAGGGCATGCTTCGAACCTTCCAGGCAAAAACCCACCAGTCGCACCACATTGACATGATGAATCCTTCCAATGGAAACTATCCAAGGCGTTACAACTTGGTATCAGAGCGTTCTAGGTTTAAGGGTT
This sequence comes from Humulus lupulus, assembly GCF_963169125.1. Taxonomy (NCBI): domain Eukaryota; kingdom Viridiplantae; phylum Streptophyta; class Magnoliopsida; order Rosales; family Cannabaceae; genus Humulus; species Humulus lupulus. The sequence continues at coordinate 284,898,304 of NC_084795.1, forward strand.
CCTGAAGACTGGCTGGACATGTACATTCGCCGTGAAAGACAAGCTCGACTCAGGGTTTGGTAAATTGTGTATACATGACTATGTGCTTACATATATGACTGTTAATATCTGTTTGATTAATAGGAAGCATGAGATACTGATAGGGCCTGACCCTTGACTATTGCATGATGATATTGAGGCATGCTTATCAGCACTGCTATGCATGTGAATGAATATATGGATAAATATTTGGATAAATTGCTATATCTTGATTGCTTGTGAATGATTGGAGTTCTAGTGATGGATCATGGAAGGATTATTACCCTGTCATCATTATCTGACTGCCAAGTTGTTGATTGCAGATTGACTTGGATAATTATGCGTCCAAGAAAATCTTCACAACTAGCCGGCAACAGGTTTGAGACTAGAGATGATGACCAGAGCCGGACCCCTCCGCCAGTCCCTAAGACCCTGAGAACTGGCATCAGCTTATGGCTGACATGCAGGCTTGGCCACAGAGCCAAGATGAACAAGTCATTTTATTTACCTTTATAGTGCCAAATTGACAAACCTAGTGCAATATTTCTCCTTTTTGCCAAATTGCCAATCCTATTGTAAAAAACAAAACATTAGAAAATAGCAATAACAAAAAATACAAATTAACAAAAAATACACATCGACAATAATACAAAATAAAACTAAAAATAACAATAATACAAAAAACTAACATCTGATAAATTTGAAACGTAACATCTATTAATATATAGATTATATATTATTTATAATTCTCTGAACTTGTTATCTCAAGCATTTCCTCCATTGATAAAGATAAAGCAAGTTGTTGAATTAATATTAATAAAGCAACAGCCATATTGGAGTCTACTTCACCAATTCAAATATCTCTGATTATTATTTTTTTTCTTTTCATTCTCTTCTATCTTTCAAGAACCAAATATTTTTTATCAAATCATAAGTATCTGGAGCAACATTTTTTTAACACACGACTTCTTAAACAAGGAGCCCATCGAACCATTAACCATAAATAAAACCATACACCAAAAGAACTCTGATGTCCAGAATAGAAAAAACCAACAAAACAAAAATAAAAACAACACATGGGGCTCTCGAAGGCTCCCAAAGGAGAACCAAAAGCAACGAAAAACCTCATAATAATAATACATAAAACAAACTAAAGGATTGTACCGCTTGAAGCCAAGATGCCACCGCCCCTAGAGCCCTCCACCTGGAGCCGAGATGCCATCGCCTGCAGCCATGAGTCAACCGCCTAGAACCCTCCGCCAGGTGCCGAGATCCCAGCGCCTGGTGCTGAGAGTCGACTGCCTGGAGAGAAGAGATAGTAGAGAGAGGCTGAGAAGAGATAGTAGAGAGTAGAGAGACACAGATGTTAGTGTAATGTTATTAAGTTTTTATGGTATATAAATTATATGTATAAAAAATATATATATTATTAATACAATATATAGGTCGGCCCGAGTTGGGAATTGTTTGGGCCATGGCTAACCCATTCAAAGGTGGCCTGCAGCAAAAATGACCCATTAAATTTTGGGCTGCTAAAATTTACCTTGTTCGACCCATTAAACGGGTTGGGTTGGCCGGTATGGTCGGCTCAGTGATGAAAATGCCCAACCCTACTATGGACGATAATGATGTGGTGGTGACTAGAATATTAATGCTTTACATGGTCTAAATGAGACCTCATTTTCATTAGTAGGATACTGGTTCGCGATGCTTTCCATTTATGATGTGAATTGTAAAAAAATTAGTTGAATTCATATTAATATAATTCATAAAAATTTAGGATTATATATTATTATCATAATAATATTTTATAATATTTAAATTTATATTAATATAATTATAAAATATCTAGTTTTATATATTATTATAATAATATTTTATAACATTTAAATTTATATTAATATAATTATTAAATATCTAATTTTGTATTAAATATTATTATAATAATGATATTTTATAATATTTTAATTTTTATTAATATAATTAATAAATATATATTTTTAAAGATATATTTCATTAAAGTTAACAAAAAAAAAAAAACAGTTATGTTGACTGCGTTTTTAGCCAACGACGTGAGAACGTCAAATACGACAAGCCTTCAAGAGAAATAAAAACGACACAGACGGTTTAAACAAGAAAAGTAAATAACACACAAGAGATTTTTATAGTGGTTCAGCCCCGATTGTCGGTAATAGCCTAATCCACTTAGAGTTGTGATTTATATATCTGTACTCAAGATCAGATGGACTGAGTCAACTAAGTTTCTTCAGTACAGATTGTGAAAATACAAGAGTTCTCTCTCTAGAATACTCAGACCCAATTTTCTCTCTCTAGAATACACAGTCCCAATTTTCTCTCTCTAGAAAGAAGAAGCAGAAGAAGACCCTCTCTAATCCCATAAGCCCTCTATTTATAGGCCTGAGATACTCAACTGATATCCCCTCTAGATAGGGATATTTTATTATTCATCTTATATTTATATTACAAGAAATATTTAAAATACAACTAAGTCTTCAATTTGAGTGAGGAATGAGAGATTCCCGGGTGCCTAGACCAATTCTTGCTAGAGTCGCTCTGGGGTCTTTGACGTAGTCTCACATGCATGTTGATTACTCCTTCAAACTTTCCTTGGACCAAGGTGATACAAGCTTGGCTCTCCTCGGACCAAGGTGGTCCGAGGCAACACCCTTGCTTCTCACCTCGGACAAGTCCGAGCATACCTTCTCCAATCAAGGTCCGATCGGACCTTGTGGCCTTCTCCTCGGACCAAGGTGGTCCGAGGCATCCTCATCTTGCCTTCTCCTTGGACCAAGGTGGTCCAAGGCATCCTCCTTGACATCTCTCCTTGGACAAGCCTGAGGCACTCCCCTTTAGCATCTCCCAACTATGTCCGATCGGACATTGTGTAGGCTCTCCTTGGCAAAATCTAAGTCTCCATTCTTGGCTTGCATGGGACTCGTCCTCCTTATCTACTTACCTTGGACACGTTCGAGCCAACACTTAGGAAACCTTGGGAGGCTTACCTCAAACACACCCTTGGGGTCTCCTAGGACCACATCCTCCTTGGGGTCTCCTAGGACCACATCCTCCTTAGTTCTCCTAGAATGCATTCTCCTTAGCCTCATAGGATGCATTCTCCTATTTTTTGGGTATAACAAGTTAAAACAAAAAATTTCCATTATCTACACAATTTTTATATAGAAAAGATATAATATCTTGATCCAAATTAGAATCAATACATGATTTATATTTTATTTTAATTTTTGTCCTTAGTTATTATTATTTTTAGTATCTTATTTATTATAATACTAAAAAAATAAATTTTTTATTTTTATTTTCAGTAAATACTAATGTATTGTGCCAAATATCTCATTAACATTTTGTGCTAAATTTAATATTATTTTTGGAACTTTCATTAGAAATGATGTTAAGTGCGGGCTCAATAATTTTATTGCTAACATACTTTATATAAAATAATAATCTCCCTATAATATATGCCAAAATTGTGCTGACTGAAAAGTTGATTAAATATTGAATTGATTGACAAGTTAAAATAAGTCACTTGCAAAATAATTTCTTTGAAATTGGTCCATCCAACCCCCACAATAAAGGTATTTAGGGATAGAAAGTTATAAAGAATTTTGCATATTCACATTTGAAATTGATATATCCACAAACCTTTTCTGGATTCTATTTAATTTTAATGTGTAAAAACGACACATATAGATAGGTGGGGTCTAACTCTAAGACTAAGGATAGTAGTTGTCCATGGCACATGTCTTCCTCTCCTCTCTTCTCTTCGATCTCGGACAAAACCGTATCAATCAAAGCCAGAGAATGGCACTGGTGAATGCTTTGCGTGTTGAGTTGCGGTCCCATGCAATTATTAAGTGTGGATATCCCTTTCAACATTTATATATGAATAAATTAATTAATTAAAATGGACGATTCTGATTGAATAATTCAGAAGAAACAAGAAGTTGATTGTTGAAACTTAGAACACTCTCAATTTGTGATCTAAAATAATTAAATAGGTAAAATTATATCAAAAATATACTAAAGTAGTCTCCAATAGATACTTTATCCTTAAAAATTATTTACCTTTATTTATAGTATATAGCTATATTTATAATACTATTCATCTATGTAAATATATAATATTAATTTTTTATATTCTTTCTTACATTATTCACAAACACATAAAATCACACAAATATATATATATATATATATATGCTTTTCTCTTTCTTTTTTTTTCTTTTTCTTTTTATATATATAGTTATATACCTAATAAATGAGTATTATTATATTTTATTTTTTAATAAATTTTTATTGTTACTTTTTTATGAGTAGTAGTATAATATAATTATGTGATATGATATATAAGAATATTTTATAAATATTAAAAGATATTATGATATTATTCATAGTTAAAGAAAATATATAAATATATAGTATTTAAATGATATTGGAAAAAAAATAAAAAAGTTGATTTATAGTGTAATATACAAGTTAGAAACAAAATAGAATAATGTGTGATTTTGAGATGTATTTTAAATAACGAAGAAGAAGAAGAACATCGTGACAACACACATGCACACTTACACTTTCTATACATTAACAAAATCTTCCTCGATCTTCGCATATCCAATATACTACAACTACGAACTAGTACATCTTTACTCATCATCATCATGAATAATACTTGTTTGTTATTGTTTTCCTTATTTTTTACTATTATTATTATTGTCTCGGGTCAATCTGATAATTACATAATCCATATGGATTTATCAGCAATGCCCAAAGTCTATTCCGATCACCATTCCTGGTACACAGCAACCTTGTCCTCATCAGCTTTGTCATTGTCTTCTAAGAACATCATCTACAGCTACACTCATGTCATGAAAGGCTTCAGCGCGAGTCTCTCGGCTGAGGAACTCAGAGCCATAAAGAACGCGCCGGGCTATGTTTCGTCGATCAGAGACTTACCTATAACAGTCGACACCACACACTCGTCCCAATTCCTTGGCCTCAATCAAGTTTCCGGAGCATGGCCGGAATCACACTACGGGAAAGACGTAATAATTGGGTTGGTGGACACGGGTGTTTGGCCCGAGAGCAGAAGCTTCAGCGACGAGGGAATGTCCGAGATTCCGACCAGGTGGAAAGGAGAATGCGAGAGCGGGACCCAGTTCAACTCCTCCTTGTGCAACAAAAAATTGATCGGAGCGCGGTTCTTTAACAAAGGACTACTCGCCAAGTTCCCCAACGTTACGATTGAGATGAACTCCCCGCGCGACACCGAAGGCCACGGGACACACACTTCGTCGACGGCCGCCGGGAGCTACGTGAACGGCGCCTCGTATTTTGGATATGCCGAGGGGACCGCTAGAGGGGTGGCGCCGCTGGCCCGGGTGGCGATGTACAAGGCCTTGTGGGAGGAAGGGTCTTACACTTCGGATACGATAGCAGCTATTGATCAAGCGATAACGGACGGTGTAGATGTGATATCCTTATCGTTTGGGCTAGATGGGGTTGCTTTGTATGAGGACCCCGTGGCAATAGCCACCTTTTCTGCTCTTGAAAAAGGTGTTTTTGTCTCCACCTCAGCGGGAAACGAAGGACCCTTCTTCGGATTCCTGCACAATGGGATTCCTTGGGTTTTAACTGTTGCGGCCGGTACGGTTGACCGAGATTTTGCCGGAACACTCAATCTCGGGAATGGAGTTTCTGTCTCGGGCTCATCTTTATTTCCAGGGAATTCGTCCGAAGCCCAGATTCCGATTATCTATATGGATAAATGTGACAATGTAAAGCAGCTGAAGAAAGTCAAGCATAGATATGTCGTTTGTCAAGATAGGAACGATTCCTTATCGGACCAATTGAGTAACGTGGAGGACGCTAGCATAGCTGGAGCCGTTTTCATTACCAACAACACCGACTTGGAGTTCTACACCCAAACCTCATCATTCCCGGCCATCTTTCTTAACTTGAAAGACGGGGAAATCCTCAAAGATTATATCAAGACTGACTCGGAACCAAAAGCAAGTATGGAATTTCACCAAACAGTTCTCGGTACCAAACCAGCCCCTAAGGCAACTAGCTACACTTCTCGTGGACCTTCGCAGAGCTGTCCAGTGATCTTGAAGCCGGACATAATGGCACCGGGATCGCTTATTTTGGCTGCGTGGCCGCCAAACAATACAGTTGCTACGGTAAAAAACCGTCGACTTTTAAGCTCTTTCGCACTGTTGTCCGGAACATCTATGGCGTGTCCCCATGCTGCGGGGGTGGCCGCGCTTATTAAAGGAGCACGCCCCGACTGGAGCCCCGCTGCTATACGTTCAGCTATGATGACCACCTCGGACAACTACGACAACACTCTTGGCCCCATCAAAGACATAGGCTTCGGAGATGAACCAGCCAGCCCGCTAGCTATGGGAGCAGGCCATATTAACCCCAACAAGGCTCTCGAGCCAGGGCTCATTTACGACGTAGAACTGGAAGATTATGTTAATCTTCTTTGCGCGTTAGACTATACAGAGAAGCATATTAAAATCATTACCAAGTCCGCCTCGGTGAATTGCTCGACCCCGTCGTCTGATCTTAACTATCCATCGTTTATAGCGTTCTTCAATAGAAATGACTCGGAATCGGATTTGAAAACGGCAGCTCAGGAGTTTCGAAGGACTGTGACGAATATAGGCGAGGGAAAGTCAACGTACGTGGCAAGTGTGAGTCCCATGAAGGGGTTCAAGGTTAGTGTTAGCCCGGAGAAATTGGTGTTCCAAGAGAAGAACGAGAAGCAAAGCTTCAAATTGAGCATAGAGGGTCCGAGAATGTTGAAAGAAACAGTAGTTTTTGGATACCTGAGTTGGAAGGACAACGAAGACAAACATGTGGTCCGAAGCCCCATAGTGGCCACAAGCCTCAATTCAACCGCATTGTCTTAAGAGGTTATAATAATATGAGAGTAAGCTGTATTTATTAACTGTAAGGTTGTCAAATCTCTCTACTACAAAATAATTTAAACAAACATTTCATCATAATTTGTGGCTGACTAGCGCGTACGTATTGACAAACTGACACGTGCATTTATTAGAAAAAAAAAAACTAATTTCATACATTCATATTTGAGAAAGAACTTTCATCGCACTTGGCTAGAAGTGGATTAGTCATAGACAAAGCGAGTCCCCTTGAATGTTGACTCATGCCCTCCATCTTTTCCCTCCAACCCTTAGGGCTGAGCATAAAATCTGAAAAATTGAAAAAATCAAATACATCGACCTTTCAAATACCGAAAAAACTAAAATCAATTAAACCGAACACCGAAAAAACTGTTAACGGCGTAAACCGTCATTGTTCGATCGATTTGAAAAATCCATGTGGACCAACCAGTTTGAACCGAAACTGACTGAAATTAGAAATATATGTAGGTTATGTTATGCTTATGGACTTTTAATTATGTTTTCAAACTTTTAAATTTGTGAATGTAACTATGTTTTATGTATTTATGTTTTAAAAAAGCAAAAAAATGGATTCCAACTATCCAAATTTAAAATTTTTTCTTTTAACTAAAACTTTCTAAAAAACTATGGAAAAATAAATAAAACAAAAGAACTTCAGTTTGGGCAGTTAAACTGACCAACCCTCGGTCCAAAACGGTCAGTTTTTTTTCTTTAATTGGTTTGGTCGGTCGGTTTTTGGATCGCACCAATTCGAATCGAAAACCGAATTCTGGATTTAATAATATGAAAAAATCGCCCAAACCGACCGATGCTCAGCCCTACCTTTCCCAATTGAAGCACTGTATAATAGTAGCTAAAGTTAGTCCAAACATACGCCAAAATAAGTTCTCACCAGGGCAGGTCCTCCTTCCATACCCAAATTGTAGGAATGTAAACCCTTCTCCTAACCCTTCATTTTCCAAAAATCTCTCTCGGCTCAACCCAAATGTTTGGGTCTCTTTGAATAGCCACTACTACAAAAAGGGTTTTTTAGGACTAGCATTGCGAGTCCTAAAATTTTTTTTAGGACTTGCGGGGCGCGAGTCCTCTATTTGAGAGCCTTAAAAACTAAGGTTTTTTAGGACTCGCGTCGCGAGTCCTAAAAAATATGGTTGAGTGCCTTTAATTAAGCGAGTCCTAAAAAATTTGGTTGAATGCCTTTAATTAAGTTTTTAGGACTCGCATTTCGAGTCCTTAAAAGTAATTTTTTTAAAACAAAAATGCAGCCAGCCCCGTGCCCAGCCACCGTCCCTGTCGAGCCCCTCCATGCCCGAGTCCCTCCCTGCACCGTCGACCTAGACCCAAAGCCCAGCCCAACCCGAACCCCTCCCAAAGCCATCGACCACCAGCCAGCCCAGCCGTCGTCCCTGTCGACCCCTCCCTACCCGATCCTGTCCCTGCACCGTCGACCCAGACCCAGACCCAGCCCAACCCGAACCCCTCCCTGCGCCGTCGACCACTAGCCAGCCCAGCCCAGCCCCTCCTTGCGCCATCGACCACCAGCCAGCCTAGCCCAGCCGTCACCCTGCCTAGCCCCTCCCTAGACCATCGATTCAGACCCAGCCCAGCCCAACCCGAACGTTTCCCTGCGCCGTCGACCCCTAGCCAGCCCAGCCCAGCCGTAGTCCCTGCCGAGCCCCTCCCTGCACCGTCGACCCGAGCCCCCTAGCCACCCTGCTGAGCCCTCCCTGCACCATTGACCCGAGGCCCCTAGCAACCATGTCGAGCCCCTCCTTTCTCTTCTTCTTTTTATTTTAGGTTAGATCTGAAAAAATAAACCCTAAACTCTACTTATTTCTAACTATTAATTAAGTGTGCATATGATAAAAATATTTGAATAGTCATTTATTTATCAATGAGATGTGTTGGTGCAATGGTAAATCCTTAACTTAAAGAGTGGGGGTTCGAAACTTGGCAACACCATATATATTGTTTTTTTTTTAAAACAAAATAATACTTTTAGGACACGCATCAGTTTTTAAGACTCTCTCCACGAGTCCTAAAAAGTCCAAAATGTGTTTATTAAAAAAACAAAATAAATCTTTTAGGACACGCATCAATTTTTAGCGAGTCCTAAAAGAATGTTTTTAGGACTCGCAACGTGAGTCCTAAAAAGTCCGAGAGGTATTTATTAAAAAAACAAAATAAATCTTTTAGGACACGCATAAATTTTTAAGACATGCTTCGCGAGTCCTAAAAGAATGTTTTTAGGAATCGCGTTGCGAGTCCTAAAAAGTCCAAGAGGTGTTTATTAAAAAAACAAAATAAATCTTTTAGGACACGCATCAATTTTTAGGACTCGCAACGTGAGTCCTAAAAAGTCAAAGAGGTGTTTATTAAAAAAACAAAATAAATCTTTTAGGACACGCATGAGTTTTTAGGACTCGCTCCGCGAGTCCTAAAAAGTCCAGGAGCTTTTTTTAGGACTCGCATCTAGGTGAGTGTCCTAAAAAAGTGTCATAAAAGGGTGTTTTTGTAGTAGTGAGCCCAAATATTGAAAAGTACGATAGAACCAGCTGGTACCCTCACTACAAGAAAGTAGGTCTTTGCCAGTGCAATACAGAATTACGTCAGTAAAAGAAACCTTTACCGGCGCAATTTGTGAAAGGCGCCGGCAAAAACACAATCTTTTGTCGACGTTAATTTGTGTCGATATAGGTTAGTTTTGCCAGCGCAATTCACAATTGCGCCGAGAAATGTTACTTTTACCGGTGCAATTCGGAGTTGTGCCGGCAAAGATTTATGAACATTGGAAGGTACTTTTGCCGGCGCATTTCACCTAACGCGCCGGTAAAAATCAACATTTTATATTACTGTCCATGCATGTTTTAAAGAAGGTTGGTGGGTAGACTTTTGCCGAAGCGTTTTGTTGCGCTCGCAAAAGTCTACACTACGTCGGTAAAAGTCTTAGCCGAGCCTTTTTCCCCATTCTTCTAACTATAACTTTCTAACTCCCTTTCTCTTCCTTTCTTCAATGTCCACCACCACCCCAAGCCTCCAACGCCACCCACCTCGACCCTCCAACACCATCCCTGAGCCTCCATCGGCAAACCCAACCCTCCAACGCCAACCCATCCCCGACCCCGAGCCTCTGCCTAAGGTAATTTCTTTTGATTTTTTTTTTATTATCTTGGAGTCTCCCAGCTTTCCCGATCCCGAGCCGCTGCCAACCAGCTGTAATATATATTTTTATTTACTATTATTATGTTATTTTTATAATATATGTTTTTAGTATTTATTAAAAAATTAAAAACACAGATTTGAGTATGTATTTATTTTTATTTTAATGATTTATATGTATATTAAAAAATAGATTAGATTATTATATTATATTATATATTTGTATTATACTTTATTTTTTTATATTAAAGATTATTTGGTTATAAATCTTTACTAAATAAATTATTTTGATGTTACTGATATGAAAAGATTTGATATATGTTATTAATTTTGGTTTATGTTGTGCATACTATAGGAATATTCTGTATATTTTTGTGTGTAGTTTGTAGGTTTTATAAAATTTTGTGATAGTTTAAAATATAGCCGTTATGTTGCACAGAGTTTGTTAGTCTTAGGAAAATTAACATTAATTACAAAAAGTAATAATTAAATTTTAAGTAAACTTTAATTTTTATTTTAAGTAATGTTGAAAAAAAATTAATTAAATCAAATGTAATTAAGTAAAATACAAATATAATAAAATTGTTATTAAATAATAATTAAGTAAATAATTAAATAAATTTGAGGAATAATTAAAAATAATTAAAAAATACAATTAATATATAATTAAATAAATTTAAAATTATATTTTAATTAATTAATATTTAATTAAATAATGAATAAATAAAACCAACAATTAATTAAATGATTTACAAAAAAATATAATTGCATAAGATATAATTGAACGATTCTTCCATAATACATCATAATTTATTGATTTAAAAATAAGAGATCGTAATACATCATAAGTATTATTATCACTTAGTGATAATTTGTTATCTTAATAATTTTAGTTGAAGATGGCGAGCGATAGAAGCTGGAAGAGTGCGAGGAATCGTTGGTCTCTAGAGTATAGAAATAGTGTTAAAGAGTTCTTCGAGGTCGCTCAAAATATGGTGAACGATCGGGGTTGACTCGTTGTCCGTGCAAGAAATATGGAAATGTTAAGTTCCAGACTATAAATGCAATTTCGATACATTTATTCAACAATGACATCATACAGTCCTACAAAGTGTGGCATTACCATGGAGAGGCGCTGCCGCCGCCACCAGACGTGGTACGAGATCATGATATAGATGAGATAGCAGATAATGATCCTCCCCAAGATGATGTTCAACATCGCGACAAGTAAGACAATTTATTCAAGGAGATGGCCGAACCAAGTAATGACATCAGTGGTGGCTCCAAGAGGGGCAGAGGAGCTTATTATGGTGCCAATATCGAGAAGGAGCTGGCCACCAAAAAAGTTAGCCATCTAAAAGTAGAGTTTGAGCACAAACTGGAAAAGCTATTCAAACGTACGTCAAGTGGTTCAACAATTTCATGACTCGTTATATGCATGACACCATACCCTTACCTACACTAGCCTGGGAACAAGTAACGCCAGCTGATCTCTAAGTTATTCGGCATAGGTTATCTGCAAACATTTTTTAAATCTTTAATAACTCACTATTAATTATTTTTTCTATCTTCATAATATTTTTAACAAATTCCAAATTTAATTGTGATTTTAGGACAAATTCATTTATCCACAAGAAAATCCAGTAATCAACGATGCCATGGTAAGACAAATTCAAAAACATCTGAGTGATTGACGCCACATGATGAAGAAACACTGGGTAGAGGTTGGAGGAGAGGTGGACAACGAGAGAGCGAAGTCGAAACCCTATAATTTGATTAGTTCTTCTGATTGGGCAACTCTATGCGATTTTTGGGCTTCTAATTCTCAGCAGGTATACCATAGTTTTTACATTAATGTTTAATTATAAAATTACAATCTAGATTAATGAGTATTATTTTCTGTTTGAAGCGTATATCGAAGATAAATAAAGAGGCCCGAGAAAAAATGACCATAGCAGGAGGACATGGTTCCAAATCCATCGTTGCCCATGTTTATGATCACGTAAATTATAATAACCTATATCTTTACAATTACGAAAATATTATAAAGGTAACAATGTTTTAATAATTTGTTTTTTTAGATCGACCCGTCTACTGGCCAGTTTTCGAGCATGATCGACACATTTGAGCACCTCCACAAGAAGAATGATAAATGGATTAGTGATGAAGCGGCGACAAAACATGTAAGTTGCCTAACCTTAACTAATTTATGATCATTTATCTTTAAAAAAGTTTAGTAAATAATTAATAAATATGAATTATTAATTGGTCGGTGTCAATTAATAATTACTTATTAATAATATTTATAACAATTAAATCTTTATAATCTATGTGCCAATAATTTTATGATTAATGATTGTGGACTAAGATAAAAAAAAAGAAGAATGTAACTAATGTTGTCCCCGTATCAGGGAGCTTATGGGTTAAGTTAGTTTGTTCATGAAAATCCATATCTAAATCACAAACATGCAAATATTGTTGATGTATATCTTTAGATATGTAAGTTCCCCATTATAAAAAAATTTACCCTTTTTGATGGCAACTTTCGCAAGTTTTTTCCTTATATTCGTACATCTCTCAGTATTTTGACTGTATCACCCTCTACACACCTCTGATATGCACGAAATTTTATACATAGAAGCCTAAGACATAGGGCAACAACCTTTGTGCATATGACCCTCGCATATTCCTTAGTATTACCTTTCAAAATAATGCTCGAATTCTAATAAGAGAAATCGAAGATTTCTGAAATGGGTACCCCTTTGGTGAATTGGAGATTTCACTAATTTCTCCGAAATGTATTTCCCGCGTGTTCAACTCGTTCGATATTTTTCCCCAAGAGATCTCATGGGTAAATGAATCTATTGGAGTTGAAACGGAGCCATAAGTCAACATTAGAAAAAAATTTCCCCTTTTTGATGGCAATTTTCGCAAGTTTTTGCCCTATATTCGTCCATCTATCAGTATTTTGACTATATCACCCTCTACACACCTCGGATATGCACGAAATTTTATAAATAGAAGCCTAAGACATAGGGCTACAACTTTTGTGCCCATGACCCTTGCATATTCCTTAGTATTCCCTTTCAAAATATTGCTCGAATTCTTATAAGAGAAATCGAAGATTTCTGAAAGGGGTACCCCTTTGGTGAATGGGAGATTTCACTAATTTCACCGAAATGTAATACCCTCGAGTTCAACTCGTTCGATATTTTTTCCCAAGAGATCTCATGGGTAAATGAATCTATTGGAGTTGAAACGGAGCCTTAAGTCAACATTAGAAATTTTTTTTCCTCTTTTTGATGGCAATTTTCACAAGTTTTTGCCTTATATTCGTACATCTCTCAGTATTTTGACTGTATCACCCTCTACACACCTCGGATATGCACGAACTATTATACATAGAAGTCTAAGACATAGGGCTACAACTTTTGTGCCCATGACACTCGCATATTCCTTAGTATTCCCATTCAAAATATTGCTCGAATTCTAATAAGAGAAATCGAAGATTTCTGAAAGGGGTACCGCTTTGGTCAATTGGAGATTTCTCTAATTTCTCCGAAATGTATTACCCTCGTGTTCCACTCATTCGATATTTTTCCCCAAGAGATCTCATGGGTAAATGAATCTATTGGAGTTGAAACAGAGACTTAAGTCAACATTAGAAATTTTTTTACCCTTTTTGATAGAAATTTTCGCAAGTTTTTTCCTTATATTCGTACATCTCTCAGTATTTTGCCAGTATCACCCTCTACACACCTATGATATGCACGAAATTTCATACATAGAAAGCTAAGACATAGGGAAACAACCTTTGCGCCCATGACCCTCGCATATTATTTAGTATTCCCTTTCAAAATATTGCTCGAATTCTGATAAGAGAAATCGAAGATTTCTGAAAGGGGTACCCCTTTGGTGAATTAGAGATTTCACTAATTTCCCCGAAATGTATTACCCTCGTGTTCAACTCGTTCGATTTTATTCCCCAAGAGATCTCATGGGTAAATGAATCTATTGGAATTGAAAGGGAGCCTTAAGTAAACATTAGAAAAAAATTTCCCCTTTTTGATGGCAATTTTCGCAAGTTTTTGCCCTATATTCGTACATCTCTCAGTATTTTGACTATATCACCCACTACACACCTCAGATATGCACAAAATTTTATACATAGAAGCCTAAGACATAGGGCTACAACTTTTGTGCCCATAACCCTCGCATATTCCTTAGAATTCCCTTTCAAAATATTGGTCGAATTCTAATAAGAGAAAACAAAGATTTCTGAAAGGGGTACCCCTTTGGTAAATTTGAGATCTCACTAATTTCTCCGAAATGTATTTCCCTCGTGTTCAACTCAATTGATATTTTTCCCCAAGAGATCTCATGGGTAAATGAATCTATTGGAGTTGAAACTGAGTCTTAAGTCAACATTTGAAATATATTTCACCTTTTTTATGGCAATTTTCGCAAGTTTTTGCCTTATATTCGTACATCTCTCAGTATTTTGACTGTATCACCCTTTACACACCTCGGATATGCACAGAATTTTATACATAGAAGCCTCAGACATAGGGAAACAAATTTTGTGCCCATGACCCTCGCATATTCCTTAGTATTCCGTTTCAAAATATTGCTCGAACTCATATTAGAGAAATCGAAGATTTCTGAAAGGGGTACCCCTTTGGTGAATTGGAGATTTCACTAATTTCTCCGAAATGTATTACCCTCATGTTCAACTCGTTCGATACTTTTCCCCAAGAGATATCATGGGTAAATGAATCTATTGGAGTTGAAAGGGAGCCTTAAGTCAACATTACAAAAAAATTTCCCCTTTTTGATGGCAATTTTCGCAAGTTTTTTCCCTATATTCGTACATCTCTCAGTATCTTGACTGTATCACCCTCTACACACCTCGGATATGCACGAAATATTATACATAGAAGCCTTAGACATAGGGCAACGACTTTTGTGCCCATCACCCTCGCATATTTGTTAGTATTCCATTTCAAAATATTGCTCGAACTCATATTAGAGAAATCGAAGATTTCTGAAAGGGGTACCCCATTGGTGAATTGGAGATTTCACTAATTTCTCTGAAATGTATTACCCTCGTGTTCAACTAGTTCGATATTTTCCCCCAAGAGATCTCATGGGTAAATGAATCTATTGGAGTTAAAAGGGAGCCTTAAGTCAACATTATAAAAAAATTTCCCCTTTTTTATGGCAATTTTCGCAAGTTTTTGCCCTATATTCGGACATCTCTCAGTATTTTGACTATATCACCCTCTACACAAACTTTTATACATAGAAGCCTAAGACATAGGGCTACAACTTTTGTGCGCATGACCCTCGCATATTCCTTAGTATTCCATTTCAAAATATTGCTCGAATTGTTATAAGAGAAATCGAAGATTTCACTAATTTCTCCGAAATGTATTTCCCTCGTGATCAACTCGTTCGATATATTTCCCCAAGATATCTCATGGGTAAATGAATTTATTGGAGATGAAACGGAGCCTTAAGTCAACATTTGAAAAATATTTCTCCTTTTTGATGGCAATTTTCGCAAGTTTTTGCCTTATATTCGTACATCTCCCAGTATTTTGACTGTAGCACCCTCTACTCACCTCGGATATGCACAAAATTTTATACATAGAAGCCTCAGACATAGGGAAACAACTTTTGTGCCCATGACCCTCGCATATTCCTTAGTATTCCGTTTCAAAATATTGCTCGAACTCATATTAGAGAAATCGAAGATTTCTGAAAGGGGTACCCCTTTGGTGAATTGGAGATTTCACTAATTTCTCCGAAATGTATTACCCTCGTGTTCAACTCGTTCGATATTTTTCCCCAAGAGATCTCATGGGTAAATGAATCTATTGGAGTTGAAAGGTAGCCTTAAGTCAACATTAGAAAAAAATTTCCCCTTTTTGATGGCAATTTTTTCAAGTTTTTTCCCTATATTCGTACATCTCTCAGTATCTTGAAATATCACCCTATACACACCTTGGATAAGCACGAAATTTTATACATAGAAGCCTAAGTAATAGGGCTACAACTTTTGGGCGCATGATCCTCGCATATTGCTTAGTATTCCCTTTCAAAATATTGCTCGAATTCTTATAAGAGAAATCGAAGATTCCTGAAAGGGGTACTCCTTTGGTGAATTGGAGATTTCACTAATTTCTCCGAAATGTATTTCCCGCGTGTTCGACTCATTCGATATTTTCCCCCAAGAGATCTCATGGGTAAATGAATCTATTGGAGTAGAGACGGAGCCTTAAGTCAACATTTGAAAAATATTTCCCCTTTTAGATGGCAATTTTCGCAAGTTTTTGCCTTATATTCGTACATCTCTCAGTATTTTGACTTTATCACCCTCTACACACCTTGGATATGCACGAAATTTTATACATAGAAGCCTCAGACATAGGGAAACAACTTTTGTGCCCAAGACCCTCGCATATTTGTTAGTATTCCATTTCAAAATAATGCTCGAACTCATATTAGAGAAATCGAAGATTTCTGAAAGGGGTACCCCTTTGGTGAATTGGAGATTTCACTAATTTCTCCGAAATGTATTACCCTCGTGTTAAACTCGTTCGATATTTTTCCCCAAGCGATCTCATGGGTAAATGAATCTATTGGAGTTGAAAGGGAGCCTTAAGTCAACATTAGGAAAAAATTTCCCTTTTTTGTTGGCAATTTTCGCAAGATTTTGCCCTATATTCGTACATCTCTCAGTATTTTGACTGTATCACCCTCTACACACCTCGGATATGCACAAAATTTTATACATAGAAGCCTAAGACATAGGGAAACAACTTTTGTGCCCATGAACCTCGCATATTCCTTAGTATTCCCTTTCAAAATATTGCTCGAATTCTTATAAGAGAAATCGAAGATTTGCGAAAGGGGTACCCCTTTGGAGAATTGGAGATTTCACTAATTTCTCCGAAATGTAATACCCTCGTGTTCAACTCGTTCGATATTTTTCCCCAAGAGATCTCATTGATAAATGAATCTATTGGAGTTGAAACGGAGCCTTAAGTCAACATTTGAAAAATATTTCCCCTTTTTGATGGCAATTTTCGCAAGTTTTTGCCCTATATTCGAACATCTCTCAGTATTTTGACTATATCACCCTCTACACACCTCGGAAATGCACGAAATTTTATACATAGAAGCCTAAGAAATAGGGATACAACTTTTGTGCGCATGACCCTCGCATATTCCTTAGTATTCCGTTTCAAAATATTGCTCGAATTGTTCTAAGAGAAATTGAAGATTTCTGAAAGGGGTACTCCTTTGGTGAATCGTAGATTTCAATAATTTCTTTGAAATGTATTTCCCTCGTGATCAACTCGTTCAATATATTTCCCCAAGAGATCTCATGGGTAAATGAATCTATTGGAGATGAAACGGAGCCTTAAGTCAACATTTGAAAAATATTTCCCTTTTTTACGGCAATTTTCGCATGTTTTTTCCTTATATTAGTACATCTCACAGTATTTTGACTGTATCACCCTCTACCCAACTCGGATTAGCACAAACTTTTACACAGAGAACCCTAAGACATAGGGCTACAACTTTTGTGCCCATGACCATCGCAGATTCTTTAGTCTTCACTATGAAAACATTACTCGAATCCATATTAGAGAAATCGAAGATTTCTGAAAGGGGTACCCCTTTGGTGAATTGGAGATTTCACTAATTTCTCCGAAATGTATTGCCCTCGTGTTCAACTCGTTCGATATTTTTACCCAAGAGATCTCATGGGTAAATGAATATATTGGAGTGGAAACGGACCCTTAAATCAACATTTCAAAAAAAAGTCCCCTTTTTTATGGCAATTTTCGCAAGTTTTTTCCTTATATTAGTACATCTCACAGTATTTTGACTGTATCATCCTCTACCCAACTCGGATTAGCACAAAATTTTACACATAGAACCCTAAGACATAGGGCTACAACTTTTGTGCCCATGACCCTCTCATATTATTTAGTATTCACTATCAAAACATTGCTCGAATCCATATTAGAGAAATCGAAGATTTCTGAAAGGGGTATCCCTTTGGTGAATTGGAGATTTCACTAATTTCTCCGAAATGTATTGCCCTCGTGTTCAACTCGTTCGATATTTTTCCCCAAGAGACCTCATGGGTAAATGAATATATTGGAGTGGAAACGGACCCTTAAATCAACATTTCAAAAAAAAGTCCCCTTTTTTATGGCAATTTTCGCAAGTTTTTTCCTTATATTAGTACATCTCACAGTATTTTGACTGTATCACCCTCTACCCAACTCGGTTTAGCACAAACTTTTACACAGAGAACCCTAAGACATAGGGCTACAACTTTTGTGCCCATGACCATCGCAGATTCTTTAGTCTTCACTATGAAAACATTTCTCGAATCCATATTAGAGAAATCGAAGATTTCTGAAAGGGGTACACCTTTGGTGAATTGGAGATTTCACTAATTTCTCAGAAATGTATTGCCCTCGTGTTCAACTCGTTCGATATTTTTCCCCAAGAGATCTCATGGGTAAATGAATATATTGGAGTGGAAACGGACCCTTAAATCAACATTTCAAAAAAAAGTCCCCTTTTTTATGGCAATTTTCGCAAGTTTTTTCCTTATATTAGTACATCTCACAGTATTTTGACTGTATCACCCTCTACCCAACTCGGATTAGCACAAACTTTTACTCAGAGAACCCTAAGACATAGGGCTACAACTTTTGTGCCCATGACCATCGCAGATTCTTTAGTCTTCACTATGAGAACATTGCTCGAATCCATATTAGAGAAATCGAAGATTTCTGAAAGGGGTACCCCTTTGGTGAATTGGAGATTTCACTAATTTCTCCGAAATGTATTGCCCTCGTGTTCAACTCGTTCGATATTTTTACCCAAGAGATCTCATGGGTAAATGAATATATTGGAGTGGAAACGGACCCTTAAATCAACATTTCAAAAAAAAGTCCCCTTTTTTACGGCAATTTTCGCATGTTTTTTCCTTATATTAGTACATCTCACAGTATTTTGACTGTATCATCCTCTACCCAACTCGGATTAGGACAAAATTTTACACATAGAACCCTAAGACATAGGGCTACAACTTTTGTGCCCATGACCCTCTGATATTATTTAGTATTCACTATCAAAACATTGCTCGAATCCATATTAGAGAAATCGAAGATTTCTGAAAGGGGTACCCCTTTGGTGAATTGGAGATTTCACTAATTTCTCCGAAATGTATTGCCCTCGTGTTCAACTCGTTCGATATTTTTCCCCAAGAGACCTCATGGGTAAATGAATATATTGGAGTGGAAACGGACCCTTAAATCAACATTTCAAAAAAAAGTCCCCTTTTTTATGGCAATTTT
The DNA here is from genome assembly GCF_963169125.1 of Humulus lupulus. Taxonomy (NCBI): domain Eukaryota; kingdom Viridiplantae; phylum Streptophyta; class Magnoliopsida; order Rosales; family Cannabaceae; genus Humulus; species Humulus lupulus. Next base: position 284,917,838 of record NC_084795.1, read on the forward strand.
CGCAAGTTTTTTCCTTATATTAGTACATCTCACAGTATTTTGACTGTATCACCCTCTACCCAACTCGGATTAGCACAAACTTTTACACAGAGAACCCTAAGACATAGGGCTACAACTTTTGTGCCCATGACCATCGCAGATTCTTTAGTCTTCACTATGAAAACATTGCTCGAATCCATATTAGAGAAATCGAAGATTTCTAAAAGGGGTACCCCTTTGGTGAATAGGAGATTTCACTAATTTCTCCGAAATGTATTGCCCTCGTGTTCAACTCGTTCGATATTTTTCCCCAAGAGACCTCATGGGTAAATGAATATATTGGAGTGGAAACGGACCCTTAAATCAACATTTCAAAAAAAAGTCCCCTTTTTTATGGCAATTTTCGCAAGTTTTTTCCTTATATTAGTACATCTCACAGTATTTTGACTGTATCACCCTCTACCCAACTCGGATTAGCACAAACTTTTACACAGAGAACCCTAAGACATAGGGCTACAACTTTTGTGCCCATGACCATCGCAGATTCTTTAGTCTTCACTATGAAAACATTGCTCGAATCCATATTAGAGAAATCGAAGATTTCTAAAAGGGGTACCCCTTTGGTGAATAGGAGATTTCACTAATTTCTGCGAAATGTATTGCCCTCGTGTTCAACTCGTTCGATATTTTTCCCCAAGAGATCTCATGGGTAAATGAATATATTGGAGTGGAAACGGACCCTTAAATCAACATTTCAAAAAAAAGTCCCCTTTTTTACGGCAATTTTCGCATGTTTTTTCCTTATATTAGTACATCTCACAGTATTTTGACTGTATCATCCTCTACCCAACTCGGATTAGCACAAAATTTTACACATAGAACCCTAAGACATAGGGCTACAACTTTTGTGCCCATGACCCTCTCATATTATTTAGTATTCACTATCAAAACATTGCTCGAATGCATATTAGAGAAATCGAAGATTTCTGAAAGGGGTACCCCTTTGGTGAATTGGAGATTTCACTAATTTCTCCGAAATGTATTGCCCTCGTGTTCAACTCGTTCGATATTTTTCCCCAAGAGATCTCATGGGTAAATGAATATATTGGAGTGGAAACGGACCCTTAAATCAACATTTCAAAAAAAAGTCCCCTTTTCGATGGCAATTTTCGCAAGTTTTTTCCTTATATTAGTACATCTCACAGTATTTTGATTGTATCACCCTCTACCCAACTCGGATTAGCACAAAATATTACACATAGAACCCTAAGACATAGGGCTACAACTTTTGTGCCCATGACCATCGCAGATTCTTTAGTCTTCACTATGAAAACATTGCTCGAATCCATATTAGAGAAATCGAAGATTTCTAAATGGGGTACCCCTTTGGTGAATAGGAGATTTCACTAATTTCTGCGAAATGTATTGCCCTCGTGTTCAACTCGTTCGATATTTTTCCCCAAGAGATCTCATGGGTAAATGAATATATTGGAGTGGAAACGGACCCTTAAATCAACATTTCAAAAAAAAGTCCCCTTTTTTACGGCAATTTTCGCATGTTTTTTCCTTATATTAGTACATCTCACAGTATTTTGACTGTATCATCCTCTACCCAACTCGGATTAGCACAAAATTTTACACATAGAACCCTAAGACATAGGGCTACAACTTTTGTGCCCATGACCCTCTCATATTATTTAGTATTCACTATCAAAACATTGCTCGAATCCATATTAGAGAAATCGAAGATTTCTGAAAGGGGTACCCCTTTGGTGAATTGGAGATTTCACTAATTTCTCCGAAATGTATTGCCCTCGTGTTCAACTCGTTCGATATTTTTCCCCAAGAGACCTCATGGGTAAATGAATATATTGGAGTGGAAACGGACCCTTAAATCAACATTTCAAAAAAAAGTCCCCTTTTTTATGGCAATTTTCGCAAGTTTTTTCCTTATATTAGTACATCTCACAGTATTTTGACTGTATCACCCTCTACCCAACTCGGTTTAGCACAAACTTTTACACAGAGAACCCTAAGACATAGGGCTACAACTTTTGTGCCCATGACCATCGCAGATTCTTTAGTCTTCACTATGAAAACATTTCTCGAATCCATATTAGAGAAATCGAAGATTTCTGAAAGGGGTACACCTTTGGTGAATTGGAGATTTCACTAATTTCTCAGAAATGTATTGCCCTCGTGTTCAACTCGTTCGATATTTTTCCCCAAGAGATCTCATGGGTAAATGAATATATTGGAGTGGAAACGGACCCTTAAATCAACATTTCAAAAAAAAGTCCCCTTTTTTAGGGCTATTTTCGCAAGTTTTTTCCTTATATTAGTACATCTCACAGTATTTTGACTGTATCACCCTCTACCCAACTCGGATTAGCACAAACTTTTACTCAGAGAACCCTAAGACATAGGGCTACAACTTTTGTGCCCATGACCATCGCAGATTCTTTAGTCTTCACTATGAGAACATTGCTCGAATCCATATTAGAGAAATCGAAGATTTCTGAAAGGGGTACCCCTTTGGTGAATTGGAGATTTCACTAATTTCTCCGAAATGTATTGCCCTCGTGTTCAACTCGTTCGATATTTTTCCCCAAGAGATCTCATGGGTAAATGAATATATTGGAGTGGAAACGGACCCTTAAATCAACATTTCAAAAAAAAGTCCCCTTTTTTACGGCAATTTTCGCATGTTTTTTCCTTATATTAGTACATCTCACAGTATTTTAACTGTATCATCCACTACCCAACTCGGATTAGCACAAAATTTTACACATAGAACCCTAAGACATAGGGCTACAACTTTTGTGCCCATGACCCTCTCATATTATTTAGTATTCACTATCAAAACATTGCTCGAATCCATATTAGAGAAATCGAAGATTTCTGAAAGGGGTACCCCTTTGGTGAATTGGAGATTTCACTAATTTCTCCGAAATGTATTGCCCTCGTGTTCAACTCGTTCGATATTTTTCCCCAAGAGATCTCATGGGTAAATGAATATATTGGAGTGGAAACGGACCCTTAAATCAACATTTCAAAAAAAAGTCCCCTTTTCGATGGCAATTTTCGCAAGTTTTTTCCTTATATTAGTACATCTCACAGTATTTTGATTGTATCACCCTCTACCCAACTCGGATTAGCACAAACTATTACACATAGAACCCTAAGACATAGGGCTACAACTTTTGTGCCCATGACCATCGCAGATTCTTTAGTCTTCACTATGAAAACATTGCTCGAATCCATATTAGAGAAATCGAAGATTTCTAAAAGGGGTACCCCTTTGGTGAATAGGAGATTTCACTAATTTCTGCGAAATGTATTGCCCTCGTGTTCAACTCGTTCGATATTTTTCCCCAAGAGATCTCATGGGTAAATGAATATATTGGAGTGGAAACGGACCCTTAAATCAACATTTCAAAAAAAAGTCCCCTTTTTTACGGCAATTTTCGCATGTTTTTTCCTTATATTAGTACATCTCACAGTATTTTGACTGTATCATCCTCTACCCAACTCGGATTAGCACAAAATTTTACACATAGAACCCTAAGACATAGGGCTACAACTTTTGTGCCCATGACCCTCTCAAATTATTTAGTATTCACTATCAAAACATTGCTCGAATCCATATTAGAGAAATCGAAGATTTCTGAAAGGGGTACCCCTTTGGTGAATTGGAGATTTCACTAATTTCTCCGAAATGTATTGCCCTCGTGTTCAACTCGTTCGATATTTTTCCCCAAGAGACCTCATGGGTAAATGAATATATTGGAGTGGAAACGGACCCTTAAATCAACATTTCAAAAAAAAGTCCCCTTTTTTATGGCAATTTTCGCAAGTTTTTTCCTTATATTAGTACATCTCACAGTATTTTGACTGTATCACCCTCTACCCAACTCGGATTAGCACAAACTTTTACACAGAGAACCCTAAGACATAGGGCTACAACTTTTGTGCCCATGACCAACGCAGATTCTTTAGTCTTCACTATGAAAACATTTCTCGAATCCATATTAGAGAAATCGAAGATTTCTGAAAGGGGTACCCCTTTGGTGAATTGGAGATTTCACTAATTTCTCCGAAATGTATTGCCCTCGTGTTCAACTCGTTCGATATTTTTCCCCAAGAGATCTCATGGGTAAATGAATATATTGGAGTGGAAACGGACCCTTAAATCAACATTTCAAAAAAAAGTCCCCTTTTTTATGGCAATTTTCGCAAGTTTTTTCCTTATATTAGTATATCTCACAGTATTTTGACAGTATCACCCTCTACCCAACTCGGATTAGCACAAAATTTTACACAGAGAACCCTAAGACATAGGGCTACAACTTTTGTGCCCATGACCATCGCAGATTCTTTAGTCTTCATTATGAAAACATTTCTCGAATCCATATTAGAGAAATCGAAGATTTCTGAAAGGGGTACCCCTTTGGTGAATTGGAGATTTCACTAATTTCTCCGAAATGTATTGCCCTCGTGTTCAACTCGTTCGATATTTTTCCCCAAGAGATCTCATGGGTAAATGAATATATTGGAGTGGAAACGGACCCTTAAATCAACATTTCAAAAAAAAGTCCCCTTTTTTACGGCAATTTTCGCATGTTTTTTCCTTATATTAGTACATCTCACAGTATTTTGACTGTATCATCCTCTACCCAACTCGGATTAGCACAAAATTTTACACATAGAACCCTAAGACATAGTGCTACAACTTTTGTGCCCATGACCCTCTCATATTATTTAGTATTCACTATCAAAACATTGCTCGAATCCATATTAGAGAAATCGAAGATTTCTGAAAGGGGTACCCCTTTGGTGAATTGGAGATTTTACTAATTTCTCCGAAATGTATTGCCCTCGTGTTCAACTCGTTCGATATTTTTCCCCAAGAGATCTCATGGGTAAATGAATATATTGGAGTGGAAACGGACCCTTAAATCAACATTTCAAAAAAAAGTCCCCTTTTCGATGGCAATTTTCGCAAGTTTTTTCCTTATATTAGTACATCTCACAGTATTTTGATTGTATCACCCTCTACCCAACTCGGATTAGCACAAACTATTACACATAGAACCCTAAGACATAGGGCTACAACTTTTGTGCCCATGACCATCGCAGATTCTTTAGTCTTCACTATGAAAACATTGCTCGAATCCATATTAGAGAAATCGAAGATTTCTAAATGGGGTACCCCTTTGGTGAATAGGAGATTTCACTAATTTCTGCGAAATGTATTGCCCTCGTGTTCAACTCGTTCGATATTTTTCCCCAAGAGATCTCATGGGTAAATGAATATATTGGAGTGGAAACGGACCCTTAAATCAACATTTCAAAAAAAAGTCCCCTTTTTTACGGCAATTTTCGCATGTTTTTTCCTTATATTAGTACATCTCACAGTATTTTGACTGTATCATCCTCTACCCAACTCGGATTAGCACAAAATTTTACACATAGAACCCTAAGACATAGTGCTACAACTTTTGTGCCCATGACCCTCTCATATTATTTAGTATTCACTATCAAAACATTGCTCGAATCCATATTAGAGAAATCGAAGATTTCTGAAAGGGGTACCCCTTTGGTGAATTGGAGATTTTACTAATTTCTCCGAAATGTATTGCCCTCGTGTTCAACTCGTTCGATATTTTTCCCCAAGAGATCTCATGGGTAAATGAATATATTGGAGTGGAAACGGACCCTTAAATCAACATTTCAAAAAAAAGTCCCCTTTTCGATGGCAATTTTCGCAAGTTTTTTCCTTATATTAGTACATCTCACAGTATTTTGATTGTATCACCCTCTACCCAACTCGGATTAGCACAAACTATTACACATAGAACCCTAAGACATAGGGCTACAACTTTTGTGCCCATGACCATCGCAGATTCTTTAGTCTTCACTATGAAAACATTGCTCGAATCCATATTAGAGAAATCGAAGATTTCTAAATGGGGTACCCCTTTGGTGAATAGGAGATTTCACTAATTTCTGCGAAATGTATTGCCCTCGTGTTCAACTCGTTCGATATTTTTCCCCAAGAGATCTCATGGGTAAATGAATATATTGGAGTGGAAACGGACCCTTAAATCAACATTTCAAAAAAAAGTCCCCTTTTTTACGGCAATTTTCGCATGTTTTTTCCTTATATTAGTACATCTCACAGTATTTTGACTGTATCATCCTCTACCCAACTCGGATTAGCACAAAATTTTACACATAGAACCCTAAGACATAGGGCTACAACTTTTGTGCCCATGACCATCGCAGATTCTTTAGTCTTCATTATGAAAACATTTCTCGAATCCATATTAGAGAAATCGAAGATTTCTGAAAGGGGTACCCCTTTGGTGAATTGGAGATTTCACTAATTTCTCCGAAATGTATTGCCCTCGTGTTCAACTCGTTCGATATTTTTCCCCAAGAGATCTCATGGGTAAATGAATATATTGGAGTGGAAACGGACCCTTAAATCAACATTTCAAAAAAAAGTCCCCTTTTTTACGGCAATTTTCGCATGTTTTTTCCTTATATTAGTACATCTCACAGTATTTTGACTGTATCATCCTCTACCCAACTCGGATTAGCACAAAATTTTACACATAGAACCCTAAGACATAGGGCTACAACTTTTGTGCCCATGACCCTCTCATATTATTTAGTATTCACTATCAAAACATTGCTCGAATCCATATTAGAGAAATCGAAGATTTCTGAAAGGGGTACCCCTTTGGTGAATTGGAGATTTCACTAATTTCTCCGAAATGTATTGCCCTCGTGTTCAACTCGTTCGATATTTTTCCCCAAGAGATCTCATGGGTAAATGAATATATTGGAGTGGAAACGGACCCTTAAATCAACATTTCAAAAAAAAGTCCCCTTTTCGATGGCAATTTTCGCAAGTTTTTTCCTTATATTAGTACATCTCACAGTATTTTGATTGTATCACCCTCTACCCAACTCGGATTAGCACAAACTATTACACATAGAACCCTAAGACATAGGGCTACAACTTTTGTGCCCATGACCATCGCAGATTCTTTAGTCTTCACTATGAAAACATTGCTCGAATCCATATTAGAGAAATCGAAGATTTCTAAATGGGGTACCCCTTTGGTGAATAGGAGATTTCACTAATTTCTGCGAAATGTATTGCCCTCGTGTTCAACTCGTTCGATATTTTTCCCCAAGAGATCTCATGGGTAAATGAATATATTGGAGTGGAAACGGACCCTTAAATCAACATTTCAAAAAAAAGTCCCCTTTTTTACGGCAATTTTCGCATGTTTTTTCCTTATATTAGTACATCTCACAGTATTTTGACTGTATCATCCTCTACCCAACTCGGATTAGCACAAAATTTTACACATAGAACCCTAAGACATAGGGCTACAACTTTTGTGCCCATGACCCTCTCATATTATTTAGTATTTACTATCAAAACATTGCTCGAATCCATATTAGAGAAATCGAAGATTTCTGAAAGGGGTACCCCTTTAGTGAATTGGAGATTTCACTAATTTCTCCGAAATGTATTGCCCTCATGTTCAACTCGTTCGATATTTTTCCCCAAGAGATCTCATGGGTAAATGAATATATTGGAGTGGAAACGGACCCTTAAATCAACATTTCAAAAAAAAGTCCCCTTTTTTATGGCAATTTTCGCAAGTTTTTTCCTTATATTAGTACATCTCACAGTATTTTGACTGTATCACCCTCTACCCAACTCGGATTAGCACAAACTTTTACACAGAGAACCCTAAGACATAGGGCTACAACTTTTGTGCCCATGACCATCGCAGATTCTTTAGTCTTCACTATGAAAACATTTCTCGAATCCATATTAGAGAAATCGAAGATTTCTGAAAGGGGTACCCCTTTGGTGAATTGGAGATTTCACTAATTTCTCCGAAATGTATTGCCCTCGTGTTCAACTCGTTCGATATTTTTCCCCAAGAGATCTCATGGGTAAATGAATATATTGGAGTGGAAACGGACCCTTAAATCAACATTTCAAAAATAAGTCCCCTTTTTTACGGCAATTTTCGCATGTTTTTTCCTTATATTAGTACATCTCACAGTATTTTGACTGTATCACCCTCTACCCAACTCGGATTAGCACAAAATTTTACACAGAGAACCCTAAGACATAGGGCTACAACTTTTGTGCCCATGACCATCGCAGATTCTTTAGGCTTCACTATGAAAACATTTCTCGAATCCATATTAGAGAAATCGAAGATTTCTGAAAGGGGTACCCCTTTGGTGAATTGGAGATTTCACTAATTTCTCCGAAATGTATTGCCCTCGTGTTCAACTCGTTCGATATTTTTCCCCAAGAGATCTCATGGGTAAATGAATATATTGGAGTGGAAACGGACCCTTAAATCAACATTTCAAAAAAAAGTCCCCTTTTTTACGGCAATTTTCGCATGTTTTTTCCTTATATTAGTACATCTCACAGTATTTTGACTGTATCATCCACTACCCAACTCGGATTAGCACAAAATTTTACACATAGAACCCTAAGACATAGGGCTACAACTTTTGTGCCCATGACCCTCTCATATTATTTAGTATTCAATATCAAAACATTGCTCGAATCCATATTAGAGAAATCGAAGATTTCTGAAAGGGGTACCCCTTTGGTGAATTGGAGATTTCACTAATTTCTCCGAAATGTATTGCCCTCGTGTTCAACTCGTTCGATATTTTTCCCCAAGAGATCTCATGGGTAAATGAATATATTGGAGTGGAAACGGACCCTTAAATCAACATTTCAAAAAAAAGTCCCCTTTTCGAGGGCAATTTTCGCAAGTTTTTTCCTTATATTAGTACATCTCACAGTATTTTGATTGTATCACCCTCTACCCAACTCGGATTAGCACAAACTATTACACATAGAACCCTAAGACATAGGGCTACAACTTTTGTGCCCATGACCATCGCAGATTCTTTAGTCTTCACTATGAAAACATTGCTCGAATCCATATTAGAGAAATCGAAGATTTCTAAAAGGGGTACCCCTTTGGTGAATAGGAGATTTCACTAATTTCTGCGAAATGTATTGCCCTCGTGTTCAACTCGTTCGATATTTTTCCCCAAGAGATCTCATGGGTAAATGAATATATTGGAGTGGAAACGGACCCTTAAATCAACATTTCAAAAAAAAGTCCCCTTTTTTACGGCAATTTTCGCATGTTTTTTCCTTATATTAGTACATCTCACAGTATTTTGACTGTATCATCCTCTACCCAACTCGGATTAGCACAAAATTTTACACATAGAACCCTAAGACATAGGGCTACAACTTTTGTGCCCATGACCCTCTCAAATTATTTAGTATTCACTGTCAAAACATTGCTCGAATCCATATTAGAGAAATCGAAGATTTCTGAAAGGGGTACCCCTTTGGTGAATTGGAGATTTCACTAATTTCTCCGAAATGTATTGCCCTCGTGTTCAACTCGTTCGATATTTTTCCCCAAGAGACCTCATGGGTAAATGAATATATTGGAGTGGAAACGGACCCTTAAATCAACATTTCAAAAAAAAGTCCCCTTTTTTATGGCAATTTTCGCAAGTTTTTTCCTTATATTAGTACATCTCACAGTATTTTGACAGTATCACCCTCTACCCAACTCGGATTAGCACAAACTTTTACACAGAGAACCCTAAGACATAGGGCTACAACTTTTGTGCCCATGACCAACGCAGATTCTTTAGTCTTCACTATGAAAACATTTCTCGAATCCATATTAGAGAAATCGAAGATTTCTGAAAGGGGTACCCCTTTGGTGAATTGGAGATTTCACTAATTTCTCCGAAATGTATTGCCCTCGTGTTCAACTCGTTCGATATTTTTCCCCAAGAGATCTCATGGGTAAATGAATATATTGGAGTGGAAACGGACCCTTAAATCAACATTTCAAAAAAAAGTCCCCTTTTTTACGGCAATTTTCGCATGTTTTTTCCTTATATTAGTACATCTCACAGTATTTTGACTGTATCATCCTCTACCCAACTCGGATTAGCACAAAATTTTACACATAGAACCCTAAGACATAGGGCTACAACTTTTGTGCCCATGACCCTCTCATATTATTTAGTATTCACTATCAAAACATTGCTCGAATCCATATTAGAGAAATCGAAGATTTCTGAAAGGGGTACCCCTTTGGTGAATTGGAGATTTCACTAATTTCTCCGAAATGTATTGCCCTCGTGTTCAACTCGTTCGATATTTTTCCCCAAGAGATCTCATGGGTAAATGAATATATTGGAGTGGAAACGGACCCTTAAATCAACATTTCAAAAAAAAGTCCCCTTTTCGATGGCAATTTTCGCAAGTTTTTTCCTTATATTAGTACATCTCACAGTATTTTGATTGTATCACCCTCTACCCAACTCGGATTAGCACAAACTATTACACATAGAACCCTAAGACATAGGGCTACAACTTTTGTGCCCATGACCATCGCAGATTCTTTAGTCTTCACTATGAAAACATTGCTCGAATCCATATTAGAGAAATCGAAGATTTCTAAATGGGGTACCCCTTTGGTGAATAGGAGATTTCACTAATTTCTGCGAAATGTATTGCCCTCGTGTTCAACTCGTTCGATATTTTTCCCCAAGAGATCTCATGGGTAAATGAATATATTGGAGTGGAAACGGACCCTTAAATCAACATTTCAAAAAAAAGTCCCCTTTTTTACGGCAATTTTCGCATGTTTTTTCCTTATATTAGTACATCTCACAGTATTTTGACTGTATCATCCTCTACCCAACTCGGATTAGCACAAAATTTTACACATAGAACCCTAAGACATAGGGCTACAACTTTTGTGCCCATGACCCTCTCATATTATTTAGTATTTACTATCAAAACATTGCTCGAATCCATATTAGAGAAATCGAAGATTTCTGAAAGGGGTACCCCTTTGGTGAATTGGAGATTTCACTAATTTCTCCGAAATGTATTGCCCTCATGTTCAACTCGTTCGATATTTTTCCCCAAGAGATCTCATGGGTAAATGAATATATTGGAGTGGAAACGGACCCTTAAATCAACATTTCAAAAAAAAGTCCCCTTTTTTACGGCAATTTTCGCATGTTTTTTCCTTATATTAGTACATCTCACAGTATTTTGACTGTATCATCCTCTACCCAACTCGGATTAGCACAAAATTTTACACAGAGAACCCTAAGACATAGGGGTACAACTTTTGTGCCCATGACCATCGCAGATTCTTTAGTCTTCACTATGAAAAAATTTCTCGAATCCATATTAGAGAAATCGAAGATTTCTGAAAGGGGTACACCTTTGGTGAATTGTAGATTTTACTAATTTCTCCGAAATGTATTGCCCTCGTGTTCAACTCGTTCGATATTTTTCCCCAAGAGATCTCATGGGTAAATTAATATATTGGAGTGGAAACGGACCCTTAAATCAACATTTCAAAAAAAAGTCCCCTTTTTTACGGCAATTTTCGCATGTTTTTTCCTTATATTAGTACATCTCACAGTATTTTGACTGTATCATCCTCTACCCAACTCGGATTAGCACAAAATTTTACACATAGAACCCTAAGACATAGGGCTACAACTTTTTTGCCCATGACCCTCTCAAATTATTTAGTATTCACTATCAAAACATTGCTCGAATCCATATTAGAGAAATCGAAGATTTCTGAAAGGGGTACCCCTTTGGTGAATTGGAGATTTCACTAATTTCTCCGAAATGTATTGCCCTCGTGTTCAACTCGTTCGATATTTTTCCCCAAGAGACCTCATGGGTAAATGAATATATTGGAGTGGAAACGGACCCTTAAATCAACATTTCAAAAAAAAGTCCCCTTTTTTATGGCAATTTTCGCAAGTTTTTTCCTTATATTAGTACATCTCACAGTATTTTGACTGTATCACCCTCTACCCAACTCGGATTAGCACAAACTTTTACACAGAGAACCCTAAGACATAGGGCTACAACTTTTGTGCCCATGACCAACGCAGATTCTTTAGTCTTCACTATGAAAACATTTCTCGAATCCATATTAGAGAAATCGAAGATTTCTGAAAGGGGTACCCCTTTGGTGAATTGGAGATTTCACTAATTTCTCCGAAATGTATTGCCCTCGTGTTCAACTCGTTCGATATTTTTCCCCAAGAGATCTCATGGGTAAATGAATATATTGGAGTGGAAACGGACCCTTAAATCAACATTTCAAAAAAAAGTCCCCTTTTTTATGGCAATTTTCGCAAGTTTTTTCCTTATATTAGTACATCTCACAGTATTTTGACAGTATCACCCTCTACCCAACTCGGATTAGCACAAAATTTTACACAGAGAACCCTAAGACATAGGGCTACAACTTTTGTGCCCATGACCATCGCAGATTCTTTAGTCTTCATTATGAAAACATTTCTCGAATCCATATTAGAGAAATCGAAGATTTCTGAAAGGGGTACCCCTTTGGTGAATTGGAGATTTCACTAATTTCTCCGAAATGTATTGCCCTCGTGTTCAACTCGTTCGATATTTTTCCCCAAGAGATCTCATGGGTAAATGAATATATTGGAGTGGAAACGGACCCTTAAATCAACATTTCAAAAAAAAGTCCCCTTTTTTACGGCAATTTTCGCATGTTTTTTCCTTATATTAGTACATCTCACAGTATTTTGACTGTATCATCCTCTACCCAACTCGGATTAGCACAAAATTTTACACATAGAACCCTAAGACATAGGGCTACAACTTTTGTGCCCATGACCCTCTCATATTATTTAGTATTCACTATCAAAACATTGCTCGAATCCATATTAGAGAAATCGAAGATTTCTGAAAGGGGTACCCCTTTGGTGAATTGGAGATTTCACTAATTTCTCCGAAATGTATTGCCCTCGTGTTCAACTCGTTCGATATTTTTCCCCAAGAGATCTCATGGGTAAATGAATATATTGGAGTGGAAACGGACCCTTAAATCAACATTTCAAAAAAAAGTCCCCTTTTCGATGGCAATTTTCGCAAGTTTTTTCCTTATATTAGTACATCTCACAGTATTTTGATTGTATCACCCTCTACCCAACTCGGATTAGCACAAACTATTACACATAGAACCCTAAGACATAGGGCTACAACTTTTGTGCCCATGACCATCGCAGATTCTTTAGTCTTCACTATGAAAACATTGCTCGAATCCATATTAGAGAAATCGAAGATTTCTAAATGGGGTACCCCTTTGGAGAATAGGAGATTTCACTAATTTCTGCGAAATGTATTGCCCTCGTGTTCGACTCGTTCGATATTTTTCCCCAAGAGATCTCATGGGTAAATGAATATATTGGAGTGGAAACGGACCCTTAAATCAACATTTCAAAAAAAAGTCCCCTTTTTTACGGCAATTTTCGCATGTTTTTTCCTTATATTAGTACATCTCACAGTATTTTGACTGTATCATCCTCTACCCAACTCGGATTAGCACAAAATTTTACACATAGAACCCTAAGACATAGGGCTACAACTTTTGTGCCCATGACCCTCTCATATTATTTAGTATTTACTATCAAAACATTGCTCGAATCCATATTAGAGAAATCGAAGATTTCTGAAAGGGGTACCCCTTTGGTGAATTGGAGATTTCACTAATTTCTCCGAAATGTATTGCCCTCATGTTCAACTCGTTCGATATTTTTCCCCAAGAGACCTCATGGGTAAATGAATATATTGGAGTGGAAACGGACCCTTAAATCAACATTTCAAAAAAAAGTCCCCTTTTTTACGGCAATTTTCGCAAGTTTTTTCCTTATATTAGTACATCTCACAGTATTTTGACTGTATCACCCTCTACCCAACTCGGATTAGCACAAACTTTTACACAGAGAACCCTAAGACATAGGGGTACAACTTTTGTGCCCATGACCATCGCAGATTCTTTAGTCTTCACTATGAAAACATTTCTCGAATCCATATTAGAGAAATCGAAGATTTCTGAAAGGGGTACACCTTTGGTGAATTGTAGATTTTACTAATTTCTCCGAAATGTATTGCCCTCGTGTTCAACTCGTTCGATATTTTTCCCCAAGAGATCTCATGGGTAAATGAATATATTGGAGTGGAAACGGACCCTTAAATCAACATTTCAAAAAAAAGTCCCCTTTTTTATGGCAATTTTCGCAAGTTTTTTCCTTATATTAGTACATCTCACAGTATTTTGACTGTATCACCCTCTACCCAACTCGGATTAGCACAAAATTTTACACAGAGAACCCTAAGACATAGGGCTACAACTTTTGTGCCCACGACCATCGCAGATTCCTTAGTCTTCACTATGAAAACATTGCTCGAATCCATATTAGAGAAATCGAAGATTTCTGAAAGGGGTACCCCTTTGGTGAATTGGAGATTTCACTAATTTCTCCGAAATGTATTGCCCTCGTGTTCAACTCGTTCGATATTTTTACCCAAGATATCTCATGGGTAAATGAATATATTGGAGTGGAAACGGACCCTTAAATCAACATTTCAAAAAAAAGTCCCCTTTTCGATGGCAATTTTCGCAAGTTTTTTCCTTGTATTAGTACATCTCACAGTATTTTGATTGTATCACCCTCTACCCAACTCGGATTAGCACAAACTATTACACATAGAACCCTAAGACATAGGGCTACAACTTTTGTGCCCATGACCATCGCAGATTCTTTAGTCTTCACTATGAAAACATTGCTCGAATCCATATTAGAGAAATCGAAGATTTCTAAATGGGGTACCCCTTTGGTGAATAGGAGATTTCACTAATTTCTGCGAAATGTATTGCCCTCGTGTTCAACTCGTTCGATATTTTTCCCCAAGAGATCTCATGGGTAAATGAATATATTGGAGTGGAAACGGACCCTTAAATCAACATTTCAAAAAAAAGTCCCCTTTTTTACGGCAATTTTCGCATGTTTTTTCCTTATATTAGTACATCTCACAGTATTTTGACTGTATCATCCTCTACCCAACTCGGATTAGCACAAAATTTTACACATAGAACCCTAAGACATAGGGCTACAACTTTTGTGCCCATGACCCTCTCATATTATTTAGTATTTACTATCAAAACATTGCTCGAATCCATATTAGAGAAATCGAAGATTTCTGAAAGGGGTACCCCTTTGGTGAATTGGAGATTTCACTAATTTCTCCGAAATGTATTGCCCTCATGTTCAACTCGTTCGATATTTTTCCCCAAGAGACCTCATGGGTAAATGAATATATTGGAGTGGAAACGGACCCTTAAATCAACATTTCAAAAAAAAGTCCCCTTTTTTACGGCAATTTTCGCAAGTTTTTTCCTTATATTAGTACATCTCACAGTATTTTGACTGTATCACCCTCTACCCAACTCGGATTAGCACAAACTTTTACACAGAGAACCCTAAGACATAGGGGTACAACTTTTGTGCCCATGACCATCGCAGATTCTTTAGTCTTCACTATGAAAACATTTCTCGAATCCATATTAGAGAAATCGAAGATTTCTGAAAGGGGTACACCTTTGGTGAATTGTAGATTTTACTAATTTCTCCGAAATGTATTGCCCTCGTGTTCAACTCGTTCGATATTTTTCCCCAAGAGATCTCATGGGTAAATGAATATATTGGAGTGGAAACGGACCCTTAAATCAACATTTCAAAAAAAAGTCCCCTTTTTTATGGCAATTTTCGCAAGTTTTTTCCTTATATTAGTACATCTCACAGTATTTTGACTGTATCACCCTCTACCCAACTCGGATTAGCACAAAATTTTACACAGAGAACCCTAAGACATAGGGCTACAACTTTTGTGCCCACGACCATCGCAGATTCCTTAGTCTTCACTATGAAAACATTGCTCGAATCCATATTAGAGAAATCGAAGATTTCTGAAAGGGGTACCCCTTTGGTGAATTGGAGATTTCACTAATTTCTCCGAAATGTATTGCCCTCGTGTTCAACTCGTTCGATATTTTTACCCAAGATATCTCATGGGTAAATGAATATATTGGAGTGGAAACGGACCCTTAAATCAACAATTCAAAAAAAAGTCCCCTTTTTTATGGCAATTTTCGCAAGTTTTTTCCTTATATTAGTACATCTCTCAGTATTTTGACTGTATCACCCTCCACACACCTCAGATTTGGTGAAAATTTACACAGAGAACCCTAAGACATAGGGCTACAACTTTTGTGCCCTTGACCATCGCATACTATTTAGTCTTCACTATCAAAACATTGCTCGAATCCATATTAGAGAAATCAAAGATTTCTGAAAGGGGTACCCCTTTGGTGAATTGGAGATTTCACTAATTTCTCCGAAATGTATTGCCCTCGTGTTCAACTCGTTCGATAATTTCCCCAAGAGATCTCATGGGTAAATTAATATATTGGAGTGGAAACGGACCCTTAAATCAACATTTCAAAAAAAAGTCCCCTTTTTTATGGCAATTTTCGCAAGTTTTTTCCTTATATTAGTACATCTCACAGTATTTTGACTGTATCACCCTCCACACACCTCAGATTTGGAGGAAAATTTACACATAGTACCCTAAGACATAGGGCTAAAACTTTTGTGCCCATGACCCTCTCATATTATTTAGTATTCACTATCAAAACATTGCTCGAATCCATATTAGAGAAATCGAAGATTTCTGAAAGGGGTTCCCCTTTGATGAATTAGAGATTTCACTAATTTCTCCGAAATGTATTGCCCTCGTGTTCAAATCGTTCGATATTTTTCCCCAAGAGATCTCATGGGTAAATGAATATATTGGAGTGGAAACGGACCATTAAATCAACATTTCAAAAAAAATTCCCCTTTTTGATGGCACTTTTCGCAAGTTTTTTCCTTATATTAGTACATCTCACAGTATTTTGATTGTATCACCCTCTACCCAACTCGGATTAGCACAAAATTTTATGCATAGAACCCTAAGACATAGGGATACAACTTTTGTGCCCATGACAATTTCATATTATTTAGTATTCACTATCAAAACATTGCTCGAATCCATATTAGAGAAGTCGAAGATTTCTGAAAGGGGTACCCCTTTGGTGAATTGGAGATTTCACTAATTTCTCCGAAATGTATTGCCCTCGTATTCAACTCGTTCGATATTTTTCCCCAAGAGATCTCATGGGTAAATGAATATATTGGAGTGGAAACGGACCCTTAAATCAAAATTTCAAAAAAAAGTCCCCTTTTTTACGGCAATTTTCGCAAGTTGTTTCTTTATATTAGTACATCTCACAGTATTTTGACTGTATCACCCTCTACCCAACTCGGATTAGCACAAACTTTTACACAGAGAACCCTAAGACATAGGGCTACAACTTTTGTGCCCATGACCATCGCAGATTCTTTAGTCTTCACTATGAAAACATTTCTCGAATCCATATTAGAGAAATCGAAGATTTCTGAAAGGGGTACACCTTTGGTGAATTGTAGATTTTACTAATTTCTCCGAAATGTATTGCCCTCGTGTTCAACTCGTTCGATATTTTTCCCCAAGAGATCTCATGGGTAAATGAATATATTGGAGTGGAAACGGACCCTTAAATCAACATTTCAAAAAAAAGTCCCCTTTTTTATGGCAATTTTCGCAAGTTTTTTCCTTATATTAGTACATCTCACAGTATTTTGACTGTATCACCCTCTACCCAACTCGGATTAGCACAAAATTTTACACAGAGAACCCTAAGACATAGGGCTACAACTTTTGTGCCCACGACCATCGCAGATTCCTTAGTCTTCACTATGAAAACATTGCTCCAATCCATATTAGAGAAATCGAAGATTTCTGAAAGGGGTACCCCTTTGGTGAATTGGAGATTTCACTAATTTCTCCGAAATGTATTGCCCTCGTGTTCAACTCGTTCGATATTTTTACCCAAGATATCTCATGGGTAAATGAATATATTGGAGTGGAAACGGACCCTTAAATCAACATTTCAAAAAAAAGTCCCCTTTTTTATGGCAATTTTCGCAAGTTTTTTCCTTATATTAGTACATCTCTCAGTATTTTGACTGTATCACCCTCCACACACCTCAGATTTGGTGAAAATTTACACAGAGAACCCTAAGACATAGGGCTACAACTTTTGTGCCCATGACCATCGCATACTATTTAGTCTTCACTATCAAAACATTGCTCGAATCCATATTAGAGAAATCAAAGATTTCTGAAAGGGGTACCCCTTTGGTGAATTGGAGATTTCACTAATTTCTCCGAAATGTATTGCCCTCGTGTTCAACTCGTTCGATATTTTCCCCAAGAGATCTCATGGGTAAATTAATATATTGGAGTGGAAACGGACCCTTAAATCAACATTTCAAAAAAAAGTCCCCTTTTTTATGGCAATTTTCGCAAGTTTTTTCCTTATATTAGTACATCTCACAGTATTTTGACTGTATCACCCTCCACACACCTCAGATTTGGAGGAAAATTTACACATAGTACCCTAAGACATAGGGCTAAAACTTTTGTGCCCATGACCCTCTCATATTATTTAGTATTCACTATCAAAACATTGCTCGAATCCATATTAGAGAAATCGAAGATTTCTGAAAGGGGTTCCCCTTTGGTGAATTAGAGATTTCACTAATTTCTCCGAAATGTATTGCCCTCGTGTTCAAATCGTTCGATATTTTTCCCCAAGAGATCTCATGGGTAAATGAATATATTGGAGTGGAAACGGACCATTAAATCAACATTTCAAAAAAAATTCCCCTTTTTGATGGCACTTTTCGCAAGTTTTTTCCTTATATTAGTACATCTCACAGTATTTTGATTGTATCACCCTCTACCCAACTCGGATTAGCACAAAATTTTACGCATAGAACCCTAAGACATAGGGATACAACTTTTGTGCCCATGACAATTTCATATTATTTAGTATTCACTATCAAAACATTGCTCGAATCCATATTAGAGAAGTCGAAGATTTCTGAAAGGGGTACCCCTTTGGTGAATTGGAGATTTCACTAATTTCTCCGAAATGTATTGCCCTCGTATTCAACTCGTTCGATATTTTTCCCCAAGAGATCTCATGGGTAAATGAATATATTGGAGTGGAAACGGACCCTTAAATCAAAATTTCAAAAAAAAGTCCCCTTTTTTACGGCAATTTTCGCAAGTTGTTTCTTTATATTAGTACATCTCACAGTATTTTGACTGTATCACCCTCTACCCAACTCGGATTAGCACAAACTTTTACACAGAGAACCCTAAGACATAGGGCTACAACTTTTGTGCCCATGACAATCGCAGATTCTTTAGTCTTCACTATGAAAACATTTCTCGAATCCATATTAGAGAAATCGAAGATTTCTGAAAGGGGTACACCTTTGGTGAATTGTAGATTTTACTAATTTCTCCGAAATGTATTGCCCTCGTGTTCAACTCGTTCGATATTTTTCCCCAAGAGATCTCATGGGTAAATGAATATATTGGAGTGGAAACGGACCCTTAAATCAACATTTCAAAAAAAAGTCCCCTTTTTTATGGCAATTTTCGCAAGTTTTTTCCTTATATTAGTACATCTCACAGTATTTTGACTGTATCACCCTCTACCCAACTCGGATTAGCACAAAATTTTACACAGAGAACCCTAAGACATAGGGCTACAACTTTTGTGCCCATGACCATCGCAGATTCCTTAGTCTTCACTATGAAAACATTGCTCCAATCCATATTAGAGAAATCGAAGATTTCTGAAAGGGGTACCCCTTTGGTGAATTGGAGATTTCACTAATTTCTCCGAAATGTATTGCCCTCGTGTTCAACTCGTTCGATATTTTTACCCAAGATATCTCATGGGTAAATGAATATATTGGAGTGGAAACGGACCCTTAAATCAACATTTCAAAAAAAAGTCCCCTTTTTTATGGCAATTTTCGCAAGTTTTTTCCTTATATTAGTACATCTCTCAGTATTTTGACTGTATCACCCTCCACACACCTCAGATTTGGTGAAAATTTACACAGAGAACCCTAAGACATAGGGCTACAACTTTTGTGCCCATGACCATCGCATACTATTTAGTCTTCACTATCAAAACATTGCTCGAATCCATATTAGAGAAATCAAAGATTTCTGAAAGGGGTACCCCTTTGGTGAATTGGAGATTTCACTAATTTCTCCGAAATGTATTGCCCTCGTGTTCAACTCGTTCGATATTTTCCCCAAGAGATCTCATGGGTAAATTAATATATTGGAGTGGAAACGGACCCTTAAATCAACATTTCAAAAAAAAGTCCCCTTTTTTATGGCAATTTTCGCAAGTTTTTTCCTTATATTAGTACATCTCACAGTATTTTGACTGTATCACCCTCCACACACCTCAGATTTGGAGGAAAATTTACACATAGTACCCTAAGACATAGGGCTAAAACTTTTGTGCCCATGACCCTCTCATATTATTTAGTATTCACTATCAAAACATTGCTCGAATCCATATTAGAGAAATCGAAGATTTCTGAAAGGGGTTCCCCTTTGGTGAATTAGAGATTTCACTAATTTCTCCGAAATGTATTGCCCTCGTGTTCAAATCGTTCGATATTTTTCCCCAAGAGATCTCATGGGTAAATGAATATATTGGAGTGGAAACGGACCATTAAATCAACATTTCAAAAAAAATTCCCCTTTTTGATGGCACTTTTCGCAAGTTTTTTCCTTATATTAGTACATCTCACAGTATTTTGATTGTATCACCCTCTACCCAACTCGGATTAGCACAAAATTTTACGCATAGAACCCTAAGACATAGGGATACAACTTTTGTGCCCATGACAATTTCATATTATTTAGTATTCACTATCAAAACATTGCTCGAATCCATATTAGAGAAGTCGAAGATTTCTGAAAGGGGTACCCCTTTGGTGAATTGGAGATTTCACTAATTTCTCCGAAATGTATTGCCCTCGTATTCAACTCGTTCGATATTTTTCCCCAAGAGATCTCATGGGTAAATGAATATATTGGAGTGGAAACGGACCCTTAAATCAAAATTTCAAAAAAAAGTCCCCTTTTTTACGGCAATTTTCGCAAGTTGTTTCTTTATATTAGTACATCTCACAGTATTTTGACTGTATCACCCTCTACCCAACTCGGATTAGCACAAACTTTTACACAGAGAACCCTAAGACATAGGGCTACAACTTTTGTGCCCATGACCATCGCAGATTCTTTAGTCTTCACTATGAAAACATTTCTCGAATCCATATTAGAGAAATCGAAGATTTCTGAAAGGGGTACACCTTTGGTGAATTGTAGATTTTACTAATTTCTCCGAAATGTATTGCCCTCGTGTTCAACTCGTTCGATATTTTTCCCCAAGAGATCTCATGGGTAAATGAATATATTGGAGTGGAAACGGACCCTTAAATCAACATTTCAAAAAAAAGTCCCCTTTTTTATGGCAATTTTCGCAAGTTTTTTCCTTATATTAGTACATCTCACAGTATTTTGACTGTATCACCCTCTACCCAACTCGGATTAGCACAAAATTTTACACAGAGAACCCTAAGACATAGGGCTACAACTTTTGTGCCCATGACCATCGCAGATTCCTTAGTCTTCACTATGAAAACATTGCTCCAATCCATATTAGAGAAATCGAAGATTTCTGAAAGGGGTACCCCTTTGGTGAATTGGAGATTTCACTAATTTCTCCGAAATGTATTGCCCTCGTGTTCAACTCGTTCGATATTTTTACCCAAGATATCTCATGGGTAAATGAATATATTGGAGTGGAAACGGACCCTTAAATCAACATTTCAAAAAAAAGTCCCCTTTTTTATGGCAATTTTCGCAAGTTTTTTCCTTATATTAGTACATCTCTCAGTATTTTGACTGTATCACCCTCCACACACCTCAGATTTGGTGAAAATTTACACAGAGAACCCTAAGACATAGGGCTACAACTTTTGTGCCCATGACCATCGCATACTATTTAGTCTTCACTATCAAAACATTGCTCGAATCCATATTAGAGAAATCAAAGATTTCTGAAAGGGGTACCCCTTTGGTGAATTGGAGATTTCACTAATTTCTCCGAAATGTATTGCCCTCGTGTTCAACTCGTTCGATAATTTCCCCAAGAGATCTCATGGGTAAATTAATATATTGGAGTGGAAACGGACCCTTAAATCAACATTTCAAAAAAAAGTCCCCTTTTTGATGGCACTTTTCGCAAGTTTTTTCCTTATATTAGTACATCTCACAGTATTTTGATTGTATCACCCTCTACCCAACTCGGATTAGCACAAAATTTTACGCATAGAACCCTAAGACATAGGGATACAACTTTTGTGCCCATGACAATTTCATATTATTTAGTATTCACTATCAAAACATTGCTCGAATCCATATTAGAGAAGTCGAAGATTTCTGAAAGGGGTACCCCTTTGGTGAATTGGAGATTTCACTAATTTCTCCGAAATGTATTGCCCTCGTATTCAACTCGTTCGATATTTTTCCCCAAGAGATCTCATGGGTAAATGAATATATTGGAGTGGAAACGGACCCTTAAATCAAAATTTCAAAAAAAAGTCCCCTTTTTTACGGCAATTTTCGCAAGTTGTTTCTTTATATTAGTACATCTCACAGTATTTTGACTGTATCACCCTCTACCCAACTCGGATTAGCACAAACTTTTACACAGAGAACCCTAAGACATAGGGCAACAACTTTTGTGCCCACGACCATCGCAGATTCCTTAGTCTTCACTATGAAAACATTGCTCCAATCCATATTAGAGAAATCGAAGATTTCTGAAAGGGGTACCCCTTTGGTGAATTGGAGATTTCACTAATTTCTCCGAAATGTATTGCCCTCGTGTTCAACTCGTTCGATATTTTTACCCAAGATATCTCATGGGTAAATGAATATATTGGAGTGTAAACGGACCCTTAAATCAACATTTCAAAAAAAAGTCCCCTTTTTTATGGCAATTTTCGCAAGTTTTTTCCTTATATTAGTACATCTCTCAGTATTTTGACTGTATCACCCTCCACACACCTCAGATTTGGTGAAAATTTACACAGAGAACCCTAAGACATAGGGCTACAACTTTTGTGCCCATGACCATCGCAGATTCTTTAGTCTTCACTATGAAAACATTTCTCGAATCCATATTAGAGAAATCAAAGATTTCTGAAAGGGGTACCCCTTTGGTGAATTGTAGATTTCACTAATTTCTCCGAAATGTATTGCCCTCGTGTTCAACTCGTTCGATATTTTCCCCAAGAGATCTCATGGGTAAATTAATATATTGGAGTGGAAACGGACCCTTAAATCAACATTTCAAAAAAAAGTCCCCTTTTTTATGGCAATTTTCGCAAGTTTTTTCCTTATATTAGTACATCTCACAGTATTTTGACTGTATCACCCTCTACCCAACTCGGATTAGCACAAAATTTTACACAGAGAACCCTAAGACATAGGGCTACAACTTTTGTGCCCATGACCATCGCAGATTCCTTAGTCTTCACTATGAAAACATTGCTCCAATCCATATTAGAGAAATCGAAGATTTCTGAAAGGGGTACCCCTTTGGTGAATTGGAGATTTCACTAATTTCTCCGAAATGTATTGCCCTCGTGTTCAACTCGTTCGATATTTTTACCCAAGATATCTCATGGGTAAATGAATATATTGGAGTGTAAACGGACCCTTAAATCAACATTTCAAAAAAAAGTCCCCTTTTTTATGGCAATTTTCGCAAGTTTTTTCCTTATATTAGTACATCTCTCAGTATTTTGACTGTATCACCCTCCACACACCTCGGATTAGCACAAACTTTTACACAGAGAACCCTAAGACATAGGGCTACAACTTTTGTGCCCACGACCATCGCAGATTCCTTAGTCTTCACTATGAAAACATTGCTCCAATCCATATTAGAGAAATCGAAGATTTCTGAAAGGGGTACCCCTTTGGTGAATTGGAGATTTCACTAATTTCTCCGAAATGTATTGCCCTCGTGTTCAACTCGTTCGATATTTTTACCCAAGATATCTCATGGGTAAATGAATATATTGGAGTGGAAACGGACCCTTAAATCAACATTTCAAAAAAAAGTCCCCTTTTTGATGGCACTTTTCGCAAGTTTTTTCCTTATATTAGTACATCTCACAGTATTTTGATTGTATCACCCTCTACCCAACTCGGATTAGCACAAAATTTTACGCATAGAACCCTAAGACATAGGGATACAACTTTTGTGCCCATGACAATTTCATATTATTTAGTATTCACTATCAAAACATTGCTCGAATCCATATTAGAGAAGTCGAAGATTTCTGAAAGGGGTACCCCTTTGGTGAATTGGAGATTTCACTAATTTCTCCGAAATGTATTGCCCTCGTATTCAACTCGTTCGATATTTTTCCCCAAGAGATCTCATGGGTAAATGAATATATTGGAGTGGAAACGGACCCTTAAATCAAAATTTCAAAAAAAAGTCCCCTTTTTTACGGCAATTTTCGCAAGTTGTTTCTTTATATTAGTACATCTCACAGTATTTTGACTGTATCACCCTCTACCCAACTCGGATTAGCACAAACTTTTACACAGAGAACCCTAAGACATAGGGCTACAACTTTTGTGCCCATGACCATCGCAGATTCTTTAGTCTTCACTATGAAAACATTTCTCGAATCCATATTAGAGAAATCGAAGATTTCTGAAAGGGGTACACCTTTGGTGAATTGTAGATTTTACTAATTTCTCCGAAATGTATTGCCCTCGTGTTCAACTCGTTCGATATTTTTCCCCAAGAGATCTCATGGGTAAATGAATATATTGGAGTGGAAACGGACCCTTAAATCAACATTTCAAAAAAAAGTCCCCTTTTTTATGGCAATTTTCGCAAGTTTTTTCCTTATATTAGTACATCTCACAGTATTTTGACTGTATCACCCTCTACCCAACTCGGATTAGCACAAACTTTTACACAGAGAACCCTAAGACATAGGGCTACAACTTTTGTGCCCACGACCATCGCAGATTCCTTAGTCTTCACTATGAAAACATTGCTCCAATCCATATTAGAGAAATCGAAGATTTCTGAAAGGGGTACCCCTTTGGTGAATTGGAGATTTCACTAATTTCTCCGAAATGTATTGCCCTCGTGTTCAACTCGTTCGATATTTTTACCCAAGATATCTCATGGGTAAATGAATATATTGGAGTGGAAACGGACCCTTAAATCAACATTTCAAAAAAAAGTCCCCTTTTTTATGGCAATTTTCGCAAGTTTTTTCCTTATATTAGTACATCTCTCAGTATTTTGACTGTATCACCCTCCACACACCTCAGATTTGGTGAAAATTTACACAGAGAACCCTAAGACATAGGGCTACAACTTTTGTGCCCATGACCATCGCCGATTCTTTAGTCTTCACTATGAAAACATTTCTCGAATCCATATTAGAGAAATCAAAGATTTCTGAAAGGGGTACCCCTTTGGTGAATTGTAGATTTCACTAATTTCTCCGAAATGTATTGCCCTCGTGTTCAACTCGTTCGATATTTTCCCCAAGAGATCTCATGGGTAAATTAATATATTGGAGTGGAAATGGACCCTTAAATCAACATTTCAAAAAAAAGTCCCCTTTTTTATGGCAATTTTCGCAAGTTTTTTCCTTATATTAGTACATCTCACAGTATTTTGACTGTATCACCCTCTACCCAACTCGGATTAGCACAAACTTTTACACAGAGAACCCTAAGACATAGGGCTACAACTTTTGTGCCCATGACCATCGCAGATTCTTTAGTCTTCACTATGAAAACATTTCTCGAATCCATATTAGAGAAATCGAAGATTTCTGAAAGGGGTACACCTTTGGTGAATTGTAGATTTTACTAATTTCTCCGAAATGTATTGCCCTCGTGTTCAACTCGTTCGATATTTTTCCCCAAGAGATCTCATGGGTAAATGAATATATTGGAGTGGAAACGGACCCTTAAATCAACATTTCAAAAAAAAGTCCCCTTTTTTATGGCAATTTTCGCAAGTTTTTTTCCTTATATTAGTACATCTCACAGTATTTTGACTGTATCACCCTCTACCCAACTCGGATTAGCACAAACTTTTACACAGTGAACCCTAAGACATAGGGCTACAACTTTTGTGCCCACGACCATCGCAGATTCCTTAGTCTTCACTATGAAAACATTGCTCCAATCCATATTAGAGAAATCGAAGATTTCTGAAAGGGGTACCCCTTTGGTGAATTGGAGATTTCACTAATTTCTCCGAAATGTATTGCCCTCGTGTTCAACTCGTTCGATATTTTTACCCAAGATATCTCATGGGTAAATGAATATATTGGAGTGGAAACGGACCCTTAAATCAACATTTCAAAAAAAAGTCCCCTTTTTTATGGCAATTTTCGCAAGTTTTTTCCTTATATTAGTACATCTCTCAGTATTTTGACTGTATCACCCTCCACACACCTCAGATTTGGTGAAAATTTACACAGAGAACCCTAAGACATAGGGCTACAACTTTTGTGCCCATGACCATCGCCGATTCTTTAGTCTTCACTATGAAAACATTTCTCGAATCCATATTAGAGAAATCAAAGATTTCTGAAAGGGGTACCCCTTTGGTGAATTGTAGATTTCACTAATTTCTCCGAAATGTATTGCCCTCGTGTTCAACTCGTTCGATATTTTCCCCAAGAGATCTCATGGGTAAATTAATATATTGGAGTGGAAATGGACCCTTAAATCAACATTTCAAAAAAAAGTCCCCTTTTTTATGGCAATTTTCGCAAGTTTTTTCCTTATATTAGTACATCTCACAGTATTTTGACTGTATCACCCTCTACCCAACTCGGATTAGCACAAACTTTTACACAGAGAACCCTAAGACATAGGGCTACAACTTTTGTGCCCATGACCATCGCAGATTCTTTAGTCTTCACTATGAAAACATTTCTCGAATCCATATTAGAGAAATCGAAGATTTCTGAAAGGGGTACACCTTTGGTGAATTGTAGATTTTACTAATTTCTCCGAAATGTATTGCCCTCGTGTTCAACTCGTTCGATATTTTTCCCCAAGAGATCTCATGGGTAAATGAATATATTGGAGTGGAAACGGACCCTTAAATCAACATTTCAAAAAAAAGTCCCCTTTTTTATGGCAATTTTCGCAAGTTTTTTTCCTTATATTAGTACATCTCACAGTATTTTGACTGTATCACCCTCTACCCAACTCGGATTAGCACAAACTTTTACACAGTGAACCCTAAGACATAGGGCTACAACTTTTGTGCCCACGACCATCGCAGATTCCTTAGTCTTCACTATGAAAACATTGCTCCAATCCATATTAGAGAAATCGAAGATTTCTGAAAGGGGTACCCCTTTGGTGAATTGGAGATTTCACTAATTTCTCCGAAATGTATTGCCCTCGTGTTCAACTCGTTCGATATTTTTACCCAAGATATCTCATGGGTAAATGAATATATTGGAGTGGAAACGGACCCTTAAATCAACATTTCAAAAAAAAGTCCCCTTTTTTATGGCAATTTTCGCAAGTTTTTTCCTTATATTAGTACATCTCTCAGTATTTTGACTGTATCACCCTCCACACACCTCAGATTTGGTGAAAATTTACACAGAGAACCCTAAGACATAGGGCTACAACTTTTGTGCCCATGACCATCGCATACTATTTAGTCTTCACTATCAAAACATTGCTCGAATCCATATTAGAGAAATCAAAGATTTCTGAAAGGGGTACCCCTTTGGTGAATTGGAGATTTCACTAATTTCTCCGAAATGTATTGCCCTCGTGTTCAACTCGTTCGATAATTTCCCCAAGAGATCTCATGGGTAAATTAATATATTGGAGTGGAAACGGACCCTTAAATCAACATTTCAAAAAAAAGTCCCCTTTTTTATGGCAATTTTCGCAAGTTTTTTCCTTATATTAGTACATCTCACAGTATTTTGACTGTATCACCCTCCACACACCTCAGATTTGGAGGAAAATTTACACATAGTACCCTAAGACATAGGGCTAAAACTTTTGTGCCCATGACCCTCTCATATTATTTAGTATTCACTATCAAAACATTGCTCGAATCCATATTAGAGAAATCGAAGATTTCTGAAAGGGGTTCCCCTTTGATGAATTAGAGATTTCACTAATTTCTCCGAAATGTATTGCCCTCGTGTTCAAATCGTTCGATATTTTTCCCCAAGAGATCTCATGGGTAAATGAATATATTGGAGTGGAAACGGACCATTAAATCAACATTTCAAAAAAAATTCCCCTTTTTGATGGCACTTTTCGCAAGTGTTTTCCTTATATTAGTACATCTCACAGTATTTTGATTGTATCACCCTCTACCCAACTCGGATTAGCACAAAATTTTACGCATAGAACCCTAAGACATAGGGATACAACTTTTGTGCCCATGACAATTTCATATTATTTAGTATTCACTATCAAAACATTGCTCGAATCCATATTAGAGAAGTCGAAGATTTCTGAAAGGGGTACCCCTTTGGTGAATTGGAGATTTCACTAATTTCTCCGAAATGTATTGCCCTCGTATTCAACTCGTTCGATATTTTTCCCCAAGAGATCTCATGGGTAAATGAATATATTGGAGTGGAAACGGACCCTTAAATCAAAATTTCAAAAAAAAGTCCCCTTTTTTACGGCAATTTTCGCAAGTTGTTTCTTTATATTAGTACATCTCACAGTATTTTGACTGTATCACCCTCTACCCAACTCGGATTAGCACAAACTTTTACACAGAGAACCCTAAGACATAGGGCTACAACTTTTGTGCCCATGACCATCGCAGATTCTTTAGTCTTCACTATGAAAACATTTCTCGAATCCATATTAGAGAAATCGAAGATTTCTGAAAGGGGTACACCTTTGGTGAATTGTAGATTTTACTAATTTCTCCGAAATGTATTGCCCTCGTGTTCAACTCGTTCGATATTTTTCCCCAAGAGATCTCATGGGTAAATGAATATATTGGAGTGGAAACGGACCCTTAAATCAACATTTCAAAAAAAAGTCCCCTTTTTTATGGCAATTTTCGCAAGTTTTTTCCTTATATTAGTACATCTCACAGTATTTTGACTGTATCACCCTCTACCCAACTCGGATTAGCACAAAATTTTACACAGAGAACCCTAAGACATAGGGCTACAACTTTTGTGCCCACGACCATCGCAGATTCCTTAGTCTTCACTATGAAAACATTGCTCCAATCCATATTAGAGAAATCGAAGATTTCTGAAAGGGGTACCCCTTTGGTGAATTGGAGATTTCACTAATTTCTCCGAAATGTATTGCCCTCGTGTTCAACTCGTTCGATATTTTTACCCAAGATATCTCATGGGTAAATGAATATATTGGAGTGGAAACGGACCCTTAAATCAACATTTCAAAAAAAAGTCCCCTTTTTTATGGCAATTTTCGCAAGTTTTTTCCTTATATTAGTACATCTCTCAGTATTTTGACTGTATCACCCTCCACACACCTCAGATTTGGTGAAAATTTACACAGAGAACCCTAAGACATAGGGCTACAACTTTTGTGCCCATGACCATCGCATACTATTTAGTCTTCACTATCAAAACATTGCTCGAATCCATATTAGAGAAATCAAAGATTTCTGAAAGGGGTACCCCTTTGGTGAATTGGAGATTTCACTAATTTCTCCGAAATGTATTGCCCTCGTGTTCAACTCGTTCGATATTTTCCCCAAGAGATCTCATGGGTAAATTAATATATTGGAGTGGAAACGGACCCTTAAATCAACATTTCAAAAAAAAGTCCCCTTTTTTATGGCAATTTTCGCAAGTTTTTTCCTTATATTAGTACATCTCACAGTATTTTGACTGTATCACCCTCCACACACCTCAGATTTGGAGGAAAATTTACACATAGTACCCTAAGACATAGGGCTAAAACTTTTGTGCCCATGACCCTCTCATATTATTTAGTATTCACTATCAAAACATTGCTCGAATCCATATTAGAGAAATCGAAGATTTCTGAAAGGGGTTCCCCTTTGGTGAATTAGAGATTTCACTAATTTCTCCGAAATGTATTGCCCTCGTGTTCAAATCGTTCGATATTTTTCCCCAAGAGATCTCATGGGTAAATGAATATATTGGAGTGGAAACGGACCATTAAATCAACATTTCAAAAAAAATTCCCCTTTTTGATGGCACTTTTCGCAAGTTTTTTCCTTATATTAGTACATCTCACAGTATTTTGATTGTATCACCCTCTACCCAACTCGGATTAGCACAAAATTTTACGCATAGAACCCTAAGACATAGGGATACAACTTTTGTGCCCATGACAATTTCATATTATTTAGTATTCACTATCAAAACATTGCTCGAATCCATATTAGAGAAGTCGAAGATTTCTGAAAGGGGTACCCCTTTGGTGAATTGGAGATTTCACTAATTTCTCCGAAATGTATTGCCCTCGTATTCAACTCGTTCGATATTTTTCCCCAAGAGATCTCATGGGTAAATGAATATATTGGAGTGGAAACGGACCCTTAAATCAAAATTTCAAAAAAAAGTCCCCTTTTTTACGGCAATTTTCGCAAGTTGTTTCTTTATATTAGTACATCTCACAGTATTTTGACTGTATCACCCTCTACCCAACTCGGATTAGCACAAACTTTTACACAGAGAACCCTAAGACATAGGGCTACAACTTTTGTGCCCATGACCATCGCAGATTCTTTAGTCTTCACTATGAAAACATTTCTCGAATCCATATTAGAGAAATCGAAGATTTCTGAAAGGGGTACACCTTTGGTGAATTGTAGATTTTACTAATTTCTCCGAAATGTATTGCCCTCGTGTTCAACTCGTTCGATATTTTTCCCCAAGAGATCTCATGGGTAAATGAATATATTGGAGTGGAAACGGACCCTTAAATCAACATTTCAAAAAAAAGTCCCCTTTTTTATGGCAATTTTCGCAAGTTTTTTCCTTATATTAGTACATCTCACAGTATTTTGACTGTATCACCCTCTACCCAACTCGGATTAGCACAAAATTTTACACAGAGAACCCTAAGACATAGGGCTACAACTTTTGTGCCCACGACCATCGCAGATTCCTTAGTCTTCACTATGAAAACATTGCTCCAATCCATATTAGAGAAATCGAAGATTTCTGAAAGGGGTACCCCTTTGGTGAATTGGAGATTTCACTAATTTCTCCGAAATGTATTGCCCTCGTGTTCAACTCGTTCGATATTTTTACCCAAGATATCTCATGGGTAAATGAATATATTGGAGTGGAAACGGACCCTTAAATCAACATTTCAAAAAAAAGTCCCCTTTTTTATGGCAATTTTCGCAAGTTTTTTCCTTATATTAGTACATCTCTCAGTATTTTGACTGTATCACCCTCCACACACCTCAGATTTGGTGAAAATTTACACAGAGAACCCTAAGACATAGGGCTACAACTTTTGTGCCCATGACCATCGCATACTATTTAGTCTTCACTATCAAAACATTGCTCGAATCCATATTAGAGAAATCAAAGATTTCTGAAAGGGGTACCCCTTTGGTGAATTGGAGATTTCACTAATTTCTCCGAAATGTATTGCCCTCGTGTTCAACTCGTTCGATATTTTCCCCAAGAGATCTCATGGGTAAATTAATATATTGGAGTGGAAACGGACCCTTAAATCAACATTTCAAAAAAAAGTCCCCTTTTTTATGGCAATTTTCGCAAGTTTTTTCCTTATATTAGTACATCTCACAGTATTTTGACTGTATCACCCTCCACACACCTCAGATTTGGAGGAAAATTTACACATAGTACCCTAAGACATAGGGCTAAAACTTTTGTGCCCATGACCCTCTCATATTATTTAGTATTCACTATCAAAACATTGCTCGAATCCATATTAGAGAAATCGAAGATTTCTGAAAGGGGTTCCCCTTTGGTGAATTAGAGATTTCACTAATTTCTCCGAAATGTATTGCCCTCGTGTTCAAATCGTTCGATATTTTTCCCCAAGAGATCTCATGGGTAAATGAATATATTGGAGTGGAAACGGACCATTAAATCAACATTTCAAAAAAAATTCCCCTTTTTGATGGCACTTTTCGCAAGTTTTTTCCTTATATTAGTACATCTCACAGTATTTTGATTGTATCACCCTCTACCCAACTCGGATTAGCACAAAATTTTACGCATAGAACCCTAAGACATAGGGATACAACTTTTGTGCCCATGACAATTTCATATTATTTAGTATTCACTATCAAAACATTGCTCGAATCCATATTAGAGAAGTCGAAGATTTCTGAAAGGGGTACCCCTTTGGTGAATTGGAGATTTCACTAATTTCTCCGAAATGTATTGCCCTCGTATTCAACTCGTTCGATATTTTTCCCCAAGAGATCTCATGGGTAAATGAATATATTGGAGTGGAAACGGACCCTTAAATCAAAATTTCAAAAAAAAGTCCCCTTTTTTACGGCAATTTTCGCAAGTTGTTTCTTTATATTAGTACATCTCACAGTATTTTGACTGTATCACCCTCTACCCAACTCGGATTAGCACAAACTTTTACACAGAGAACCCTAAGACATAGGGCTACAACTTTTGTGCCCATGACCATCGCAGATTCTTTAGTCTTCACTATGAAAACATTTCTCGAATCCATATTAGAGAAATCGAAGATTTCTGAAAGGGGTACACCTTTGGTGAATTGTAGATTTTACTAATTTCTTCGAAATGTATTGCCCTCGTGTTCAACTCGTTCGATATTTTTCCCCAAGAGATCTCATGGGTAAATGAATATATTGGAGTGGAAACGGACCCTTAAATCAACATTTCAAAAAAAAGTCCCCTTTTTTATGGCAATTTTCGCAAGTTTTTTCCTTATATTAGTACATCTCACAGTATTTTGACTGTATCACCCTCTACCCAACTCGGATTAGCACAAACTTTTACACAGAGAACCCTAAGACATAGGGCTACAACTTTTGTGCCCACGACCATCGCAGATTCCTTAGTCTTCACTATGAAAACATTGCTCCAATCCATATTAGAGAAATCGAAGATTTCTGAAAGGGGTACCCCTTTGGTGAATTGGAGATTTCACTAATTTCTCCGAAATGTATTGCCCTCGTGTTCAACTCGTTCGATATTTTTACCCAAGATATCTCATGGGTAAATGAATATATTGGAGTGGAAACGGACCCTTAAATCAACATTTCAAAAAAAAGTCCCCTTTTTTATGGCAATTTTCGCAAGTTTTTTCCTTATATTAGTACATCTCTCAGTATTTTGACTGTATCACCCTCCACACACCTCAGATTTGGTGAAAATTTACACAGAGAACCCTAAGACATAGGGCTACAACTTTTGTGCCCATGACCATCGCAGATTCTTTAGTCTTCACTTTGAAAACATTTCTCGAATCCATATTAGAGAAATCAAAGATTTCTGAAAGGGGTACCCCTTTGGTGAATTGTAGATTTCACTAATTTCTCCGAAATGTATTGCCCTCGTGTTCAACTCGTTCGATATTTTCCCCAAGAGATCTCATGGGTAAATTAATATATTGGAGTGGAAACGGACCCTTAAATCAACATTTCAAAAAAAAGTCCCCTTTTTTATGGCAATTTTCGCAAGTTTTTTCCTTATATTAGTACATCTCACAGTATTTTGACTGTATCACCCTCTACCCAACTCGGATTAGCACAAACTTTTACACAGAGAACCCTAAGACATAGGGCTACAACTTTTGTGCCCATGACCATCGCAGATTCTTTAGTCTTCACTATGAAAACATTTCTCGAATCCATATTAGAGAAATCGAAGATTTCTGAAAGGGGTACACCTTTGGTGAATTGTAGATTTTACTAATTTCTCCGAAATGTATTGCCCTCGTGTTCAACTCGTTCGATATTTTTCCCCAAGAGATCTCATGGGTAAATGAATATATTGGAGTGGAAACGGACCCTTAAATCAACATTTCAAAAAAAAGTCCCCTTTTTTATGGCAATTTTCGCAAGTTTTTTCCTTATATTAGTACAGCTCACAGTATTTTGACTGTATCACCCTCTACCCAACTCGGATTAGCACAAACTTTTACACAGAGAACCCTAAGACATAGGGCTACAACTTTTGTGCCCACGACCATCGCAGATTTTTTAGTCTTCACTATGAAAACATTGCCCCAATCCATATTAGAGAAATCGAAGATTTCTGAAAGGGGTACCCCTTTGGTGAATTGGAGATTTCACTAATTTCTCCGAAATGTATTGCCCTCGTGTTCAACTCGTTCGATATTTTTACCCAAGATATCTCATGGGTAAATGAATATATTGGAGTGGAAACGGACCCTTAAATCAACATTTCAAAAAAAAGTCCCCTTTTTTATGGCAATTTTCGCAAGTTTTTTCCTTATATTAGTACATCTCTCAGTATTTTGACTGTATCACCCTCCACACACCTCAGATTTGGTGAAAATTTACACAGAGAACCCTAAGACGTAGGGCTACAACTTTTGTGCCCATGACCATCGCATACTATTTAGTCTTCACTATCAAAACATTGCTCGAATCCATATTAGAGAAATCAAAGATTTCTGAAAGGGGTACCCCTTTGGTGAATTGGAGATTTCACTAATTTCTCCGAAATGTATTGCCCTCGTGTTCAACTCGTTCGATAATTTCCCCAAGAGATCTCATGGGTAAATTAATATATTGGAGTGGAAACGGACCCTTAAATCAACATTTCAAAAAAAAGTCCCCTTTTTTATGGCAATTTTCGCAAGTTTTTTCCTTATATTAGTACATCTCACAGTATTTTGACTGTATCACCCTCCACACACCTCAGATTTGGAGGAAAATTTACACATAGTACCCTAAGACATAGGGCTAAAACTTTTGTGCCCATGACCCTCTCATATTATTTAGTATTCACTATCAAAACATTGCTCGAATCCATATTAGAGAAATCGAAGATTTCTGAAACGGGTTCCCCTTTGATGAATTAGAGATTTCACTAATTTCTCCGAAATGTATTGCCCTCGTGTTCAAATCGTTCGATATTTTTCCCCAAGAGATCTCATGGGTAAATGAATATATTGGAGTGGAAACGGACCATTAAATCAACATTTCAAAAAAAATTCCCCTTTTTGATGGCACTTTTCGCAAGTGTTTTCCTTATATTAGCACATCTCACAGTATTTTGATTGTATCACCCTCTACCCAACTCGGATTAGCACAAAATCTTACGCATAGAACCCTAAGACATAGGGATACAACTTTTGTGCCCATGACAATTTCATATTATTTAGTATTCACTATCAAAACATTGCTCGAATCCATATTAGAGAAGTCGAAGATTTCTGAAAGGGGTACCCCTTTGGTGAATTGGAGATTTCACTAATTTCTCCGAAATGTATTGCCCTCGTATTCAACTCGTTCGATATTTTTCCCCAAGAGATCTCATGGGTAAATGAATATATTGGAGTGGAAACGGACCCTTAAATCAAAATTTCAAAAAAAAGTCCCCTTTTTTACGGCAATTTTCGCAAGTTGTTTCTTTATATTAGTACATCTCACAGTATTTTGACTGTATCACCCTCTACCCAACTCGG
The DNA here is from genome assembly GCF_963169125.1 of Humulus lupulus. NCBI lineage: Eukaryota > Viridiplantae > Streptophyta > Magnoliopsida > Rosales > Cannabaceae > Humulus > Humulus lupulus. The sequence goes on from NC_084795.1 coordinate 284,953,503, forward strand.
ATTAGCACAAACTTTTACACAGAGAACCCTAAGACATAGGGCTACAACTTTTGTGCCCATGACCATCGCAGATTCTTTAGTCTTCACTATGAAAACATTGCTCGAATCCATATTAGAGAAATCGAAGATTTCTAAAAGGGGTACCCCTTTGGTGAATAGGAGATTTCACTAATTTCTGCGAAATGTATTGCCCTCGTGTTCAACTCGTTCGATATTTTTCCCCAAGAGATCTCATGGGTAAATGAATATATTGGAGTGGAAACGGACCCTTAAATCAACATTTCAAAAAAAAGTCCCCTTTTTTACGGCAATTTTCGCATGTTTTTTCCTTATATTAGTACATCTCACAGTATTTTGACTGTATCACCCTCTACCCAACTCGGATTAGCACAAACTTTTACACAGAGAACCCTAAGACATAGGGCTACAACTTTTGTGCCCATGACCATCGCAGATTCTTTAGTCTTCACTATGAAAACATTTCTCGAATCCATATTAGAGAAATCGAAGATTTCTGAAAGGGGTACACCTTTGGTGAATTGGAGATTTCACTAATTTCTCCGAAATGTATTGCCCTCGTGTTCAACTCGTTCGATATTTTTCCCCAAGAGATCTCATGGGTAAATGAATATATTGGAGTGGAAACGGACCCTTAAATCAACATTTCAAAAAAAAGTCCCCTTTTTTATGGCAATTTTCGCAAGTTTTTTCCTTATATTAGTACATCTCACAGTATTTTTACTGTATCACCCTCTACCCAACTCGGATTAGCACAAAATTTTACACAGAGAACCCTAAGACATAGGGCTACAACTTTTGTGCCCATGACCATCGCAGATTCTCTAGTCTTCACTATGCAAACATTTCTCGAATCCATATTAGAGAAATCGAAGATTTCTGAAAGGGGTACCCCTTTGGTGAATTGGAGATTTCACTAATTTCTCCGAAATGTATTGCCCTCGTGTTCAACTCGTTCGATATTTTTACCCAAGATATCTCATGGGTAAATGAATATATTGGAGTGGAAACGGACCCTTAAATCAACATTTCAAAAAAAAGTCCCCTTTTTTATGGCAATTTTCGCAAGTTTTTTCCTTATATTAGTACATCTCTCAGTATTTTGACTGTATCACCCTCCACACACCTCAGATTTGGTGAAAATTTACACAGAGAACCCTAAGACATAGGGCTACAACTTTTGTGCCCATGACCATCGCATACTATTTAGTCTTCACTATCAAAACATTGCTCGAATCCATATTAGAGAAATCAAAGATTTCTGAAAGGGGTACCCCTTTGGTGAATTGGAGATTTCACTAATTTCTCCGAAATGTATTGCCCTCGTGTTCAACTCGTTCGATATTTTCCCCAAGAGATCTCATGGGTAAATTAATATATTGGAGTGGAAACGGACCCTTAAATCAACATTTCAAAAAAAAGTCCCCTTTTTTATGGCAATTTTCGCAAGTTTTTTCCTTATATTAGTACATCTCACAGTATTTTGACTGTATCACCCTCTACCCAACTCGGATTAGCACAAACTTTTACACAGAGAACCCTAAGACATAGGGCTACAACTTTTGTGCCCATGACCATCGCAGATTCTTTAGTCTTCACTATGAAAACATTTCTCGAATCCATATTAGAGAAATCGAAGATTTCTGAAAGGGGTACACCTTTGGTGAATTGTAGATTTTACTAATTTCTCCGAAATGTATTGCCCTCGTGTTCAACTCGTTCGATATTTTTCCCCAAGAGATCTCATGGGTAAATGAATATATTGGAGTGGAAACGGACCCTTAAATCAACATTTCAAAAAAAAGTCCCCTTTTTTATGGCAATTTTCGCAAGTTTTTTCCTTATATTAGTACATCTCACAGTATTTTGACTGTATCACCCTCTACCCAACTCGGATTAGCACAAACTTTTACACAGAGAACCCTAAGACATAGGGCTACAACTTTTGTGCCCACGACCATCGCAGATTCCTTAGTCTTCACTATGAAAACATTGCTCCAATCCATATTAGAGAAATCGAAGATTTCTGAAAGGGGTACCCCTTTGGTGAATTGGAGATTTCACTAATTTCTCCGAAATGTATTGCCCTCGTGTTCAACTCGTTCGATATTTTTACCCAAGATATCTCATGGGTAAATGAATATATTGGAGTGGAAACGGACCCTTAAATCAACATTTCAAAAAAAAGTCCCCTTTTTTATGGCAATTTTCGCAAGTTTTTTCCTTATATTAGTACATCTCTCAGTATTTTGACTGTATCACCCTCCACACACCTCAGATTTGGTGAAAATTTACACAGAGAACCCTAAGACATAGGGCTACAACTTTTGTGCCCATGACCATCGCAGATTCTTTAGTCTTCACTATGAAAACATTTCTCGAATCCATATTAGAGAAATCAAAGATTTCTGAAAGGGGTACCCCTTTGGTGAATTGTAGATTTCACTAATTTCTCCGAAATGTATTGCCCTCGTGTTCAACTCGTTCGATATTTTCCCCAAGAGATCTCATGGGTAACTTAATATATTGGAGTGGAAACGGACCCTTAAATCAACATTTCAAAAAAAAGTCCCCTTTTTTATGGCAATTTTCGCAAGTTTTTTCCTTATATTAGTACATCTCACAGTATTTTTACTGTATCACCCTCTACCCAACTCGGATTAGCACAAAATTTTACACAGAGAACCCTAAGACATAGGGCTACAACTTTTGTGCCCATGACCATCGCAGATTCTCTAGTCTTCACTATGCAAACATTTCTCGAATCCATATTAGAGAAATCGAAGATTTCTGAAAGGGGTACCCCTTTGGTGAATTGGAGATTTCACTAATTTCTCCGAAATGTATTGCCCTCGTGTTCAACTCGTTCGATATTTTTACCCAAGATATCTCATGGGTAAATGAATATATTGGAGTGGAAACGGACCCTTAAATCAACATTTCAAAAAAAAGTCCCCTTTTTTATGGCAATTTTCGCAAGTTTTTTCCTTATATTAGTACATCTCTCAGTATTTTGACTGTATCACCCTCCACACACCTCAGATTTGGTGAAAATTTACACAGAGAACCCTAAGACATAGGGCTACAACTTTTGTGCCCATGACCATCGCATACTATTTAGTCTTCACTATCAAAACATTGCTCGAATCCATATTAGAGAAATCAAAGATTTCTGAAAGGGGTACCCCTTTGGTGAATTGGAGATTTCACTAATTTCTCCGAAATGTATTGCCCTCGTGTTCAACTCGTTCGATATTTTCCCCAAGAGATCTCATGGGTAAATTAATATATTGGAGTGGAAACGGACCCTTAAATCAACATTTCAAAAAAAAGTCCCCTTTTTTATGGCAATTTTCGCAAGTTTTTTCCTTATATTAGTACATCTCACAGTATTTTGACTGTATCACCCTCTACCCAACTCGGATTAGCACAAACTTTTACACAGAGAACCCTAAGACATAGGGCTACAACTTTTGTGCCCATGACCATCGCAGATTCTTTAGTCTTCACTATGAAAACATTTCTCGAATCCATATTAGAGAAATCGAAGATTTCTGAAAGGGGTACACCTTTGGTGAATTGTAGATTTTACTAATTTCTCCGAAATGTATTGCCCTCGTGTTCAACTCGTTCGATATTTTTCCCCAAGAGATCTCATGGGTAAATGAATATATTGGAGTGGAAACGGACCCTTAAATCAACATTTCAAAAAAAAGTCCCCTTTTTTATGGCAATTTTCGCAAGTTTTTTCCTTATATTAGTACATCTCACAGTATTTTGACTGTATCACCCTCTACCCAACTCGGATTAGCACAAACTTTTACACAGAGAACCCTAAGACATAGGGCTACAACTTTTGTGCCCACGACCATCGCAGATTCCTTAGTCTTCACTATGAAAACATTGCTCCAATCCATATTAGAGAAATCGAAGATTTCTGAAAGGGGTACCCCTTTGGTGAATTGGAGATTTCACTAATTTCTCCGAAATGTATTGCCCTCGTGTTCAACTCGTTCGATATTTTTACCCAAGATATCTCATGGGTAAATGAATATATTGGAGTGGAAACGGACCCTTAAATCAACATTTCAAAAAAAAGTCCCCTTTTTTATGGCAATTTTCGCAAGTTTTTTCCTTATATTAGTACATCTCTCAGTATTTTGACTGTATCACCCTCCACACACCTCAGATTTGGTGAAAATTTACACAGAGAACCCTAAGACATAGGGCTACAACTTTTGTGCCCATGACCATCGCAGATTCTTTAGTCTTCACTATGAAAACATTTCTCGAATCCATATTAGAGAAATCAAAGATTTCTGAAAGGGGTACCCCTTTGGTGAATTGTAGATTTCACTAATTTCTCCGAAATGTATTGCCCTCGTGTTCAACTCGTTCGATATTTTCCCCAAGAGATCTCATGGGTAAATTAATATATTGGAGTGGAAACGGACCCTTAAATCAACATTTCAAAAAAAAGTCCCCTTTTTTATGGCAATTTTCGCAAGTTTTTTCCTTATATTAGTACATCTCACAGTATTTTGACTGTATCACCCTCTACCCAACTCGGATTAGCACAAACTTTTACACAGAGAACCCTAAGACATAGGGCTACAACTTTTGTGCCCACGACCATCGCAGATTCCTTAGTCTTCACTATGAAAACATTGCTCCAATCCATATTAGAGAAATCGAAGATTTCTGAAAGGGGTACCCCTTTGGTGAATTGGAGATTTCACTAATTTCTCCGAAATGTATTGCCCTCGTGTTCAACTCGTTCGATATTTTTACCCAAGATATCTCATGGGTAAATGAATATATTGGAGTGGAAACGGACCCTTAAATCAACATTTCAAAAAAAAGTCCCCTTTTTTATGGCAATTTTCGCAAGTTTTTTCCTTATATTAGTACATCTCTCAGTATTTTGACTGTATCACCCTCCACACACCTCAGATTTGGTGAAAATTTACACAGAGAACCCTAAGACATAGGGCTACAACTTTTGTGCCCATGACCATCGCATACTATTTAGTCTTCACTATCAAAACATTGCTCGAATCCATATTAGAGAAATCAAAGATTTCTGAAAGGGGTACCCCTTTGGTGAATTGGAGATTTCACTAATTTCTCCGAAATGTATTGCCCTCGTGTTCAACTCGTTCGATATTTTCCCCAAGAGATCTCATGGGTAAATTAATATATTGGAGTGGAAACGGACCCTTAAATCAACATTTCAAAAAAAAGTCCCCTTTTTTATGGCAATTTTCGCAAGTTTTTTCCTTATATTAGTACATCTCACAGTATTTTGACTGTATCACCCTCCACACACCTCAGATTTGGAGGAAAATTTACACATAGTACCCTAAGACATAGGGCTAAAACTTTTGTGCCCATGACCCTCTCATATTATTTAGTATTCACTATCAAAACATTGCTCGAATCCATATTAGAGAAATCGAAGATTTCTGAAAGGGGTTCCCCTTTGGTGAATTAGAGATTTCACTAATTTCTCCGAAATGTATTGCCCTCGTGTTCAAATCGTTCGATATTTTTCCCCAAGAGATCTCAAGGGTAAATGAATATATTGGAGTGGAAACGGACCATTAAATCAACATTTCAAAAAAAATTCCCCTTTTTGATGGCACTTTTCGCAAGTTTTTTCCTTATATTAGTACATCTCACAGTATTTTGATTGTATCACCCTCTACCCAACTCGGATTAGCACAAAATTTTACGCATAGAACCCTAAGACATAGGGATACAACTTTTGTGCCCATGACAATTTCATATTATTTAGTATTCACTATCAAAACATGGCTCGAATCCATATTAGAGAAGTCGAAGATTTCTGAAAGGGGTACCCCTTTGGTGAATTGGAGATTTCACTAATTTCTCCGAAATGTATTGCCCTCGTATTCAACTCGTTCGATATTTTTCCCCAAGAGATCTCATGGGTAAATGAATATATTGGAGTGGAAACGGACCCTTAAATCAAAATTTCAAAAAAAAAGTCCCCTTTTTTACGGCAATTTTCGCAAGTTGTTTCCTTATATTAGTACATCTCACAGTATTTTGACTGTATCACCCTCTACCCAACTCGGATTAGCACAAACTTTTACACAGAGAACCCTAAGACATAGGGCTACAACTTTTGTGCCCACGACCATCGCAGATTCCTTAGTCTTCACTATGAAAACATTGCTCCAATCCATATTAGAGAAATCGAAGATTTCTGAAAGGGGTACCCCTTTGGTGAATTGGAGATTTCACTAATTTCTCCGAAATGTATTGCCCTCGTGTTCAACTCGTTCGATATTTTTACCCAAGATATCTCATGGGTAAATGAATATATTGGAGTGGAAACGGACCCTTAAATCAACATTTCAAAAAAAAGTCCCCTTTTTTATGGCAATTTTCGCAAGTTTTTTCCTTATATTAGTACATCTCTCAGTATTTTGACTGTATCACCCTCCACACACCTCAGATTTGGTGAAAATTTCCACAGAGAACCCTAAGACATAGGGCTACAACTTTTGTGCCCATGACCATCGCATACTATTTAGTCTTCACTATCAAAACATTGCTCGAATCCATATTAGAGAAATCAAAGATTTCTGAAAGGGGTACCCCTTTGGTGAATTGGAGATTTCACTAATTTCTCCGAAATGTATTGCCCTCGTGTTCAACTCGTTCGATATTTTCCCCAAGAGATCTCATGGGTAAATTAATATATTGGAGTGGAAACGGACCCTTAAATCAACATTTCAAAAAAAAGTCCCCTTTTTTATGGCAATTTTCGCAAGTTTTTTCCTTATATTAGTACATCTCACAGTATTTTGACTGTATCACCCTCCACACACCTCAGATTTGGAGGAAAATTTACACATAGTACCCTAAGACATAGGGCTAAAACTTTTGTGCCCATGACCCTCTCATATTATTTAGTATTCACTATCAAAACATTGCTCGAATCCATATTAGAGAAATCGAAGATTTCTGAAAGGGGTTCCCCTTTGGTGAATTAGAGATTTCACTAATTTCTCCGAAATGTATTGCCCTCGTGTTCAAATCGTTCGATATTTTTCCCCAAGAGATCTCAAGGGTAAATGAATATATTGGAGTGGAAACGGACCATTAAATCAACATTTCAAAAAAAATTCCCCTTTTTGATGGCACTTTTCGCAAGTTTTTTCCTTATATTAGTACATCTCACAGTATTTTGATTGTATCACCCTCTACCCAACTCGGATTAGCACAAAATTTTACGCATAGAACCCTAAGACATAGGGATACAACTTTTGTGCCCATGACAATTTCATATTATTTAGTATTCACTATCAAAACATGGCTCGAATCCATATTAGAGAAGTCGAAGATTTCTGAAAGGGGTACCCCTTTGGTGAATTGGAGATTTCACTAATTTCTCCGAAATGTATTGCCCTCGTATTCAACTCGTTCGATATTTTTCCCCAAGAGATCTCATGGGTAAATGAATATATTGGAGTGGAAACGGACCCTTAAATCAAAATTTCAAAAAAAAAGTCCCCTTTTTTACGGCAATTTTCGCAAGTTGTTTCCTTATATTAGTACATCTCACAGTATTTTGACTGTATCACCCTCTACCCAACTCGGATTAGCACAAACTTTTACACAGAGAACCCTAAGACATAGGGCTACAACTTTTGTGCCCATGACCATCGCAGATTCTTTAGTCTTCACTATGAAAACATTGCTCGAATCCATATTAGAGAAATCGAAGATTTCTAAAAGGGGTACCCCTTTGGTGAATAGGAGATTTCACTAATTTCTGCGAAATGTATTGCCCTCGTGTTCTACTCGTTCGATATTTTCCCCCAAGAGATCTCATGGGTAAATGAATATATTGGAGTGGAAACGGACCCTTAAATCAACATTTCAAAAAAAAGTCCCCTTTTTTACGGCAATTTTCGCATGTTTTTTCCTTATATTAGTACATCTCACAGTATTTTGACTGTATCACCCTCTACCCAACTCGGATTAGCACAAACTTTTACACAGAGAACCCTAAGACATAGGGCTACAACTTTTGTGCCCATGACCATCGCAGATTCTTTAGTCTTCACTATGAAAACATTTCTCGAATCCATATTAGAGAAATCGAAGATTTCTGAAAGGGGTACACCTTTGGTGAATTGTAGATTTTACTAATTTCTCCGAAATGTATTGCCCTCGTGTTCAACTCGTTCGATATTTTTCCCCAAGAGATCTCATGGGTAAATGAATATATTGGAGTGGAAACGGACCCTTAAATCAACATTTCAAAAAAAAGTCCCCTTTTTTATGGCAATTTTCGCAAGTTTTTTCCTTATATTAGTACATCTCACAGTATTTTGACTGTATCACCCTCTACCCAACTCGGATTAGCACAAAATTTTACACAGAGAACCCTAAGACATAGGGCTACAACTTTTGTGCCCACGACCATCGCAGATTCCTTAGTCTTCACTATGAAAACATTGCTCCAATCCATATTAGAGAAATCGAAGATTTCTGAAAGGGGTACCCCTTTGGTGAATTGGAGATTTCACTAATTTCTCCGAAATGTATTGCCCTCGTGTTCAACTCGTTCGATATTTTTACCCAAGATATCTCATGGGTAAATGAATATATTGGAGTGGAAACGGACCCTTAAATCAACATTTCAAAAAAAAGTCCCCTTTTTTATGGCAATTTTCGCAAGTTTTTTCCTTATATTAGTACATCTCTCAGTATTTTGACTGTATCACCCTCCACACACCTCAGATTTGGTGAAAATATACACAGAGAACCCTAAGACATAGGGCTACAACTTTTGTGCCCATGACCATCGCATACTATTTAGTCTTCACTATCAAAACATTGCTCGAATCCATATTAGAGAAATCAAAGATTTCTGAAAGGGGTACCCCTTTGGTGAATTGGAGATTTCACTAATTTCTCCGAAATGTATTGCCCTCGTGTTCAACTCGTTCGATAATTTCCCCAAGAGATCTCATGGGTAAATTAATATATTGGAGTGGAAACGGACCCTTAAATCAACATTTCAAAAAAAAGTCCCCTTTTTGATGGCACTTTTCGCAAGTTTTTTCCTTATATTAGTACATCTCACAGTATTTTGATTGTATCACCCTCTACCCAACTCGGATTAGCACAAAATTTTACGCATAGAACCCTAAGACATAGGGATACAACTTTTGTGCCCATGACAATTTCATATTATTTAGTATTCACTATCAAAACATTGCTCGAATCCATATTAGAGAAGTCGAAGATTTCTGAAAGGGGTACCCCTTTGGTGAATTGGAGATTTCACTAATTTCTCCGAAATGTATTGCCCTCGTATTCAACTCGTTCGATATTTTTCCCCAAGAGATCTCATGGGTAAATGAATATATTGGAGTGGAAACGGACCCTTAAATCAAAATTTCAAAAAAAAGTCCCCTTTTTTACGGCAATTTTCGCAAGTTGTTTCTTTATATTAGTACATCTCACAGTATTTTGACTGTATCACCCTCTACCCAACTCGGATTAGCACAAACTTTTACACAGAGAACCCTAAGACATAGGGCTACAACTTTTGTGCCCATGACCATCGCAGATTCTTTAGTCTTCACTATGAAAACATTTCTCGAATCCATATTAGAGAAATCGAAGATTTCTGAAAGGGGTACACCTTTGGTGAATTGTAGATTTTACTAATTTCTCCGAAATGTATTGCCCTCGTGTTCAACTCGTTCGATATTTTTCCCCAAGAGATCTCATGGGTAAATGAATATATTGGAGTGGAAACGGACCCTTAAATCAACATTTCAAAAAAAAGTCCCCTTTTTTATGGCAATTTTCGCAAGTTTTTTCCTTATATTAGTACATCTCACAGTATTTTGACTGTATCACCCTCTACCCAACTCGGATTAGCACAAAATTTTACACAGAGAACCCTAAGACATAGGGCTACAACTTTTGTGCCCACGACCATCGCAGATTCCTTAGTCTTCACTATGAAAACATTGCTCCAATCCATATTAGAGAAATCGAAGATTTCTGAAAGGGGTACCCCTTTGGTGAATTGGAGATTTCACTAATTTCTCCGAAATGTATTGCCCTCGTGTTCAACTCGTTCGATATTTTTACCCAAGATATCTCATGGGTAAATGAATATATTGGAGTGGAAACGGACCCTTAAATCAACATTTCAAAAAAAAGTCCCCTTTTTTATGGCAATTTTCGCAAGTTTTTTCCTTATATTAGTACATCTCTCAGTATTTTGACTGTATCACCCTCCACACACCTCAGATTTGGTGAAAATTTACACAGAGAACCCTAAGACATAGGGCTACAACTTTTGTGCCCATGACCATCGCATACTATTTAGTCTTCACTATCAAAACATTGCTCGAATCCATATTAGAGAAATCAAAGATTTCTGAAAGGGGTACCCCTTTGGTGAATTGGAGATTTCACTAATTTCTCCGAAATGTATTGCCCTCGTGTTCAACTCGTTCGATAATTTCCCCAAGAGATCTCATGGGTAAATTAATATATTGGAGTGGAAACGGACCCTTAAATCAACATTTCAAAAAAAAGTCCCCTTTTTGATGGCACTTTTCGCAAGTTTTTTCCTTATATTAGTACATCTCACAGTATTTTGATTGTATCACCCTCTACCCAACTCGGATTAGCACAAAATTTTACGCATAGAACCCTAAGACATAGGGATACAACTTTTGTGCCCATGACAATTTCATATTATTTAGTATTCACTATCAAAACATTGCTCGAATCCATATTAGAGAAGTCGAAGATTTCTGAAAGGGGTACCCCTTTGGTGAATTGGAGATTTCACTAATTTCTCCGAAATGTATTGCCCTCGTATTCAACTCGTTCGATATTTTTCCCCAAGAGATCTCATGGGTAAATGAATATATTGGAGTGGAAACGGACCCTTAAATCAAAATTTCAAAAAAAAGTCCCCTTTTTTACGGCAATTTTCGCAAGTTGTTTCTTTATATTAGTACATCTCACAGTATTTTGACTATATCACCCTCTACCCAACTCGGATTAGCACAAACTTTTACACAGAGAACCCTAAGACATAGGGCTACAACTTTTGTGCCCATGACCATCGCAGATTCTTTAGTCTTCACTATGAAAACATTTCTCGAATCCATATTAGAGAAATCGAAGATTTCTGAAAGGGGTACACCTTTGGTGAATTGTAGATTTTACTAATTTCTCCGAAATGTATTGCCCTCGTGTTCAACTCGTTCGATATTTTTCCCCAAGAGATCTCATGGGTAAATGAATATATTGGAGTGGAAACGGACCCTTAAATCAACATTTCAAAAAAAAGTCCCCTTTTTTATGGCAATTTTCGCAAGTTTTTTCCTTATATTAGTACATCTCACAGTATTTTGACTGTATCACCCTCTACCCAACTCGGATTAGCACAAAATTTTACACAGAGAACCCTAAGACATAGGGCTACAACTTTTGTGCCCACGACCATCGCAGATTCCTTAGTCTTCACTATGAAAACATTGCTCCAATCCATATTAGAGAAATCGAAGATTTCTGAAAGGGGTACCCCTTTGGTGAATTGGAGATTTCACTAATTTCTCCGAAATGTATTGCCCTCGTGTTCAACTCGTTCGATATTTTTACCCAAGATATCTCATGGGTAAATGAATATATTGGAGTGGAAACGGACCCTTAAATCAACATTTCAAAAAAAAGTCCCCTTTTTTATGGCAATTTTCGCAAGTTTTTTCCTTATATTAGTACATCTCTCAGTATTTTGACTGTATCACCCTCCACACACCTCAGATTTGGTGAAAATTTACACAGAGAACCCTAAGACATAGGGCTACAACTTTTGTGCCCATGACCATCGCATACTATTTAGTCTTCACTATCAAAACATTGCTCGAATCCATATTAGAGAAATCAAAGATTTCTGAAAGGGGTACCCCTTTGGTGAATTGGAGATTTCACTAATTTCTCCGAAATGTATTGCCCTCGTGTTCAACTCGTTCGATAATTTCCCCAAGAGATCTCATGGGTAAATTAATATATTGGAGTGGAAACGGACCCTTAAATCAACATTTCAAAAAAAAGTCCCCTTTTTGATGGCACTTTTCGCAAGTTTTTTCCTTATATTAGTACATCTCACAGTATTTTGATTGTATCACCCTCTACCCAACTCGGATTAGCACAAAATTTTACGCATAGAACCCTAAGACATAGGGATACAACTTTTGTGCCCATGACAATTTCATATTATTTAGTATTCACTATCAAAACATTGCTCGAATCCATATTAGAGAAGTCGAAGATTTCTGAAAGGGGTACCCCTTTGGTGAATTGTAGATTTTACTAATTTCTCCGAAATGTATTGCCCTCGTGTTCAACTCGTTCGATATTTTTCCCCAAGAGATCTCATGGGTAAATGAATATATTGGAGTGGAAACGGACCCTTAAATCAACATTTCAAAAAAAAGTCCCCTTTTTTATGGCAATTTTCGCAAGTTTTTTCCTTATATTAGTACATCTCACAGTATTTTGACTGTATCACCCTCTAACCAACTCGGATTAGCACAAACTTTTACACAGAGAACCCTAAGACATAGGGCTACAACTTTTGTGCCCATGACCATCGCAGATTCTTTAGTCTTCACTATGAAAACATTTCTCGAATCCATATTAGAGAAATCGAAGATTTCTGAAAGGGGTACACCTTTGGTGAATTGTAGATTTTACTAATTTCTCCGAAATGTATTGCCCTCGTGGTCAACTCGTTCGATATTTTTCCCCAAGAGATCTCATGGGTAAATGAATATATTGGAGTGGAAACGGACCCTTAAATCAACATTTCAAAAAAAAGTCCCCTTTTTTATGGCAATTTTCGCAAGTTTTTTCCTTATATTAGTACATCTCATAGTATTTTGACTGTATCACCCTCTACCCAACTCGGATTAGCACAAACTTTTACACAGAGAACCCTAAGACATAGGGCTACAACTTTTGTGCCCACGACCATCGCAGATTCCTTAGTCTTGACTATGAAAACATTGCTCCTATCCATATTAGAGAAATCGAAGATTTCTGAAAGGGGTACCCCTTTGGTGAATTGGAGATTTCACTAATTTCTCCGAAATGTATTGCCCTCGTGTTCAACTCGTTTGATATTTTTACCCAAGATATCTCATGGGTAAATGAATATATTGGAGTGGAAACGGACCCTTAAATCAACATTTCAAAAAAAAGTCCCCTTTTTTATGGCAATTTTCGCAAGTTTTTTCCTTATATTAGTACATCTCTCAGTATTTTGACTGTATCACCCTCCACACACCTCAGATTTGGTGAAAATTTACACAGAGAACCCTAAGACATAGGGCTACAACTTTTGTGCCCATGACCATCGCAGATTCTTTAGTCTTCACTATCAAAACATTTCTCGAATCCATATTAGAGAAATCAAAGATTTCTGAAAGGGGTACCCCTTTGGTGAATTGTAGATTTCACTAATTTCTCCGAAATGTATTGCCCTCGTGTTCAACTCGTTCGATATTTTCCCCAAGAGATCTCATGGGTAAATTAATATATTGGAGTGGAAACGGACCCTTAAATCAACATTTCAAAAAAAAGTCCCCTTTTTTATGGCAATTTTCGCAAGTTTTTTCCTTATATTAGTACATCTCACAGTATTTTGACTGTATCACCCTCTACCCAACTCGGATTAGCACAAACTTTTACACAGAGAACCCTAAGACATAGGGCTACAACTTTTGTGCCCACGACCATCGCAGATTCCTTAGTCTTGACTATGAAAACATTGCTCCTATCCATATTAGAGAAATCGAAGATTTCTGAAAGGGGTACCCCTTTGGTGAATTGGAGATTTCACTAATTTCTCCGAAATGTATTGCCCTCGTGTTCAACTCGTTTGATATTTTTACCCAAGATATCTCATGGGTAAATGAATATATTGGAGTGGAAACGGACCCTTAAATCAACATTTCAAAAAAAAGTCCCCTTTTTTATGGCAATTTTCGCAAGTTTTTTCCTTATATTAGTACATCTCTCAGTATTTTGACTGTATCACCCTCCACACACCTCAGATTTGGTGAAAATTTACACAGAGAACCCTAAGACATAGGGCTACAACTTTTGTGCCCATGACCATCGCATACTATTTAGTCTTCACTATCAAAACATTGCTCGAATCCATATTAGAGAAATCAAAGATTTCTGAAAGGGGTACCCCTTTGGTGAATTGGAGATTTCACTAATTTCTCCGAAATGTATTGCCCTCGTGTTCAACTCGTTCGATAATTTCCCCAAGAGATCTCATGGGTAAATTAATATATTGGAGTGGAAACGGACCCTTAAATCAACATTTCAAAAAAAAGTCCCCTTTTTGATGGCACTTTTCGCAAGTTTTTTCCTTATATTAGTACATCTCACAGTATTTTGATTGTATCACCCTCTACCCAACTCGGATTAGCACAAAATTTTACGCATAGAACCCTAAGACATAGGGATACAACTTTTGTGCCCATGACAATTTCATATTATTTAGTATTCACTATCAAAACATTGCTCGAATCCATATTAGAGAAGTCGAAGATTTCTGAAAGGGGTACCCCTTTGGTGAATTGTAGATTTTACTAATTTCTCCGAAATGTATTGCCCTCGTGTTCAACTCGTTCGATATTTTTCCCCAAGAGATCTCATGGGTAAATGAATATATTGGAGTGGAAACGGACCCTTAAATCAACATTTCAAAAAAAAGTCCCCTTTTTTATGGCAATTTTCGCAAGTTTTTTCCTTATATTAGTACATCTCACAGTATTTTGACTGTATCACCCTCTAACCAACTCGGATTAGCACAAACTTTTACACAGAGAACCCTAAGACATAGGGCTACAACTTTTGTGCCCATGACCATCGCAGATTCTTTATTCTTCACTATGAAAACATTTCTCGAATCCATATTAGAGAAATCGAAGATTTCTGAAAGGGGTACACCTTTGGTGAATTGTAGATTTTACTAATTTCTCCGAAATGTATTGCCCTCGTGGTCAACTCGTTCGATATTTTTCCCCAAGAGATCTCATGGGTAAATGAATATATTGGAGTGGAAACGGACCCTTAAATCAACATTTCAAAAAAAAGTCCCCTTTTTTATGGCAATTTTCGCAAGTTTTTTCCTTATATTAGTACATCTCATAGTATTTTGACTGTATCACCCTCTACCCAACTCGGATTAGCACAAACTTTTACACAGAGAACCCTAAGACATAGGGCTACAACTTTTGTGCCCACGACCATCGCAGATTCCTTAGTCTTGACTATGAAAACATTGCTCCTATCCATATTAGAGAAATCGAAGATTTCTGAAAGGGGTACCCCTTTGGTGAATTGGAGATTTCACTAATTTCTCCGAAATGTATTGCCCTCGTGTTCAACTCGTTTGATATTTTTACCCAAGATATCTCATGGGTAAATGAATATATTGGAGTGGAAACGGACCCTTAAATCAACATTTCAAAAAAAAGTCCCCTTTTTTATGGCAATTTTCGCAAGTTTTTTCCTTATATTAGTACATCTCTCAGTATTTTGACTGTATCACCCTCCACACACCTCAGATTTGGTGAAAATTTACACAGAGAACCCTAAGACATAGGGCTACAACTTTTGTGCCCATGACCATCGCAGATTCTTTAGTCTTCACTATCAAAACATTTCTCGAATCCATATTAGAGAAATCAAAGATTTCTGAAAGGGGTACCCCTTTGGTGAATTGTAGATTTCACTAATTTCTCCGAAATGTATTGCCCTCGTGTTCAACTCGTTCGATATTTTACCCAAGAGATCTCATGGGTAAATTAATATATTGGAGTGGAAACGGACCCTTAAATCAACATTTCAAAAAAAAGTCCCCTTTTTTATGGCAATTTTCGCAAGTTTTTTCCTTATATTAGTACATCTCACAGTATTTTGACTGTATCACCCTCTACCCAACTCGGATTAGCACAAACTTTTACACAGAGAACCCTAAGACATAGGGCTACAACTTTTGTGCCCACGACCATCGCAGATTCCTTAGTCTTGACTATGAAAACATTGCTCCTATCCATATTAGAGAAATCGAAGATTTCTGAAAGGGGTACCCCTTTGGTGAATTGGAGATTTCACTAATTTCTCCGAAATGTATTGCCCTCGTGTTCAACTCGTTTGATATTTTTACCCAAGATATCTCATGGGTAAATGAATATATTGGAGTGGAAACGGACCCTTAAATCAACATTTCAAAAAAAAGTCCCCTTTTTTATGGCAATTTTCGCAAGTTTTTTCCTTATATTAGTACATCTCTCAGTATTTTGACTGTATCACCCTCCACACACCTCAGATTTGGTGAAAATTTACACAGAGAACCCTAAGACATAGGGCTACAACTTTTGTGCCCATGACCATCGCATACTATTTAGTCTTCACTATCAAAACATTGCTCGAATCCATATTAGAGAAATCAAAGATTTCTGAAAGGGGTACCCCTTTGGTGAATTGGAGATTTCACTAATTTCTCCGAAATGTATTGCCCTCGTGTTCAACTCGTTCGATATTTTCCCCAAGAGATCTCATGGGTAAATTAATATATTGGAGTGGAAACGGACCCTTAAATCAACATTTCAAAAAAAAGTCCCCTTTTTTATGGCAATTTTCGCAAGTTTTTTCCTTATATTAGTACATCTCACAGTATTTTGACTGTATCACCCTCCACACACCTCAGATTTGGTGAAAATTTACACAGAGAACCCTAAGACATAGGGCTACAACTTTTGTGCCCATGACCATCGCATACTATTTAGTCTTCACTATCAAAACATTGCTCGAATCCATATTAGAGAAATCAAAGATTTCTGAAAGGGGTACCCCTTTGGTGAATTGGAGATTTCACTAATTTCTCCGAAATGTATTGCCCTCGTGTTCAACTCGTTCGATATTTTCCCCAAGAGATCTCATGGGTAAATTAATATATTGGAGTGGAAACGGACCCTTAAATCAACATTTCAAAAAAAAGTCCCCTTTTTTATGGCAATTTTCGCAAGTTTTTTCCTTATATTAGTACATCTCACAGTATTTTGACTGTATCACCCTCCACACACCTCAGATTTGGAGGAAAATTTACACATAGTACCCTAAGACATAGGGCTAAAACTTTTGTGCCCATGACCCTCTCATATTATTTAGTATTCACTATCAAAACATTGCTCGAATCCATATTAGAGAAATCGAAGATTTCTGAAAGGGGTTCCCCTTTGGTGAATTAGAGATTTCACTAATTTCTCCGAAATGTATTGCCCTCGTGTTCAAATCGTTCGATATTTTTCCCCAAGAGATCTCAAGGGTAAATGAATATATTGGAGTGGAAACGGACCATTAAATCAACATTTCAAAAAAAATTCCCCTTTTTGATGGCACTTTTCGCAAGTTTTTTCCTTATATTAGTACATCTCACAGTATTTTGACTGTATCACCCTCTACCCAACTCGGATTAGCACAAACTTTTACACAGAGAACCCTAAGACATAGGGCTACAACTTTTGTGCCCATGACCATCGCAGATTCTTTAGTCTTCACTATGAAAACATTTCTCGAATCCATATTAGAGAAATCGAAGATTTCTGAAAGGGGTACACCTTTGGTGAATTGTAGATTTTACTAATTTCTCCGAAATGTATTGCCCTCGTGTTCAACTCGTTCGATATTTTTCCCCAAGAGATCTCATGGGTAAATGAATATATTGGAGTGGAAACGGACCCTTAAATCAACATTTCAAAAAAAAGTCCCCTTTTTGATGGCAATTTTCGCAAGTTTTTTCCTTATATTAGTACATCTCACAGTATTTTGACTGTATCACCCTCTACCCAACTCGGATTAGCACAAACTTTTACACAGAGAACCCTAAGACATAGGGCTACAACTTTTGTGCCCACGACCATCGCAGATTCCTTAGTCTTCACTATGAAAACATTGCTCCTATCCATATTAGAGAAATCGAAGATTTCTGAAAGGGGTACCCCTTTGGTGAATTGGAGATTTCACTAATTTCTCCGAAATGTATTGCCCTCGTGTTCAACTCGTTTGATATTTTTACCCAAGATATCTCATGGGTAAATGAATATATTGGAGTGGAAACGGACCCTTAAATCAACATTTCAAAAAAAAGTCCCCTTTTTTATGGCAATTTTCGCAAGTTTTTTCCTTATATTAGTACATCTCTCAGTATTTTGACTGTATCACCCTCCACACACCTCAGATTTGGTGAAAATTTACACAGAGAACCCTAAGACATAGGGCTACAACTTTTGTGCCCATGACCATCGCAGATTCTTTAGTCTTCACTATCAAAACATTTCTCGAATCCATATTAGAGAAATCAAAGATTTCTGAAAGGGGTACCCCTTTGGTGAATTGTAGATTTCACTAATTTCTCCGAAATGTATTGCCCTCGTGTTCAACTCGTTCGATATTTTCCCCAAGAGATCTCATGGGTAAATTAATATATTGGAGTGGAAACGGACCCTTAAATCAACATTTCAAAAAAAAGTCCCCTTTTTTATGGCAATTTTCGCAAGTTTTTTCCTTATATTAGTACATCTCACAGTATTTTGACTGTATCACCCTCTACCCAACTCGGATTAGCACAAACTTTTACACAGAGAACCCTAAGACATAGGGCTACAACTTTTGTGCCCACGACCATCGCAGATTCCTTAGTCTTCACTATGAAAACATTGCTCCAATCCATATTAGAGAAATCGAAGATTTCTGAAAGGGGTACCCCTTTGGTGAATTGGAGATTTCACTAATTTCTCCGAAATGTATTGCCCTCGTGTTCAACTCGTTCGATATTTTTACCCAAGATATCTCATGGGTAAATGAATATATTGGAGTGGAAACGGACCCTTAAATCAACATTTCAAAAAAAAGTCCCCTTTTTTATGGCAATTTTCGCAAGTTTTTTCCTTATATTAGTACATCTCTCAGTATTTTGACTGTATCACCCTCCACACACCTCAGATTTGGTGAAAATTTACACAGAGAACCCTAAGACATAGGGCTACAACTTTTGTGCCCATGACCATCGCATACTATTTAGTCTTCACTATCAAAACATTGCTCGAATCCATATTAGAGAAATCAAAGATTTCTGAAAGGGGTACCCCTTTGGTGAATTGGAGATTTCACTAATTTCTCCGAAATGTATTGCCCTCGTGTTCAACTCGTTCGATATTTTCCCCAAGAGATCTCATGGGTAAATTAATATATTGGAGTGGAAACGGACCCTTAAATCAACATTTCAAAAAAAAGTCCCCTTTTTTATGGCAATTTTCGCAAGTTTTTTCCTTATATTAGTACATCTCACAGTATTTTGACTGTATCACCCTCCACACACCTCAGATTTGGAGGAAAATTTACACATAGTACCCTAAGACATAGGGCTAAAACTTTTGTGCCCATGACCCTCTCATATTATTTAGTATTCACTATCAAAACATTGCTCGAATCCATATTAGAGAAATCGAAGATTTCTGAAACGGGTTCCCCTTTGGTGAATTAGAGATTTCACTAATTTCTCCGAAATGTATTGCCCTCGTGTTCAAATCGTTCGATATTTTTCCCCAAGAGATCTCAAGGGTAAATGAATATATTGGAGTGGAAACGGACCATTAAATCAACATTTCAAAAAAAATTCCCCTTTTTGATGGCACTTTTCGCAAGTTTTTTCCTTATATTAGTACATCTCACAGTATTTTGACTGTATCACCCTCTACCCAACTCGGATTAGCACAAACTTTTACACAGAGAACCCTAAGACATAGGGCTACAACTTTTGTGCCCATGACCATCGCAGATTCTTTAGTCTTCACTATGAAAACATTTCTCGAATCCATATTAGAGAAATCGAAGATTTCTGAAAGGGGTACACCTTTGGTGAATTGTAGATTTTACTAATTTCTCCGAAATGTATTGCCCTCGTGTTCAACTCGTTCGATATTTTTCCCCAAGAGATCTCATGGGTAAATGAATATATTGGAGTGGAAACGGACCCTTAAATCAACATTTCAAAAAAAAGTCCCCTTTTTGATGGCAATTTTCGCAAGTTTTTTCCTTATATTAGTACATCTCACAGTATTTTGACTGTATCACCCTCTACCCAACTCGGATTAGCACAAACTTTTACACAGAGAACCCTAAGACATAGGGCTACAACTTTTGTGCCCACGACCATCGCAGATTCCTTAGTCTTCACTATGAAAACATTGCTCCAATCCATATTAGAGAAATCGAAGATTTCTGAAAGGGGTACCCCTTTGGTGAATTGGAGATTTCACTAATTTCTCCGAAATGTATTGCCCTCGTGTTCAACTCGTTCGATATTTTTACCCAAGATATCTCATGGGTAAATGAATATATTGGAGTGGAAACGGACCCTTAAATCAACATTTCAAAAAAAAGTCCCCTTTTTTATGGCAATTTTCGCAAGTTTTTTCCTTATATTAGTACATCTCTCAGTATTTTGACTGTATCACCCTCCACACACCTCAGATTTGGTGAAAATTTACACAGAGAACCCTAAGACATAGGGCTACAACTTTTGTGCCCATGACCATCGCATACTATTTAGTCTTCACTATCAAAACATTGCTCGAATCCATATTAGAGAAATCAAAGATTTCTGAAAGGGGTACCCCTTTGGTGAATTGGAGATTTCACTAATTTCTCCGAAATGTATTGCCCTCGTGTTCAACTCGTTCGATATTTTCCCCAAGAGATCTCATGGGTAAATTAATATATTGGAGTGGAAACGGACCCTTAAATCAACATTTCAAAAAAAAGTCCCCTTTTTTATGGCAATTTTCGCAAGTTTTTTCCTTATATTAGTACATCTCACAGTATTTTGACTGTATCACCCTCTACCCAACTCGGATTAGCACAAACTTTTACACAGAGAACCCTAAGACATAGGGCTACAACTTTTGTGCCCATGACCATCGCAGATTCTTTAGTCTTCCCTATGAAAACATTTCTCGAATCCATATTAGAGAAATCGAAGATTTCTGAAAGGGGTACACCTTTGGTGAATTGTAGATTTTACTAATTTCTCCGAAATGTATTGCCCTCGTGTTCAACTCGTTCGATATTTTTCCCCAAGAGATCTCATGGGTAAATGAATATATTGGAGTGGAAACGGACCCTTAAATCAACATTTCAAAAAAAAGTCCCCTTTTTTATGGCAATTTTCGCAAGATTTTTCCTTATATTAGTACATCTCACAGTATTTTGACTGTATCACCCTCTACCCAACTCGGATTAGCACAAACTTTTACACAGAGAACCCTAAGACATAGGGCTACAACTTTTGTGCCCACGACCATCGCAGATTCCTTAGTCTTCACTATGAAAACATTGCTCCAATCCATATTAGAGAAATCGAAGATTTCTGAAAGGGGTACCCCTTTGGTGAATTGGAGATTTCACTAATTTCTCCGAAATGTATTGCCCTCGTGTTCAACTCATTCGATATTTTTACCCAAGATATCTCATGGGTAAATGAATATATTGGAGTGGAAACGGACCCTTAAATCAACATTTCAAAAAAAAGTCCCCTTTTTTATGGCAATTTTCGCAAGTTTTTTCCTTATATTAGTACATCTCTCAGTATTTTGACTGTATCACCCTCCACACACCTCAGATTTGGTGAAAATTTACACAGAGAACCCTAAGACATAGGGCTACAACTTTTGTGCCCATGACCATCGCATACTATTTAGTCTTCACTATCAAAACATTGCTCGAATCCATATTAGAGAAATCAAAGATTTCTGAAAGGGGTACCCCTTTGGTGAATTGGAGATTTCACTAATTTCTCCGAAATGTATTGCCCTCGTGTTCAACTCGTTCGATAATTTCCCCAAGAGATCTCATGGGTAAATTAATATATTGGAGTGGAAACGGACCCTTAAATCAACATTTCAAAAAAAAGTCCCCTTTTTGATGGCACTTTTCGCAAGTTTTTTCCTTATATTAGTACATCTCACAGTATTTTGATTGTATCACCCTCTACCCAACTCGGATTAGCACAAAATTTTACGCATAGAACCCTAAGACATAGGGATACAACTTTTGTGCCCATGACAATTTCATATTATTTAGTATTCACTATCAAAACATTGCTCGAATCCATATTAGAGAAGTCGAAGATTTCTGAAAGGGGTACCCCTTTGGTGAATTGGAGATTTCACTAATTTCTCCGAAATGTATTGCCCTCGTATTCAACTCGTTCGATATTTTTCCCCAAGAGATCTCATGGGTAAATGAATATATTGGAGTGGAAACGGACCCTTAAATCAAAATTTCAAAAAAAAGTCCCCTTTTTTACGGCAATTTTCGCAAGTTGTTTCTTTATATTAGTACATCTCACAGTATTTTGACTGTATCACCCTCTACCCAACTCGGATTAGCACAAACTTTTACACAGAGAACCCTAAGACATAGGGCTACAACTTTTGTGCCCATGACCATCGCAGATTCTTTAGTCTTCACTATGAAAACATTTCTCGAATCCATATTAGAGAAATCGAAGATTTCTGAAAGGGGTACACCTTTGGTGAATTGTAGATTTTACTAATTTCTCCGAAATGTATTGCCCTCGTGTTCAACTCGTTCGATATTTTTCCCCAAGAGATCTCATGGGTAAATGAATATATTGGAGTGGAAACGGACCCTTAAATCAACATTTCAAAAAAAAGTCCCCTTTTTTATGGCAATTTTCGCAAGTTTTTTCCTTATATTAGTACATCTCACAGTATTTTGACTGTATCACCCTCTAACCAACTCGGATTAGCACAAACTTTTACACAGAGAACCCTAAGACATAGGGCTACAACTTTTGTGCCCATGACCATCGCAGATTCTTTAGTCTTCACTATGAAAACATTTCTCGAATCCATATTAGAGAAATCGAAGATTTCTGAAAGGGGTACACCTTTGGTGAATTGTAGATTTTACTAATTTCTCCGAAATGTATTGCCCTCGTGGTCAACTCGTTCGATATTTTTCCCCAAGAGATCTCATGGGTAAATGAATATATTGGAGTGGAAACGGACCCTTAAATCAACATTTCAAAAAAAAGTCCCCTTTTTTATGGCAATTTTCGCAAGTTTTTTCCTTATATTAGTACATCTCACAGTATTTTGACTGTATCACCCTCTACCCAACTCGGATTAGCACAAACTTTTACACAGAGAACCCTAAGACATAGGGCTACAACTTTTGTGCCCACGACCATCGCAGATTCCTTAGTCTTCACTATGAAAACATTGCTCCTATCCATATTAGAGAAATCGAAGATTTCTGAAAGGGGTACCCCTTTGGTGAATTGGAGATTTCACTAATTTCTCCGAAATGTATTGCCCTCGTGTTCAACTCGTTTGATATTTTTACCCAAGATATCTCATGGGTAAATGAATATATTGGAGTGGAAACGGACCCTTAAATCAACATTTCAAAAAAAAGTCCCCTTTTTTATGGCAATTTTCGCAAGTTTTTTCCTTATATTAGTACATCTCTCAGTATTTTGACTGTATCACCCTCCACACACCTCAGATTTGGTGAAAATTTACACAGAGAACCCTAAGACATAGGGCTACAACTTTTGTGCCCATGACCATCGCAGATTCTTTAGTCTTCACTATCAAAACATTTCTCGAATCCATATTAGAGAAATCAAAGATTTCTGAAAGGGGTACCCCTTTGGTGAATTGTAGATTTCACTAATTTCTCCGAAATGTATTGCCCTCGTGTTCAACTCGTTCGATATTTTCCCCAAGAGATCTCATGGGTAAATTAATATATTGGAGTGGAAACGGACCCTTAAATCAACATTTCAAAAAAAAGTCCCCTTTTTTATGGCAATTTTCGCAAGTTTTTTCCTTATATTAGTACATCTCACAGTATTTTGACTGTATCACCCTCTACCCAACTCGGATTAGCACAAACTTTTACACAGAGAACCCTAAGACATAGGGCTACAACTTTTGTGCCCACGACCATCGCAGATTCCTTAGTCTTCACTATGAAAACATTGCTCCAATCCATATTAGAGAAATCGAAGATTTCTGAAAGGGGTACCCCTTTGGTGAATTGGAGATTTCACTAATTTCTCCGAAATGTATTGCCCTCGTGTTCAACTCGTTCGATATTTTTACCCAAGATATCTCATGGGTAAATGAATATATTGGAGTGGAAACGGACCCTTAAATCAACATTTCAAAAAAAAGTCCCCTTTTTTATGGCAATTTTCGCAAGTTTTTTCCTTATATTAGTACATCTCTCAGTATTTTGACTGTATCACCCTCCACACACCTCAGATTTGGTGAAAATTTACACAGAGAACCCTAAGACATAGGGCTACAACTTTTGTGCCCATGACCATCGCATACTATTTAGTCTTCACTATCAAAACATTGCTCGAATCCATATTAGAGAAATCAAAGATTTCTGAAAGGGGTACCCCTTTGGTGAATTGGAGATTTCACTAATTTCTCCGAAATGTATTGCCCTCGTGTTCAACTCGTTCGATATTTTCCCCAAGAGATCTCATGGGTAAATTAATATATTGGAGTGGAAACGGACCCTTAAATCAACATTTCAAAAAAAAGTCCCCTTTTTTATGGCAATTTTCGCAAGTTTTTTCCTTATATTAGTACATCTCACAGTATTTTGACTGTATCACCCTCCACACACCTCAGATTTGGAGGAAAATTTACACATAGTACCCTAAGACATAGGGCTAAAACTTTTGTGCCCATGACCCTCTCATATTATTTAGTATTCACTATCAAAACATTGCTCGAATCCATATTAGAGAAATCGAAGATTTCTGAAAGGGGTTCCCCTTTGGTGAATTAGAGATTTCACTAATTTCTCCGAAATGTATTGCCCTCGTGTTCAAATCGTTCGATATTTTTCCCCAAGAGATCTCAAGGGTAAATGAATATATTGGAGTGGAAACGGACCATTAAATCAACATTTCAAAAAAAATTCCCCTTTTTGATGGCACTTTTCGCAAGTTTTTTCCTTATATTAGTACATCTCACAGTATTTTGACTGTATCACCCTCTACCCAACTCGGATTAGCACAAACTTTTACACAGAGAACCCTAAGACATAGGGCTACAACTTTTGTGCCCATGACCATCGCAGATTCTTTAGTCTTCACTATGAAAACATTTCTCGAATCCATATTAGAGAAATCGAAGATTTCTGAAAGGGGTACACCTTTGGTGAATTGTAGATTTTACTAATTTCTCCGAAATGTATTGCCCTCGTGTTCAACTCGTTCGATATTTTTCCCCAAGAGATCTCATGGGTAAATGAATATATTGGAGTGGAAACGGACCCTTAAATCAACATTTCAAAAAAAAGTCCCCTTTTTGATGGCAATTTTCGCAAGTTTTTTCCTTATATTAGTACATCTCACAGTATTTTGACTGTATCACCCTCTACCCAACTCGGATTAGCACAAACTTTTACACAGAGAACCCTAAGACATAGGGCTACAACTTTTGTGCCCACGACCATCGCAGATTACTTAGTCTTCACTATGAAAACATTGCTCCAATCCATATTAGAGAAATCGAAGATTTCTGAAAGGGGTACCCCTTTGGTGAATTGGAGATTTCACTAATTTCTCCGAAATGTATTGCCCTCGTGTTCAACTCGTTCGATATTTTTACCCAAGATATCTCATGGGTAAATGAATATATTGGAGTGGAAACGGACCCTTAAATCAACATTTCAAAAAAAAGTCCCCTTTTTTATGGCAATTTTCGCAAGTTTTTTCCTTATATTAGTACATCTCTCAGTATTTTGACTGTATCACCCTCCACACACCTCAGATTTGGTGAAAATTTACACAGAGAACCCTAAGACATAGGGCTACAACTTTTGTGCCCATGACCATCGCATACTATTTAGTCTTCACTATCAAAACATTGCTCGAATCCATATTAGAGAAATCAAAGATTTCTGAAAGGGGTACCCCTTTGGTGAATTGGAGATTTCACTAATTTCTCCGAAATGTATTGCCCTCGTGTTCAACTCGTTCGATATTTTCCCCAAGAGATCTCATGGGTAAATTAATATATTGGAGTGGAAACGGACCCTTAAATCAACATTTCAAAAAAAAGTCCCCTTTTTTATGGCAATTTTCGCAAGTTTTTTCCTTATATTAGTACATCTCACAGTATTTTGACTGTATCACCCTCTACCCAACTCGGATTAGCACAAACTTTTACACAGAGAACCCTAAGACATAGGGCTACAACTTTTGTGCCCATGACCATCGCAGATTCTTTAGTCTTCCCTATGAAAACATTTCTCGAATCCATATTAGAGAAATCGAAGATTTCTGAAAGGGGTACACCTTTGGTGAATTGTAGATTTTACTAATTTCTCCGAAATGTATTGCCCTCGTGTTCAACTCGTTCGATATTTTTCCCCAAGAGATCTCATGGGTAAATGAATATATTGGAGTGGAAACGGACCCTTAAATCAACATTTCAAAAAAAAGTCCCCTTTTTTATGGCAATTTTCGCAAGATTTTTCCTTATATTAGTACATCTCACAGTATTTTGACTGTATCACCCTCTACCCAACTCGGATTAGCACAAACTTTTACACAGAGAACCCTAAGACATAGGGCTACAACTTTTGTGCCCACGACCATCGCAGATTCCTTAGTCTTCACTATGAAAACATTGCTCCAATCCATATTAGAGAAATCGAAGATTTCTGAAAGGGGTACCCCTTTGGTGAATTGGAGATTTCACTAATTTCTCCGAAATGTATTGCCCTCGTGTTCAACTCATTCGATATTTTTACCCAAGATATCTCATGGGTAAATGAATATATTGGAGTGGAAACGGACCCTTAAATCAACATTTCAAAAAAAAGTCCCCTTTTTTATGGCAATTTTCGCAAGTTTTTTCCTTATATTAGTACATCTCTCAGTATTTTGACTGTATCACCCTCCACACACCTCAGATTTGGTGAAAATTTACACAGAGAACCCTAAGACATAGGGCTACAACTTTTGTGCCCATGACCATCGCAGATTCTTTAGTCTTCACTATGAAAACATTTCTCGAATCCATATTAGAGAAATCAAAGATTTCTGAAAGGGGTACCCCTTTGGTGAATTGTAGATTTCACTAATTTCTCCGAAATGTATTGCCCTCGTGTTCAACTCGTTCGATATTTTCCCCAAGAGATCTCATGGGTAAATTAATATATTGGAGTGGAAACGGACCCTTAAATCAACATTTCAAAAAAAAGTCCCCTTTTTGATGGCAATTTTCGCAAGTTTTTTCCTTATATTAGTACATCTCACAGTATTTTGACTGTATCACCCTCTACCCAACTCGGAATAGCACAAACTTTTACACAGAGAACCCTAAGACATAGGGCTACAACTTTTGTGCCCACGACCATGGCAGATTCCTTAGTCTTCACTATGAAAACATTGCTCCAATCCATATTAGAGAAATCGAAGATTTCTGAAAGGGGTACCCCTTTGGTGAATTGGAGATTTCACTAATTTCTCCGAAATGTATTGCCCTCGTGTTCAACTCGTTCGATATTTTTACCCAAGATATCTCATGGGTAAATGAATATATTGGAGTGGAAACGGACCCTTAAATCAACATTTCAAAAAAAAGTCCCCTTTTTTATGGCAATTTTCGCAAGTTTTTTCCTTATATTAGTACATCTCTCAGTATTTTGACTGTATCACCCTCCACACACCTCAGATTTGGTGAAAATTTACACAGAGAACCCTAAGACATAGGGCTACAACTTTTGTGCCCATGACCATCGCATACTATTTAGTCTTCACTATCAAAACATTGCTCGAATCCATATTAGAGAAATCAAAGATTTCTGAAAGGGGTACCCCTTTGGTGAATTGGAGATTTCACTAATTTCTCCGAAATGTATTGCCCTCGTGTTCAACTCGTTCGATATTTTCCCCAAGAGATCTCATGGGTAAATTAATATATTGGAGTGGAAACGGACCCTTAAATCAACATTTCAAAAAAAAGTCCCCTTTTTTATGGCAATTTTCGCAAGTTTTTTCCTTATATTAGTACATCTCACAGTATTTTGACTGTATCACCCTCTACCCAACTCGGATTAGCACAAACTTTTACACAGAGAACCCTAAGACATAGGGCTACAACTTTTGTGCCCATGACCATCGCAGATTCTTTAGTCTTCACTATGAAAACATTTCTCGAATCCATATTAGAGAAATCGAAGATTTCTGAAAGGGGTACACCTTTGGTGAATTGGAGATTTCACTAATTTCTCCGAAATGTATTGCCCTCGTGTTCAACTCGTTCGATATTTTTCCCCAAGAGATCTCATGGGTAAATGAATATATTGGAGTGGAAACGGACCCTTAAATCAACATTTCAAAAAAAAGTCCCCTTTTTTATGGCAATTTTCGCAAGTTTTTTCCTTATATTAGTACATCTCACAGTATTTTTACTGTATCACCCTCTACCCAACTCGGATTAGCACAAAATTTTACACAGAGAACCCTAAGACATAGGGCTACAACTTTTGTGCCCATGACCATCGCAGATTCTCTAGTCTTCACTATGCAAACATTTCTCGAATCCATATTAGAGAAATCGAAGATTTCTGAAAGGGGTACCCCTTTGGTGAATTGGAGATTTCACTAATTTCTCCGAAATGTATTGCCCTCGTGTTCAACTCGTTCGATATTTTTACCCAAGATATCTCATGGGTAAATGAATATATTGGAGTGGAAACGGACCCTTAAATCAACATTTCAAAAAAAAGTCCCCTTTTTTATGGCAATTTTCGCAAGTTTTTTCCTTATATTAGTACATCTCTCAGTATTTTGACTGTATCACCCTCCACACACCTCAGATTTGGTGAAAATTTACACAGAGAACCCTAAGACATAGGGCTACAACTTTTGTGCCCATGACCATCGCATACTATTTAGTCTTCACTATCAAAACATTGCTCGAATCCATATTAGAGAAATCAAAGATTTCTGAAAGGGGTACCCCTTTGGTGAATTGGAGATTTCACTAATTTCTCCGAAATGTATTGCCCTCGTGTTCAACTCGTTCGATATTTTCCCCAAGAGATCTCATGGGTAAATTAATATATTGGAGTGGAAACGGACCCTTAAATCAACATTTCAAAAAAAAGTCCCCTTTTTTATGGCAATTTTCGCAAGTTTTTTCCTTATATTAGTACATCTCTCAGTATTTTGACTGTATCACCCTCCACACACCTCAGATTTGGTGAAAATTTACACAGAGAACCCTAAGACATAGGGCTACAACTTTTGTGCCCATGACCATCGCATACTATTTAGTCTTCACTATCAAAACATTGCTCGAATCCATATTAGAGAAATCGAAGATTTCTGAAAGGGGTTCCCCTTTGGTGAATTAGAGATTTCACTAATTTCTCCGAAATGTATTGCCCTCGTGTTCAAATCGTTCGATATTTTTCCCCAAGAGATCTCAAGGGTAAATGAATATATTGGAGTGGAAACGGACCATTAAATCAACATTTCAAAAAAAATTCCCCTTTTTGATGGCACTTTTCGCAAGTTTTTTCCTTATATTAGTACATCTCACAGTATTTTGATTGTATCACCCTCTACCCAACTCGGATTAGCACAAAATTTTACGCATAGAACCCTAAGACATAGGGATACAACTTTTGTGCCCATGACAATTTCATATTATTTAGTATTCACTATCAAAACATGGCTCGAATCCATATTAGAGAAGTCGAAGATTTCTGAAAGGGGTACCCCTTTGGTGAATTGGAGATTTCACTAATTTCTCCGAAATGTATTGCCCTCGTATTCAACTCGTTCGATATTTTTCCCCAAGAGATCTCATGGGTAAATGAATATATTGGAGTGGAAACGGACCCTTAAATCAAAATTTCAAAAAAAAAGTCCCCTTTTTTACGGCAATTTTCGCAAGTTGTTTCCTTATATTAGTACATCTCACAGTATTTTGACTGTATCACCCTCTACCCAACTCGGATTAGCACAAACTTTTACACAGAGAACCCTAAGACATAGGGCTACAACTTTTGTGCCCATGACCATCGCAGATTCTTTAGTCTTCACTATGAAAACATTGCTCGAATCCATATTAGAGAAATCGAAGATTTCTAAAAGGGGTACCCCTTTGGTGAATAGGAGATTTCACTAATTTCTGCGAAATGTATTGCCCTCGTGTTCTACTCGTTCGATATTTTTCCCCAAGAGATCTCATGGGTAAATGAATATATTGGAGTGGAAACGGACCCTTAAATCAACATTTCAAAAAAAAGTCCCCTTTTTTACGGCAATTTTCGCATGTTTTTTCCTTATATTAGTACATCTCACAGTATTTTGACTGTATCACCCTCTACCCAACTCGGATTAGCACAAACTTTTACACAGAGAACCCTAAGACATAGGGCTACAACTTTTGTGCCCATGACCATCGCAGATTCTTTAGTCTTCACTATCAAAACATTTCTCGAATCCATATTAGAGAAATCGAAGATTTCTGAAAGGGGTACACCTTTGGTGAATTGGAGATTTCACTAATTTCTCCGAAATGTATTGCCCTCGTGTTCAACTCGTTCGATATTTTTCCCCAAGAGATCTCATGGGAAAATGAATATATTGGAGTGGAAACGGACCCTTAAATCAACATTTCAAAAAAAAAGTCCCCTTTTTTATGGCAATTTTCGCAAGTTTTTTCCTTATATTAGTACATCTTACAGTATTTTGACTGTATCTCCCTCTACCCAACTCGGATTAGCACAAACTTTTACACAGAGAACCCTAAGACATAGGGCTACAACTTTTGTGCCCATGACCATCGCAGATTCTCTAGTCTTCACTATGCAAACATTTCTCGAATCCATATTAGAGAAATCGAAGATTTCTGAAAGGGGTACCCCTTTGGTGAATTGGAGATTTCACTAATTTCTCCGAAATGTATTGCCCTCGTGTTCAACTCATTCGATATTTTTCCCCAAGAGATCTCATGGGTAAATGAATATATTGGAGTGGAAACGGACCCTTAAATCAAAATTTCAAAAAAAAGTCCCCTTTTTTATGGCCATTTTCGCAAGTTGTTTCCTTATATTAGTACATCTCACAGTATTTTGACTGTATCACCCTCTACCCAACTCGGATTAGCACAAACTTTTACACAGAGAACCCTAAGACATAGGGCTACAACTTTTGTGCCCATGACCATCGCAGATTCTTTAGTCTTCACTATGAAAACATTGCTCGAATCCATATTAGAGAAATCGAAGATTTCTAAAAGGGGTACCCCTTTGGTGAATAGGAGATTTCACTAATTTCTGCGAAATGTATTGCCCTCGTGTTCAACTCGTTCGATATTTTTCCCCAAGAGATCTCATGGGTAAATGAATATATTGGAGTGGAAACGGACCCTTAAATCAACATTTCAAAAAAAAGTCCCCTTTTTTACGGCAATTTTCGCATGTTTTTTCCTTATATTAGTACATCTCACAGTATTTTGACTGTATCACCCTCTACCCAACTCGGATTAGCACAAACTTTTACACAGAGAACCCTAAGACATAGGGCTACAACTTTTGTGCCCATGACCATCGCAGATTCTTTAGTCTTCACTATGAAAACATTTCTCGAATCCATATTAGAGAAATCGAAGATTTCTGAAAGGGGTACACCTTTGGTGAATTGGAGATTTCACTAATTTCTCCGAAATGTATTGCCCTCGTGTTCAACTCGTTCGATATTTTTCCCCAAGAGATCTCATGGGTAAATGAATATATTGGAGTGGAAACGGACCCTTAAATCAACATTTCAAAAAAAAGTCCCCTTTTTTATGGCAATTTTCGCAAGTTTTTTCCTTATATTAGTACATCTCACAGTATTTTTACTGTATCACCCTCTACCCAACTCGGATTAGCACAAAATTTTACACAGAGAACCCTAAGACATAGGGCTACAACTTTTGTGCCCATGACCATCGCAGATTCTCTAGTCTTCACTATGCAAACATTTCTCGAATCCATATTAGAGAAATCGAAGATTTCTGAAAGGGGTACCCCTTTGGTGAATTGGAGATTTCACTAATTTCTCCGAAATGTATTGCCCTCGTGTTCAACTCGTTCGATATTTTTACCCAAGATATCTCATGGGTAAATGAATATATTGGAGTGGAAACGGACCCTTAAATCAACATTTCAAAAAAAAGTCCCCTTTTTTATGGCAATTTTCGCAAGTTTTTTCCTTATATTAGTACATCTCTCAGTATTTTGACTGTATCACCCTCCACACACCTCAGATTTGGTGAAAATTTACACAGAGAACCCTAAGACATAGGGCTACAACTTTTGTGCCCATGACCATCGCATACTATTTAGTCTTCACTATCAAAACATTGCTCGAATCCATATTAGAGAAATCAAAGATTTCTGAAAGGGGTACCCCTTTGGTGAATTGGAGATTTCACTAATTTCTCCGAAATGTATTGCCCTCGTGTTCAACTCGTTCGATATTTTCCCCAAGAGATCTCATGGGTAAATTAATATATTGGAGTGGAAACGGACCCTTAAATCAACATTTCAAAAAAAAGTCCCCTTTTTTATGGCAATTTTCGCAAGTTTTTTCCTTATATTAGTACATCTCACAGTATTTTGACTGTATCACCCTCTACCCAACTCGGATTAGCACAAACTTTTACACAGAGAACCCTAAGACATAGGGCTACAACTTTTGTGCCCATGACCATCGCAGATTCTTTAGTCTTCACTATGAAAACATTTCTCGAATCCATATTAGAGAAATCGAAGATTTCTGAAAGGGGTACACCTTTGGTGAATTGTAGATTTTACTAATTTCTCCGAAATGTATTGCCCTCGTGTTCAACTCGTTCGATATTTTTCCCCAAGAGATCTCATGGGTAAATGAATATATTGGAGTGGAAACGGACCCTTAAATCAACATTTCAAAAAAAAGTCCCCTTTTTTATGGCAATTTTCGCAAGTTTTTTCCTTATATTAGTACATCTCACAGTATTTTGACTGTATCACCCTCTACCCAACTCGGATTAGCACAAACTTTTACACAGAGAACCCTAAGACATAGGGCTACAACTTTTGTGCCCACGACCATCGCAGATTCCTTAGTCTTCACTATGAAAACATTGCTCCAATCCATATTAGAGAAATCGAAGATTTCTGAAAGGGGTACCCCTTTGGTGAATTGGAGATTTCACTAATTTCTCCGAAATGTATTGCCCTCGTGTTCAACTCGTTCGATATTTTTACCCAAGATATCTCATGGGTAAATGAATATATTGGAGTGGAAACGGACCCTTAAATCAACATTTCAAAAAAAAGTCCCCTTTTTTATGGCAATTTTCGCAAGTTTTTTCCTTATATTAGTACATCTCTCAGTATTTTGACTGTATCACCCTCCACACACCTCAGATTTGGTGAAAATTTACACAGAGAACCCTAAGACATAGGGCTACAACTTTTGTGCCCATGACCATCGCAGATTCTTTAGTCTTCACTATGAAAACATTTCTCGAATCCATATTAGAGAAATCAAAGATTTCTGAAAGGGGTACCCCTTTGGTGAATTGTAGATTTCACTAATTTCTCCGAAATGTATTGCCCTCGTGTTCAACTCGTTCGATATTTTCCCCAAGAGATCTCATGGGTAAATTAATATATTGGAGTGGAAACGGACCCTTAAATCAACATTTCAAAAAAAAGTCCCCTTTTTTATGGCAATTTTCGCAAGTTTTTTCCTTATATTAGTACATCTCACAGTATTTTGACTGTATCACCCTCTACCCAACTCGGATTAGCACAAACTTTTACACAGAGAACCCTAAGACATAGGGCTACAACTTTTGTGCCCACGACCATCGCAGATTCCTTAGTCTTCACTATGAAAACATTGCTCCAATCCATATTAGAGAAATCGAAGATTTCTGAAAGGGGTACCCCTTTGGTGAATTGGAGATTTCACTAATTTCTCCGAAATGTATTGCCCTCGTGTTCAACTCGTTCGATATTTTTACCCAAGATATCTCATGGGTAAATGAATATATTGGAGTGGAAACGGACCCTTAAATCAACATTTCAAAAAAAAGTCCCCTTTTTTATGGCAATTTTCGCAAGTTTTTTCCTTATATTAGTACATCTCTCAGTATTTTGACTGTATCACCCTCCAAACACCTCAGATTTGGTGAAAATTTACACAGAGAACCCTAAGACATAGGGCTACAACTTTTGTGCCCATGACCATCGCATACTATTTAGTCTTCACTATCAAAACATTGCTCGAATCCATATTAGAGAAATCAAAGATTTCTGAAAGGGGTACCCCTTTGGTGAATTGGAGATTTCACTAATTTCTCCGAAATGTATTGCCCTCGTGTTCAACTCGTTCGATATTTTCCCCAAGAGATCTCATGGGTAAATTAATATATTGGAGTGGAAACGGACCCTTAAATCAACATTTCAAAAAAAAGTCCCCTTTTTTACGGCAATTTTCGCATGTTTTTTCCTTATATTAGTACATCTCACAGTATTTTGACTGTATCACCCTCTACCCAACTCGGATTAGCACAAACTTTTACACAGAGAACCCTAAGACATAGGGCTACAACTTTTGTGCCCATGACCATCGCAGATTCTTTAGTCTTCACTATGAAAACATTTCTCGAATCCATATTAGAGAAATCGAAGATTTCTGAAAGGGGTACACCTTTGGTGAATTGGAGATTTCACTAATTTCTCCGAAATGTATTGCCCTCGTGTTCAACTCATTCGATATTTTTACCCAAGATATCTCATGGGTAAATGAATATATTGGAGTGGAAACGGACCCTTAAATCAACATTTCAAAAAAAAGTCCCCTTTTTTATGGCAATTTTCGCAAGTTTTTTCCTTATATTAGTACATCTCTCAGTATTTTGACTGTATCACCCTCCACACACCTCAGATTTGGTGAAAATTTACACAGAGAACCCTAAGACATAGGGCTACAACTTTTGTGCCCATGACCATCGCAGATTCTTTAGTCTTCACTATGAAAACATTTCTCGAATCCATATTAGAGAAATCAAAGATTTCTGAAAGGGGTACCCCTTTGGTGAATTGTAGATTTCACTAATTTCTCCGAAATGTATTGCCCTCGTGTTCAACTCGTTCGATATTTTCCCCAAGAGATCTCATGGGTAAATTAATATATTGGAGTGGAAACGGACCCTTAAATCAACATTTCAAAAAAAAGTCCCCTTTTTTATGGCAATTTTCGCAAGTTTTTTCCTTATATTAGTACATCTCACAGTATTTTGACTGTATCACCCTCTACCCAACTCGGATTAGCACAAACTTTTACACAGAGAACCCTAAGACATAGGGCTACAACTTTTGTGCCCACGACCATCGCAGATTCCTTAGTCTTCACTATGAAAACATTGCTCCAATCCATATTAGAGAAATCGAAGATTTCTGAAAGGGGTACCCCTTTGGTGAATTGGAGATTTCACTAATTTCTCCGAAATGTATTGCCCTCGTGTTCAACTCGTTCGATATTTTTACCCAAGATATCTCATGGGTAAATGAATATATTGGAGTGGAAACGGACCCTTAAATCAACATTTCAAAAAAAAGTCCCCTTTTTTATGGCAATTTTCGCAAGTTTTTTCCTTATATTAGTACATCTCTCAGTATTTTGACTGTATCACCCTCCACACACCTCAGATTTGGTGAAAATTTACACAGAGAACCCTAAGACATAGGGCTACAACTTTTGTGCCCATGACCATCGCATACTATTTAGTCTTCACTATCAAAACATTGCTCGAATCCATATTAGAGAAATCAAAGATTTCTGAAAGGGGTACCCCTTTGGTGAATTGGAGATTTCACTAATTTCTCCGAAATGTATTGCCCTCGTGTTCAACTCGTTCGATATTTTCCCCAAGAGATCTCATGGGTAAATTAATATATTGGAGTGGAAACGGACCCTTAAATCAACATTTCAAAAAAAAGTCCCCTTTTTTATGGCAATTTTCGCAAGTTTTTTCCTTATATTAGTACATCTCACAGTATTTTGACTGTATCACCCTCCACACACCTCAGATTTGGAGGAAAATTTACACATAGTACCCTAAGACATAGGGCTAAAACTTTTGTGCCCATGACCCTCTCATATTATTTAGTATTCACTATCAAAACATTGCTCGAATCCATATTAGAGAAATCGAAGATTTCTGAAAGGGGTTCCCCTTTGGTGAATTAGAGATTTCACTAATTTCTCCGAAATGTATTGCCCTCGTGTTCAAATCGTTCGATATTTTTCCCCAAGAGATCTCAAGGGTAAATGAATATATTGGAGTGGAAACGGACCATTAAATCAACATTTCAAAAAAAATTCCCCTTTTTGATGGCACTTTTCGCAAGTTTTTTCCTTATATTAGTACATCTCACAGTATTTTGATTGTATCACCCTCTACCCAACTCGGATTAGCACAAAATTTTACGCATAGAACCCTAAGACATAGGGATACAACTTTTGTGCCCATGACAATTTCATATTATTTAGTATTCACTATCAAAACATGGCTCGAATCCATATTAGAGAAGTCGAAGATTTCTGAAAGGGGTACCCCTTTGGTGAATTGGAGATTTCACTAATTTCTCCGAAATGTATTGCCCTCGTATTCAACTCGTTCGATATTTTTCCCCAAGAGATCTCATGGGTAAATGAATATATTGGAGTGGAAACGGACCCTTAAATCAAAATTTCAAAAAAAAAGTCCCCTTTTTTACGGCAATTTTCGCAAGTTGTTTCCTTATATTAGTACATCTCACAGTATTTTGACTGTATCACCCTCTACCCAACTCGGATTAGCACAAACTTTTACACAGAGAACCCTAAGACATAGGGCTACAACTTTTGTGCCCATGACCATCGCAGATTCTTTAGTCTTCACTATGAAAACATTGCTCGAATCCATATTAGAGAAATCGAAGATTTCTAAAAGGGGTACCCCTTTGGTGAATAGGAGATTTCACTAATTTCTGCGAAATGTATTGCCCTCGTGTTCTACTCGTTCGATATTTTTCCCCAAGAGATCTCATGGGTAAATGAATATATTGGAGTGGAAACGGACCCTTAAATCAACATTTCAAAAAAAAGTCCCCTTTTTTACGGCAATTTTCGCATGTTTTTTCCTTATATTAGTACATCTCACAGTATTTTGACTGTATCACCCTCTACCCAACTCGGATTAGCACAAACTTTTACACAGAGAACCCTAAGACATAGGGCTACAACTTTTGTGCCCATGACCATCGCAGATTCTTTAGTCTTCACTATCAAAACATTTCTCGAATCCATATTAGAGAAATCGAAGATTTCTGAAAGGGGTACACCTTTGGTGAATTGGAGATTTCACTAATTTCTCCGAAATGTATTGCCCTCGTGTTCAACTCGTTCGATATTTTTCCCCAAGAGATCTCATGGGAAAATGAATATATTGGAGTGGAAAC
The DNA here is from genome assembly GCF_963169125.1 of Humulus lupulus. Taxonomy (NCBI): domain Eukaryota; kingdom Viridiplantae; phylum Streptophyta; class Magnoliopsida; order Rosales; family Cannabaceae; genus Humulus; species Humulus lupulus. Next base: position 284,991,246 of record NC_084795.1, read on the forward strand.
GGACCCTTAAATCAACATTTCAAAAAAAAAGTCCCCTTTTTTATGGCAATTTTCGCAAGTTTTTTCCTTATATTAGTACATCTAACAGTATTTTGACTGTATCACCCTCTACCCAACTCGGATTAGCACAAACTTTTACACAGAGAACCCTAAGACATAGGGCTACAACTTTTGTGCCCATGACCATCGCAGATTCTCTAGTCTTCACTATGCAAACATTTCTCGAATCCATATTAGAGAAATCGAAGATTTCTGAAAGGGGTACCCCTTTGGTGAATTGGAGATTTCACTAATTTCTCCGAAATGTATTGCCCTCGTGTTCAACTCATTCGATATTTTTCCCCAAGAGATCTCATGGGTAAATGAATATATTGGAGTGGAAACGGACCCTTAAATCAAAATTTCAAAAAAAAGTCCCCTTTTTTATGGCAATTTTCGCAAGTTGTTTCCTTATATTAGTACATCTCACAGTATTTTGACTGTATCACCCTCTACCCAACTCGGATTAGCACAAACTTTTACACAGAGAACCCTAAGACATAGGGCTACAACTTTTGTGCCCATGACCATCGCAGATTCTTTAGTCTTCACTATGAAAACATTGCTCGAATCCATATTAGAGAAATCGAAGATTTCTAAAAGGGGTACCCCTTTGGTGAATAGGAGATTTCACTAATTTCTGCGAAATGTATTGCCCTCGTGTTCAACTCGTTCGATATTTTTCCCCAAGAGATCTCATGGGTAAATGAATATATTGGAGTGGAAACGGACCCTTAAATCAACATTTCAAAAAAAAGTCCCCTTTTTTACGGCAATTTTCGCATGTTTTTTCCTTATATTAGTACATCTCACAGTATTTTGACTGTATCACCCTCTACCCAACTCGGATTAGCACAAACTTTTACACAGAGAACCCTAAGACATAGGGCTACAACTTTTGTGCCCATGACCATCGCAGATTCTTTAGTCTTCACTATGAAAACATTTCTCGAATCCATATTAGAGAAATCGAAGATTTCTGAAAGGGGTACACCTTTGGTGAATTGGAGATTTCACTAATTTCTCCGAAATGTATTGCCCTCGTGTTCAACTCGTTCGATATTTTTCCCCAAGAGATCTCATGGGTAAATGAATATATTGGAGTGGAAACGGACCCTTAAATCAACATTTCAAAAAAAAGTCCCCTTTTTTATGGCAATTTTCGCAAGTTTTTTCCTTATATTAGTACATCTCACAGTATTTTTACTGTATCACCCTCTACCCAACTCGGATTAGCACAAAATTTTACACAGAGAACCCTAAGACATAGGGCTACAACTTTTGTGCCCATGACCATCGCAGATTCTCTAGTCTTCACTATGCAAACATTTCTCGAATCCATATTAGAGAAATCGAAGATTTCTGAAAGGGGTACCCCTTTGGTGAATTGGAGATTTCACTAATTTCTCCGAAATGTATTGCCCTCGTGTTCAACTCGTTCGATATTTTTACCCAAGATATCTCATGGGTAAATGAATATATTGGAGTGGAAACGGACCCTTAAATCAACATTTCAAAAAAAAGTCCCCTTTTTTATGGCAATTTTCGCAAGTTTTTTCCTTATATTAGTACATCTCTCAGTATTTTGACTGTATCACCCTCCACACACCTCAGATTTGGTGAAAATTTACACAGAGAACCCTAAGACATAGGGCTACAACTTTTGTGCCCATGACCATCGCATACTATTTAGTCTTCACTATCAAAACATTGCTCGAATCCATATTAGAGAAATCAAAGATTTCTGAAAGGGGTACCCCTTTGGTGAATTGGAGATTTCACTAATTTCTCCGAAATGTATTGCCCTCGTGTTCAACTCGTTCGATATTTTCCCCAAGAGATCTCATGGGTAAATTAATATATTGGAGTGGAAACGGACCCTTAAATCAACATTTCAAAAAAAAGTCCCCTTTTTTATGGCAATTTTCGCAAGTTTTTTCCTTATATTAGTACATCTCACAGTATTTTGACTGTATCACCCTCTACCCAACTCGGATTAGCACAAACTTTTACACAGAGAACCCTAAGACATAGGGCTACAACTTTTGTGCCCATGACCATCGCAGATTCTTTAGTCTTCACTATGAAAACATTTCTCGAATCCATATTAGAGAAATCGAAGATTTCTGAAAGGGGTACACCTTTGGTGAATTGTAGATTTTACTAATTTCTCCGAAATGTATTGCCCTCGTGTTCAACTCGTTCGATATTTTTCCCCAAGAGATCTCATGGGTAAATGAATATATTGGAGTGGAAACGGACCCTTAAATCAACATTTCAAAAAAAAGTCCCCTTTTTTATGGCAATTTTCGCAAGTTTTTTCCTTATATTAGTACATCTCACAGTATTTTGACTGTATCACCCTCTACCCAACTCGGATTAGCACAAACTTTTACACAGAGAACCCTAAGACATAGGGCTACAACTTTTGTGCCCACGACCATCGCAGATTCCTTAGTCTTCACTATGAAAACATTGCTCCAATCCATATTAGAGAAATCGAAGATTTCTGAAAGGGGTACCCCTTTGGTGAATTGGAGATTTCACTAATTTCTCCGAAATGTATTGCCCTCGTGTTCAACTCGTTCGATATTTTTACCCAAGATATCTCATGGGTAAATGAATATATTGGAGTGGAAACGGACCCTTAAATCAACATTTCAAAAAAAAGTCCCCTTTTTTATGGCAATTTTCGCAAGTTTTTTCCTTATATTAGTACATCTCTCAGTATTTTGACTGTATCACCCTCCACACACCTCAGATTTGGTGAAAATTTACACAGAGAACCCTAAGACATAGGGCTACAACTTTTGTGCCCATGACCATCGCAGATTCTTTAGTCTTCACTATGAAAACATTTCTCGAATCCATATTAGAGAAATCAAAGATTTCTGAAAGGGGTACCCCTTTGGTGAATTGTAGATTTCACTAATTTCTCCGAAATGTATTGCCCTCGTGTTCAACTCGTTCGATATTTTCCCCAAGAGATCTCATGGGTAAATTAATATATTGGAGTGGAAACGGACCCTTAAATCAACATTTCAAAAAAAAGTCCCCTTTTTTATGGCAATTTTCGCAAGTTTTTTCCTTATATTAGTACATCTCACAGTATTTTGACTGTATCACCCTCTACCCAACTCGGATTAGCACAAACTTTTACACAGAGAACCCTAAGACATAGGGCTACAACTTTTGTGCCCACGACCATCGCAGATTCCTTAGTCTTCACTATGAAAACATTGCTCCAATCCATATTAGAGAAATCGAAGATTTCTGAAAGGGGTACCCCTTTGGTGAATTGGAGATTTCACTAATTTCTCCGAAATGTATTGCCCTCGTGTTCAACTCGTTCGATATTTTTACCCAAGATATCTCATGGGTAAATGAATATATTGGAGTGGAAACGGACCCTTAAATCAACATTTCAAAAAAAAGTCCCCTTTTTTATGGCAATTTTCGCAAGTTTTTTCCTTATATTAGTACATCTCTCAGTATTTTGACTGTATCACCCTCCACACACCTCAGATTTGGTGAAAATTTACACAGAGAACCCTAAGACATAGGGCTACAACTTTTGTGCCCATGACCATCGCATACTATTTAGTCTTCACTATCAAAACATTGCTCGAATCCATATTAGAGAAATCAAAGATTTCTGAAAGGGGTACCCCTTTGGTGAATTGGAGATTTCACTAATTTCTCCGAAATGTATTGCCCTCGTGTTCAACTCGTTCGATATTTTCCCCAAGAGATCTCATGGGTAAATTAATATATTGGAGTGGAAACGGACCCATAAATCAACATTTCAAAAAAAAGTCCCCTTTTTTATGGCAATTTTCGCAAGTTTTTTCCTTATATTAGTACATCTCACAGTATTTTGACTGTATCACCCTCCACACACCTCAGATTTGGAGGAAAATTTACACATAGTACCCTAAGACATAGGGCTAAAACTTTTGTGCCCATGACCCTCTCATATTATTTAGTATTCACTTTCAAAACATTGCTCGAATCCATATTAGAGAAATCGAAGATTTCTGAAAGGGGTTCCCCTTTGGTGAATTAGAGATTTCACTAATTTCTCCGAAATGTATTGCCCTCGTGTTCAAATCGTTCGATATTTTTCCCCAAGAGATCTCAAGGGTAAATGAATATATTGGAGTGGAAACGGACCATTAAATCAACATTTCAAAAAAAATTCCCCTTTTTGATGGCACTTTTCGCAAGTTTTTTCCTTATATTAGTACATCTCACAGTATTTTGATTGTATCACCCTCTACCCAACTCGGATTAGCACAAAATTTTACGCATAGAACCCTAAGACATAGGGATACAACTTTTGTGCCCATGACAATTTCATATTATTTAGTATTCACTATCAAAACATGGCTCGAATCCATATTAGAGAAGTCGAAGATTTCTGAAAGGGGTACCCCTTTGGTGAATTGGAGATTTCACTAATTTCTCCGAAATGTATTGCCCTCGTATTCAACTCGTTCGATATTTTTCCCCAAGAGATCTCATGGGTAAATGAATATATTGGAGTGGAAACGGACCCTTAAATCAAAATTTCAAAAAAAAAGTCCCCTTTTTTACGGCAATTTTCGCAAGTTGTTTCCTTATATTAGTACATCTCACAGTATTTTGACTGTATCACCCTCTACCCAACTCGGATTAGCACAAACTTTTACACAGAGAACCCTAAGACATAGGGCTACAACTTTTGTGCCCACGACCATCGCAGATTCCTTAGTCTTCACTATGAAAACATTGCTCCAATCCATATTAGAGAAATCGAAGATTTCTGAAAGGGGTACCCCTTTGGTGAATTGGAGATTTCACTAATTTCTCCGAAATGTATTGCCCTCGTGTTCAACTCGTTCGATATTTTTACCCAAGATATCTCATGGGTAAATGAATATATTGGAGTGGAAACGGACCCTTAAATCAACATTTCAAAAAAAAGTCCCCTTTTTTATGGCAATTTTCGCAAGTTTTTTCCTTATATTAGTACATCTCTCAGTATTTTGACTGTATCACCCTCCACACACCTCAGATTTGGTGAAAATTTACACAGAGAACCCTAAGACATAGGGCTACAACTTTTGTGCCCATGACCATCGCATACTATTTAGTCTTCACTATCAAAACATTGCTCGAATCCATATTAGAGAAATCAAAGATTTCTGAAAGGGGTACCCCTTTGGTGAATTGGAGATTTCACTAATTTCTCCGAAATGTATTGCCCTCGTGTTCAACTCGTTCGATATTTTCCCCAAGAGATCTCATGGGTAAATTAATATATTGGAGTGGAAACGGACCCTTAAATCAACATTTCAAAAAAAAGTCCCCTTTTTTATGGCAATTTTCGCAAGTTTTTTCCTTATATTAGTACATCTCACAGTATTTTGACTGTATCACCCTCCACACACCTCAGATTTGGAGGAAAATTTACACATAGTACCCTAAGACATAGGGCTAAAACTTTTGTGCCCATGACCCTCTCATATTATTTAGTATTCACTATCAAAACATTGCTCGAATCCATATTAGAGAAATCGAAGATTTCTGAAAGGGGTTCCCCTTTGGTGAATTAGAGATTTCACTAATTTCTCCGAAATGTATTGCCCTCGTGTTCAAATCGTTCGATATTTTTCCCCAAGAGATCTCAAGGGTAAATGAATATATTGGAGTGGAAACGGACCATTAAATCAACATTTCAAAAAAAATTCCCCTTTTTGATGGCACTTTTCGCAAGTTTTTTCCTTATATTAGTACATCTCACAGTATTTTGATTGTATCACCCTCTACCCAACTCGGATTAGCACAAAATTTTACGCATAGAACCCTAAGACATAGGGATACAACTTTTGTGCCCATGACAATTTCATATTATTTAGTATTCACTATCAAAACATGGCTCGAATCCATATTAGAGAAGTCGAAGATTTCTGAAAGGGGTACCCCTTTGGTGAATTGGAGATTTCACTAATTTCTCCGAAATGTATTGCCCTCGTATTCAACTCGTTCGATATTTTTCCCCAAGAGATCTCATGGGTAAATGAATATATTGGAGTGGAAACGGACCCTTAAATCAAAATTTCAAAAAAAAAGTCCCCTTTTTTACGGCAATTTTCGCAAGTTGTTTCCTTATATTAGTACATCTCACAGTATTTTGACTGTATCACCCTCTACCCAACTCGGATTAGCACAAACTTTTACACAGAGAACCCTAAGACATAGGGCTACAACTTTTGTGCCCATGACCATCGCAGATTCTTTAGTCTTCACTATGAAAACATTGCTCGTATCCATATTAGAGAAATCGAAGATTTCTAAAAGGGGTACCCCTTTGGTGAATAGGAGATTTCACTAATTTCTGAGAAATGTATTGCCCTCGTGTTCTACTCGTTCGATATTTTTCCCCAAGAGATCTCATGGGTAAATGAATATATTGGAGTGGAAACGGACCCTTAAATCAACATTTCAAAAAAAAGTCCCCTTTTTTACGGCAATTTTCGCATGTTTTTTCCTTATATTAGTACATCTCACAGTATTTTGACTGTATCACCCTCTACCCAACTCGGATTAGCACAAACTTTTACACAGAGAACCCTAAGACATAGGGCTACAACTTTTGTGCCCATGACCATCGCAGATTCTTTAGTCTTCACTATGAAAACATTTCTCGAATCCATATTAGAGAAATCGAAGATTTCTGAAAGGGGTACACCTTTGGTGAATTGGAGATTTCACTAATTTCTCCGAAATGTATTGCCCTCGTGTTCAACTCGTTCGATATTTTTCCCCAAGAGATCTCATGGGAAAATGAATATATTGGAGTGGAAACGGACCCTTAAATCAACATTTCAAAAAAAAAGTCCCCTTTTTTATGGCAATTTTCGCAAGTTTTTTCCTTATATTAGTACATCTAACAGTATTTTGACTGTATCACCCTCTACCCAACTCGGATTAGCACAAACTTTTACACAGAGAACCCTAAGACATAGGGCTACAACTTTTGTGCCCATGACCATCGCAGATTCTCTAGTCTTCACTATGCAAACATTTCTCGAATCCATATTAGAGAAATCGAAGATTTCTGAAAGGGGTACCCCTTTGGTGAATTGGAGATTTCACTAATTTCTCCGAAATGTATTGCCCTCGTGTTCAACTCATTCGATATTTTTCCCCAAGAGATCTCATGGGTAAATGAATATATTGGAGTGGAAACGGACCCTTAAATCAAAATTTCAAAAAAAAGTCCCCTTTTTTATGGCAATTTTCGCAAGTTGTTTCCTTATATTAGTACATCTCACAGTATTTTGACTGTATCACCCTCTACCCAACTCGGATTAGCACAAACTTTTACACAGAGAACCCTAAGACATAGGGCTACAACTTTTGTGCCCATGACCATCGCAGATTCTTTAGTCTTCACTATGAAAACATTGCTCGAATCCATATTAGAGAAATCGAAGATTTCTAAAAGGGGTACCCCTTTGGTGAATAGGAGATTTCACTAATTTCTGCGAAATGTATTGCCCTCGTGTTCAACTCGTTCGATATTTTTCCCCAAGAGATCTCATGGGTAAATGAATATATTGGAGTGGAAACGGACCCTTAAATCAACATTTCAAAAAAAAGTCCCCTTTTTTACGGCAATTTTCGCATGTTTTTTCCTTATATTAGTACATCTCACAGTATTTTGACTGTATCACCCTCTACCCAACTCGGATTAGCACAAACTTTTACACAGAGAACCCTAAGACATAGGGCTACAACTTTTGTGCCCATGACCATCGCAGATTCTTTAGTCTTCACTATGAAAACATTTCTCGAATCCATATTAGAGAAATCGAAGATTTCTGAAAGGGGTACACCTTTGGTGAATTGGAGATTTCACTAATTTCTCCGAAATGTATTGCCCTCGTGTTCAACTCGTTCGATATTTTTCCCCAAGAGATCTCATGGGTAAATGAATATATTGGAGTGGAAACGGACCCTTAAATCAACATTTCAAAAAAAAGTCCCCTTTTTTATGGCAATTTTCGCAAGTTTTTTCCTTATATTAGTACATCTCACAGTATTTTGACTGTATCACCCTCTACCCAACTCGGATTAGCACAAAATTTTACACAGAGAACCCTAAGACATAGGGCTACAACTTTTGTGCCCATGACCATCGCAGATTCTCTAGTCTTCACTATGCAAATATTTCTCGAATCCATATTAGAGAAATCGAAGATTTCTGAAAGGGGTACCCCTTTGGTGAATTGGAGATTTCACTAATTTCTCCGAAATGTATTGCCCTCGTGTTCAACTCATTCGATATTTTTCCCCAAGAGATCTCATGGGTAAATGAATATATTGGAGTGGAAACGGACCCTTAAATCAACATTTCAAAAAAAAGTCCCCTTTTTTATGGCAATTTTCGCAAGTTTTTTCCTTATATTAGTACATCTCTCAGTATTTTGACTCTATCACCCTCCACACACCTCAGATTTGGACGAAAATTTACACATAGAACCCTAAGACACAGGGCTACAAATTTTGTGCCCATGACCATCGCATATTATTTAGTATTCACTATCAAAACATTGCTCGAATCCATATTAGAGAAATCGAAGATTTCTGAAAGGGGTACCCCTTTGGTGAATTGGAGATTTCACTAATTTCTCCGAAATGTATTGTCCTCGTGTTCAACTCGTTCGATATTTTTACCCAAGAGATCTCATGGGTAAATGAATATATTGGAGTGGAAACGGACCCTTAAATCAACATTTCAAAAAAAAGTCCCCTTTTTTATGGCAATTTTCGCAAGTTTTTTCCTTATATTAGTACATCTCTCAGTATTTTGACTGTATCACCCTCCACACACCTCAGATTTGGTGAAAATTTACACATAGAACCCTAAGACATAGGGCTACAACTTTTGTGCCCATGACCATCGCATACTATTTAGTATTCACTATCAAAACATTGCTCGAATCCATATTAGAGAAATCAAAGATTTCTGAAAGGGGTACCCCTTTGGTGAATTGGAGATTTCACTAATTTCTCCAAAATGTATTGCCCTCGAGTTCAACTCATTCGATATTTTCCCCAAGAGATCTCATGGGTAAATTAATATATTGGAGTGGAAACGGACCCTTAAATCAACATTTAAAAAAAAAGTCCCCTTTTTTATGGCAATTTTCTTAAGTTTTTTCCTTATATTAGTACATCTCTCAGTATTTTGCCTGTATCACCCTCCACACACCTCAGATTTGGACGAAAATTTACACATAGTACCCTAAGACATAGGGCTAAAACTTTTTTGCCCATGACCCTCTCATATTATTTAGTATTCACTATCAAAACATTGCTCGAATCCATATTAGAGAAATCGAAGATTTCTGAAAGGGGTTCCCCTTTGGTGAATTAGAGATTTCACTAATTTCTCCGAAATGTATTGCCCTCGTGTTCAAATCGTTCGATATTTTTCCCCAAGAGATCTCATGGGTAAATGAATATATTGGAGTTGAAACGGACCATTAAATCAACATTTCAAAAAAAATTCCCCTTTTAGATGGCACTTTTCGCAAGTTTTTTCCTTATATTAGTACATCTCACAGTATTTTGATTGTATCACCCTCTACCCAACTCGGATTAGCACAAAATTTTACGCATAGAACCCTAAGACATAGGGATACAACTTTTGTGCCCATGACAATTTCATATTATTTAGTATTCACTATCAAAACATTGCTCGAATCAATATTAGAGAAGTCGAAGATTTCTGAAAGGGGTACCCCTTTGGTGAATTGGAGATTTCACTAATTTCTCCGAAATGTATTGTCCTCGTGTTCAACTCGTTCGATATTTTTACCCAAGAGATCTGATGGGTAAATGAATATATTGGAGTGGAAACGGACCCTTAAATCAACATTTCAAAAAAAAGTCCCCTTTTTTATGGCAATTTTCGCAAGTTTTTTCCTTATATTAGTACATCTCACAGTATTTTGACTGTATCACCCTCTACCCAACTCGGATTAGCACAAACTTTTACACAGAGAACCCTAAGACATAGGGCTACAACTTTTGTGCCCATGACCATCGCAGATTCTTTAGTCTTCACTATGCAAACATTTCTCGAATCCATATTAGAGAAATCGAAGATTTCTGAAAGGGGTACCCCTTTGGTGAATTGGAGATTTCACTAATTTCTCCGAAATGTATTGCCCTCGTGTTCAACTCGTTCGATATTTTTCCCCAAGAGATCTCATGGGTAAATGAATATATTGGAGTGGAAAATGACCCTTAAATCAACATTTCAAAAAAAAGTCCCCTTTTTTATGGCAATTTTCGCAAGTTTTTTCCTTATATTAGTACATCTCACAGTATTTTGACTGTATCACCCTCTACCCAACTCGGATTAGCACAAAATTTTACACATAGAACCCTAAGACATAGGGCCCCTCTCATATTATTTAGTATTCACTATCAAAACATTGCTCGAATCCATATTAGAGAAATCGAAGATTTCTGAAAGGGGTACCCCTTTGGTGAATTGGAGATTTCACTAATTTCTCCGAAATGTATTGCCCTCGTGTTCAACTCGTTCGATATTTTTCCCCAAGAGATCTCATGGGTAAATGAATATATTGGAGTGGAAAATGACCCTTAAATCAACATTTCAAAAAAAGTCCCCTTTTTTATGGAAATTTTCGCAAGTTTTTTCCTTATATTAGTACATCTCTCAGTATTTTGACTGTATCACCCTCCACACACCTCAGATTTGGTGAAAATTTACACATAGAACCCTAAGACATAGGGCTACAACTTTTGTGCCCATGACCATCGCATACTATTTAGTATTCACTATCAAAACATTGCTCGAATCCATATTAGAGAAATCAAAGATTTCTGAAAGGGGTACCCCTTTGGTGAATTGGAGATTTCACTAATTTCTCCGAAATGTATTGCCCTCATGTTCAACTCGTTCGATATTTTCCCCAAGAGATCTCATGGGTAAATGAATATATTGGAGTGGAAACGGACCCTTAAATCAACATTTCAAAAAAAAGTCCCCTTTTTTATGGCAATTTTCGCAAGTTTTTTCCTTATATTAGTACATCTCACAGTATTTTGACTGTATCACCCTCTACCCAACTCGGATTAGCACAAACTTTTACACAGAGAACCCTAAGACATAGGGCTACAACTTTTGTGCCCATGACCATCGCAGATTCTTTAGTCTTCACTATGCAAACATTTCTCGAATCCATATTAGAGAAATCGAAGATTTCTGAAAGGGGTACCCCTTTGGTGAATTGGAGATTTCACTAATTTCTCCGAAATGTATTGCCCTCGTGTTCAACTCGTTCGATATTTTTCCCCAAGAGATCTCATGGGTAAATGAATATATTGGAGTGGAAACGGACCCTTAAATCAACATTTCAAAAAAAAAGTCCCCTTTTTTATGGCAATTTTCGCAAGTTTTTTCCTTATATTAGTACATCTCACAGTATTTTGACTGTATCACCCTCTACCCAACTCGGATTAGCACAAAATTTTACACATAGAACCCTAAGACATAGGGCCCCTCTCATATTATTTAGTATTCACTATCAAAACATTGCTCTAATCCATATTAGAGAAATCGAAGATTTCTAAAAGGGGTACCCCTTTCGTGAATTGGAGATTTCACTAATTTCTCCGAAATGTATTGCCCTCGTGTTCAACTCGTTCGATATTTTTCCCCAAGAGATCTCATGGGTAAATGAATATATTGGAGTGGAAAATGACCCTTAAATCAACATTTCAAAAAAAAGTCCCCTTTTTTATGGCAATTTTCGCAAGTTTTTTCCTTATATTAGTACATCTCACAGTATTTTGATTGTATCACCCTCTACCCAACTCGGATTAGCCCAAAATTTTACGCATAGAACCTTAAGACATAGGGATACAACTTTTGTGCCCATGACACTTTCATATTATTTAGTATTCACTATCAAAACATTGCTCGAATCCATATTAGAGAAATCGAAGATTTCTGAAAGGGCTACCCCTTTGGTGAATTGGAGATTTCACTAATTTCTCCGAAATGTATTGCCCTCGTGTTCAACTCGTTCGATATTTTTCCCCAAGAGATCTCATGGGTAAATGAATATATTGGAGTGGAAAATGACCCTTAAATCAACATTTCAAAAAAAAGTCCCCTTTTTTATGGCAATTTTCGCAAGTTTTTTCCTTATATTAGTACATCTCACAGTATTTTGATTGTATCACCCTTTACCCAACTCGGATTAGCCCAAAATTTTACGCATAGAACCCTAAGACATAGGGATACAACTTTTGTGCCCATGACACTTTCATATTATTTAGTATTCACTATGAAAACATTGCTCGAATCCATATTAGAGAAATCGAAGATTTCTGAAAGGGGTACCCCTTTTGTGTATTGGAGATTTGACTAATTTCTCCGAAATGTATTGCCCTCGTGTTCAACTCGTTCGATATTTTTCCCCAAGAGATCTCATGGGTAAATGAATATATTGGAGTGGAAAATGACCCTTAAATCAACATTTCAAAAAAAAGTCCCCTTTTTTATGGCAATTTTCGCAAGTTTTTTCCTTATATTAGTACATCTCACAGTATTTTGACTGTATCACCCTCTACCCAACTCGGATTAGCACAAACTTTTACACAGAGAACCCTAAGACATAGGGCTACAACTTTTGTGCCCATGACCATCGCAGATTCTTTAGTCTTCACTATGCAAACATTTCTCGAATCCATATTAGAGAAATCGAAGATTTCTGAAAGGGGTACCCCTTTTGTGTATTGGAGATTTGACTAATTTCTCCGAAATGTATTGCCCTCGTGTTCAACTCGTTCGATATTTTTCCCCAAGAGATCTCATGGGTAAATGAATATATTGGAGTGGAAAATGACCCTTAAATCAACATTTCAAAAAAAAGTCCCCTTTTTTATGGCAATTTTCGCAAGTTTTTTCCTTATATTAGTACATCTCACAGTATTTTGACTGTATCACCCTCTACCCAACTCGGATTAGCACAAACTTTTACACAGAGAACCCTAAGACATAGGGCTACAACTTTTGTGCCCATGACCATCGCAGATTCTTTAGTCTTCACTATGCAAACATTTCTCGAATCCATATTAGAGAAATCGAAGATTTCTGAAAGGGGTACCCCTTTGGTGAATTGGAGATTTCACTAATTTCTCCGAAATGTATTGCCCTCGTGTTCAACTCGTTCGATATTTTTCCCCAAGAGATCTCATGGGTAAATGAATATATTGGAGTGGAAACGGACCCTTAAATCAACATTTCAAAAAAAAAGTCCCCTTTTTTATGGCAATTTTCGCAAGTTTTTTTTTTATATTAGTACATCTCACAGTATTTTGACTGTATCACCCTCTACCCAACTCGGATTAGCACAAAATTTTACACATAGAACCCTAAGACATAGGGCCCCTCTCATATTATTTAGTATTCACTATCAAAACATTGCTCTAATCCATATTAGAGAAATCGAAGATTTCTAAAAGGGGTACCCCTTTCGGGAATTGGAGATTTCACTAATTTCTCCGAAATGTATTGTCCTCGTGTTCAACTCGTTCGATATTTTTACCCAAGAGATCTGATGGGTAAATGAATATATTGGAGTGGAAACGGACCCTTAAATCAACATTTCAAAAAAAAGTCCCCTTTTTTATGGCAATTTTCGCAAGTTTTTTCCTTATATTAGTACATCTCACAGTATTTTGACTGTATCACCCTCTACCCAACTCGGATTAGCACAAAATTTTACACATAGAACCCTAAGACATAGGGCCCCTCTCATATTATTTAGTATTCACTATCAAAACATTGCTCTAATCCATATTAGAGAAATCGAAGATTTCTAAAAGGGGTACCCCTTTCGTGAATTGGAGATTTCACTAATTTCTCCGAAATGTATTGCCCTCGTGTTCAACTCGTTCGATATTTTTCCCCAAGAGATCTCATGGGTAAATGAATATATTGGAGTGGAAAATGACCCTTAAATCAACATTTCAAAAAAAAGTCCCCTTTTTTATGGCAATTTTCGCAAGTTTTTTCCTTATATTAGTACATCTCACAGTATTTTGATTGTATCACCCTCTACCCAACTCGGATTAGCCCAAAATTTTACGCATAGAACCTTAAGACATAGGGATACAACTTTTGTGCCCATGACACTTTCATATTATTTAGTATTCACTATCAAAACATTGCTCGAATCCATATTAGAGAAATCGAAGATTTCTGAAAGGGCTACCCCTTTGGTGAATTGGAGATTTCACTAATTTCTCCGAAATGTATTGCCCTCGTGTTCAACTCGTTCGATATTTTTCCCCAAGAGATCTCATGGGTAAATGAATATATTGGAGTGGAAAATGACCCTTAAATCAACATTTCAAAAAAAAGTCCCCTTTTTTATGGCAATTTTCGCAAGTTTTTTCCTTATATTAGTACATCTCACAGTATTTTGATTGTATCACCCTTTACCCAACTCGGATTAGCCCAAAATTTTACGCATAGAACCCTAAGACATAGGGATACAACTTTTGTGCCCATGACACTTTCATATTATTTAGTATTCACTATGAAAACATTGCTCGAATCCATATTAGAGAAATCGAAGATTTCTGAAAGGGGTACCCCTTTTGTGTATTGGAGATTTGACTAATTTCTCCGAAATGTATTGCCCTCGTGTTCAACTCGTTCGATATTTTTCCCCAAGAGATCTCATGGGTAAATGAATATATTGGAGTGGAAAATGACCCTTAAATCAACATTTCAAAAAAAAGTCCCCTTTTTTATGGCAATTTTCGCAAGTTTTTTCCTTATATTAGTACATCTCACAGTATTTTGACTGTATCACCCTCTACCCAACTCGGATTAGCACAAACTTTTACACAGAGAACCCTAAGACATAGGGCTACAACTTTTGTGCCCATGACCATCGCAGATTCTTTAGTCTTCACTATGCAAACATTTCTCGAATCCATATTAGAGAAATCGAAGATTTCTGAAAGGGGTACCCCTTTGGTGAATTGGAGATTTCACTAATTTCTCCGAAAAGTATTGCCCTCGTGTTCAACTCGTTCGATATTTTTCCCCAAGAGATCTCATGGGTAAATGAATATATTGGAGTGGAAACGGACCCTTAAATCAACATTTCAAAAAAAAGTCCCCTTTTTTATGGCAATTTTCGCAAGTTTTTTCCTTATATTAGTACATCTCACAGAATTTTGACTGTATCACCCTCTACCCAACTCGGATTAGCACAAAATTTTACACATAGAACCCTAAGACATAGGGCCCCTCTCATATTATTTAGTATTCACTATCAAAACATTGCTCTAATCCATATTAGAGAAATCGAAGATTTCTGAAAGGGGTACCCCTTTGGTGAATTGGAGATTTCACTAATTTCTCCGAAATGTATTGCCCTCGTGTTCAACTCGTTCGATATTTTTCCCCAAGAGATCTCATGGGTAAATGAATATATTGGAGTGGAAAATGACCCTTAAATCAACATTTCAAAAAAAAGTCCCCTTTTTTATGGCAATTTTCGCAAGTTTTTTCCTTATATTAGTACATCTCACAGTATTTTGATTGTATCACCCTCTACCCAACTCGGATTAGCCCAAAATTTTACGCATAGAACCCTAAGACACAGGGATACAACTTTTGTGCCCATGACACTTTCATATTATTTAGTATTCACTATCAAAACATTGCTCGAATCCATATTAGAGAAATCGAAGATTTCTGAAAGGGGTACCCCTTTTGTGAATTGGAGATTTGACTAATTTCTCCGAAATGTATTGCCCTCGTGTTCAACTCGTTCGATATTTTTCCCCAAGAGATCTCATGGGTAAATGAATATATTGGAGTGGAAAATGACCCTTAAATCAACATTTCAAAAAAAAGTCCCCTTTTTTATGGCAATTTTCGCAAGTTTTTTCCTTATATTAGTACATCTCACAGTATTTTGACTGTATCACCCTCTACCCAACTCGGATTAGCACAAAATTTTACACATAGAACCCTAAGACATAGGGCCCCTCTCATATTATTTAGTATTCACTATCAAAACATTGCTCGAATCCATATTAGAGAAATCGAAGATTTCTGAAAGGGGTACCCCTTTGGTGAATTGGAGATTTCACTAATTTCTCCGAAATGTATTGCCCTCGTGTTCAACTCGTTCGATATTTTTCCCCAAGAGATCTCATGGGTAAATGAATATATTGGAGTGGAAAATGACCCTTAAATCAACATTTCAAAAAAAGTCCCCTTTTTTATGGAAATTTTCGCAAGTTTTTTCCTTATATTAGTACATCTCTCAGTATTTTGACTGTATCACCCTCCACACACCTCAGATTTGGTGAAAATTTACACATAGAACCCTAAGACATAGGGCTACAACTTTTGTGCCCATGACCATCGCATACTATTTAGTATTCACTATCAAAACATTGCTCGAATCCATATTAGAGAAATCAAAGATTTCTGAAAGGGGTACCCCTTTGGTGAATTGGAGATTTCACTAATTTCTCCGAAATGTATTGCCCTCATGTTCAACTCGTTCGATATTTTCCCCAAGAGATCTCATGGGTAAATGAATATATTGGAGTGGAAACGGACCCTTAAATCAACATTTCAAAAAAAAGTCCCCTTTTTTATGGCAATTTTCGCAAGTTTTTTCCTTATATTAGTACATCTCTCAGTATTTTGCCTGTATCACCCTCCACACACTTCAGATTTGGACGAAAATTTACACATAGTACCCTAAGACATAGGGCTAAAACTTTTGTGCCCATGACCCTCTCATATTATTTAGTATTCACTATCAAAACATTGCTCGAATCCATATTAGAGAAATCGAAGATTTCTGAAAGGGGTACCCCTTTGGTGAATTGGAGATTTCACTAATTTCTCCGAAATGTATTGCCCTCGTGTTCAACTCGTTCGATATTTTTCCCCAAGAGATCTCATGGGTAAATGAATATATTGGAGTGGAAAATGACCCTTAAATCAACATTTCAAAAAAAAGTCCCCTTTTTTATGGCAATTTTCGCAAGTTTTTTCCTTATATTAGTACATCTCACAGTATTTTGATTGTATCACCCTTTACCCAACTCGGATTAGCCCAAAATTTTACGCATAGAACCCTAAGACATAGGGATACAACTTTTGTGCCCATGACACTTTCATATTATTTAGTATTCACTATGAAAACATTGCTCGAATCCATATTAGAGAAATCGAAGATTTCTGAAAGGGGTACCCCTTTTGTGTATTGGAGATTTGACTAATTTCTCCGAAATGTATTGCCCTCGTGTTCAACTCGTTTGATATTTTTCCCCAAGAGATCTCATGGGTAAATGAATATATTGGAGTGGAAAATGACCCTTAAATCAACATTTCAAAAAAAAGTCCCCTTTTTTATGGCAATTTTCGCAAGTTTTTTCCTTATATTAGTACATCTCATAGTATTTTGACTGTATCACCCTCTACCCAACTCGGATTAGCACAAACTTTTACACAGAGAACCCTAAGACATAGGGCTACAACTTTTGTGCCCATGACCATCGCAGATTCTTTAGTCTTCACTATGCAAACATTTCTCGAATCCATATTAGAGAAATCGAAGATTTCTGAAAGGGGTACCCCTTTGGTGAATTGGAGATTTCTCTAATTTCTCCGAAATGTATTGCCCTCGTGTTCAACTCGTTCGATATTTTTCCCCAAGAGATCTCATGGGTAAATGAATATATTGGAGTGGAAACGGACCCTTAAATCAACATTTCAAAAAAAAGTCCCCTTTTTTATGGCAATTTTCGCAAGTTTTTTCCTTATATTAGTACATCTCACAGTATTTTGACTGTATCACCCTCTACCCAACTCGGATTAGCACAAAATTTTACACATAGAACCCTAAGACATAGGGCCCCTCTCATATTATTTAGTATTCACTATCAAAACATTGCTCTAATCCATATTAGAGAAATCGAAGATTTCTAAAAGGGGTACCCCTTTGGTGAATTGGAGATTTCACTAATTTCTCCGAAATGTATTGCCCTCGTGTTCAACTCGTTCGATATTTTTCCCCAAGAGATCTCATGGGTAAATGAATATATTGGAGTGGAAAATGACCCTTAAATCAACATTTCAAAAAAAAGTCCCCTTTTTTATGGCAATTTTCGCAAGTTTTTTCCTTATATTAGTACATCTCACAGTATTTTGATTGTATCACCCTCTACCCAACTCGGATTAGCCCAAAATTTTACGCATAGAACCCTAAGACATAGGGATACAACTTTTGTGCCCATGACACTTTCATATTATTTAGTATTCACTATCAAAACATTGCTCGAATCCATATTAGAGAAATCGAAGATTTCTGAAAGGGGTACCCCTTTTGTGAATTGGAGATTTGACTAATTTCTCCGAAATGTATTGCCCTCGTGCTCAACTCGTTCGATATTTTTCCCCAAGAGATCTCATGGGTAAATGAATATATTGGAGTGGAAAATGACCCTTAAATCAACATTTCAAAAAAAAGTCCCCTTTTTTATGGCAATTTTCGCAAGTTTTTTCCTTATATTAGTACATCTCACAGTATTTTGACTGTATCACCCTCTACCCAACTCGGATTAGCACAAAATTTTACACATAGAACCCTAAGACATAGGGCCCCTCTCATATTATTTAGTATTCACTATCAAAACATTGCTCGAATCCATATTAGAGAAATCGAAGATTTCTGAAAGGGGTCCCCCTTTGGTGAATTGGAGATTTGACTAATTTCTCCGAAATGTATTGCCCTCGTGTTCAACTCGTTCGATATTTTTCCCCAAGAGATCTCATGGGTAAATGAATATATTTGAGTGGAAAATGACCCTTAAATCAACATTTCAAAAAAATTCCCCTTTTTTATGGCAATTTTCGCAAGTTTTTTCCTTATATTAGTACATCTCTCAGTATTTTGACTGTATCACCCTCCACACACCTCAGATTTGGACGAAAATTTACACATAGAACCCTAAGACATAGGGCTACAACTTTTGTGCGCATGACCATCGCATATTATTTAGTATTCACTATCAAAACATTGCTCGAATCCATATTAGAGAAATCGAAGATTTCGGAAAGGGGTACCCCTTTGGTGAATTGGAGATTTCACTAATTTCTCCGAAATGTATTGTCCTCGTGTTCAACTCGTTCGATATTTTTACCCAAGAGATCTGATGGGTAAATGAATATATTGGAGTGGAAACGGACCCTTAAATCAACATTTCAAAACAAAGTCCCCTTTTTTATGGCAATTTTCGCAAGTTTTTTCCTTATATTAGTACATCTCACAGTATTTTGACTGTATCACCCTCTACCCAACTCGGATTAGCACAAACTTTTACACAGAGAACCCTAAGACATAGGGCTACAACTTTTGTGCCCATGACCATCGCAGATTCTTTAGTCTTCACTATGCAAACATTTCTCGAATCCATATTAGAGAAATCGAAGATTTCTGAAAGGGGTACCCCTTTGGTGAATTGGAGATTTCACTAATTTCTCTGAAATGTATTGCCCTCGTGTTCAACTCGTTCGATATTTTTCCCCAAGAGATCTCATGGGTAAATGAATATATTGGAGTGGAAACGGACCCTTAAATCAACATTTCAAAAAAAAGTCCCCTTTTTTATGGCAATTTTCGCAAGTTTTTTCCTTATATTAGTACATCTCACAGTATTTTGACTGTATCACCCTCTACCCAACTCGGATTAGCACAAAATTTTACACATAGAACCCTAAGACATAGGGCCCCTCTCATATTATTTAGTATTCACTATCAAAACATTGCTCTAATCCATATTAGAGAAATCGAAGATTTCTAAAAGGGGTACCCCTTTGGTGAATTGGAGATTTCACTAATTTCTCCGAAATGTATTGCCCTCGTGTTCAACTCGTTCGATATTTTTCCCCAAGAGATCTCATGGGTAAATGAATATATTGGAGTGGAAAATGACCCTTAAATCAACATTTCAAAAAAAAGTCCCCTTTTTTATGGCAATTTTCGCAAGTTTTTTCCTTATATTAGTACATCTCACAGTATTTTGATTGTATCACCCTCTACCCAACTCGGATTAGCCCAAAATTTTACGCATAGAACCCTAAGACATAGGGATACAACTTTTGTGCCCATGACACTTTCATATTATTTAGTATTCACTATCAAAACATTGCTCGAATCCATATTAGAGAAATCGAAGATTTCTGAAAGGGGTACCCCTTTTGTGAATTGGAGATTTGACTAATTTCTCCGAAATGTATTGCCCTCTTGTTCAACTCGTTCGATATTTTTCCCCAAGAGATCTCATGGGTAAATGAATATATTGGAGTGGAAAATGACCCTTAAATCAACATTTCAAAAAAAAGTCCCCTTTTTTATGGCAATTTTCGCAAGTTTTTTCCTTATATTAGTACATCTCACAGTATTTTGACTGTATCACCCTCTACCCAACTCGGATTAGCACAAAATTTTACACATAGAACCCTAAGACATAGGGCCCCTCTCATATTATTTAGTATTCACTATCAAAACATTGCTCGAATCCATATTAGAGAAATCGAAGATTTCTGAAAGGGGTACCCCTTTGGTGAATTGGAGATTTCACTAATTTCTCCGAAATGTATTGCCCTCGTGTTCAACTCGTTCGATATTTTTCCCCAAGAGATCTCATGGGTAAATGAATATATTTGAGTGGAAAATGACCCTTAAATCAACATTTCAAAAAAAGTCCCCTTTTTTATGGAAATTTTCGCAAGTTTTTTCCTTATATTAGTACATCTCTCAGTATTTTGACTGTATCACCCTCCACACACCTCAGATTTGGTGAAAATTTACACATAGAACCCTAAGACATAGGGCTACAACTTTTGTGCCCATGACCATCGCATACTATTTAGTATTCACTATCAAAACATTGCTCGAATCCATATTAGAGAAATCAAAGATTTCTGAAAGGGGTACCCCTTTGGTGAATTGGAGATTTCACTAATTTCTCCGAAATGTATTGCCCTCATGTTCAACTCGTTCGATATTTTCCCCAAGAGATCTCATGGGTAAATGAATATATTGGAGTGGAAACGGACCCTTAAATCAACATTTCAAAAAAAAGTCCCCTTTTTTATGGCAATTTTCGCAAGTTTTTTCCTTATATTAGTACATCTCTCAGTATTTTGCCTGTATCACCCTCCACACACCTCAGATTTGGACGAAAATTTACACATAGTACCCTAAGACATAGGGCTAAAACTTTTGTGCCCATGACCCTCTCATATTATTTAGTATTCACTATCAAAACATTGCTCGAATCCATATTAGAGAAATCGAAGATTTCTGAAAGGGGTTCCCCTTTGGTGAATTGGAGATTTCACTAATTTCTCCGAAATGTATTGCCATCGTGTTCAACTCGTTCGATATTTTTCCCCAAGAGATCTCATGGGTAAATGAATATATTGGAGTGGAAACGGACCATTAAATCAACATTTCAAAAAAAATTCCCCTTTTTGATGGCAATTTTCGCAAGTTTTTTCCTTATATTAGTACATCTCACAGTATTTTGATTGTATCACCCTCTACCCAACCCGGATTAGCACAAAATTTTACGCATAGAACCCTAAGACATAGGGATACAACTTTTGTGCCCATGACACTTTCATATTATTTAGTATTCACTATCAAAACATTGCTCGAATCCATATTAGAGAAGTCGAAGATTTCTGAAAGGGGTACCCCTTTGGTGAATTGGAGATTTCACTAATTTCTCCGAATTGTATTGCCCTCGTATTCAACTCGTTCGATATTTTTCCCCAAGAGATCTCATGGGTAAATGAATATATTGGAGTGGAAACGGACCCTTAAATCAACATTTCAAAAAAAAGTCCCCTTTTTTATGGCAATTTTCGCAAGTTTTTTCCTTATATTAGTACATCTCTCAGTATTTTGACTGTATCACCCTCCACACACCTCAGATTTGGACGAAAATTTACACATAGAACCCTAAGACATAGGGCTACAACTTTTGTGCCCATGACCATCGTATATTATTTAGTATTCACTATCAAAACATTGCTCGAATCCATATTAGAGAAATCGAAGATTTCTGAAAGGGGTACCCCTTTGGTGAATTGGAGATTTCACTAATTTCTCCGAAATGTATTGTCCTCGTGTTCAACTCGTTCGATATTTTTACCCAAGAGATCTCATGGGTAAATGAATATATTGGAGTGGAAAATGACCCTTAAATCAACATTTCAAAAAAAAGTCCCCTTTTTTATGGCAATTTTCGCAAGTTTTTTCCTTATATTAGTACATCTCACAGTATTTTGACTGTATCACCCTCTACCCAACTCGGATTAGCACAAAATTTTACACATAGAACCCTAAGACATAGGGCCCCTCTCATATTATTTAGTATTCACTATCAAAACATTGCTCTAATCCATATTAGAGAAATCGAAGATTTCTGAAAGGGGTACCCCTTTGGTGAATTGGAGATTTCACTAATTTCACCGAAATGTATTGCCCTCGTGTTCAACTCGTTCGATATTTTTCCCCAAGAGATCCCATGGGTAAATGAATATATTGGAGTGGAAACGGACCATTAAATCAACATTTCAAAAAAAATTCCCCTTTTTGATGGCAATTTTCGCAAGTTTTTTCCTTATATTAGTACATCTCACCGTATTTTGATTGTATCACCCTCTACCCAACCCGGATTAGCACAAAATTTTACGCATAGAACCCTAAGACATAGGGATACAACTTTTGTGCCCATGACACTTTCATATTATTTAGTATTCACTATCAAAACATTGCTCGAATCCATATTAGAGAAGTCGAAGATTTCTGAAAGGGGTACCCCTTTGGTGAATTGGAGATTTCACTAATTTCTCCGAATTGTATTGCCCTCGTATTCAACTCGTTCGATATTTTTCCCCAAGAGATCTCATGGGTAAATGAATATATTGGAGTGGAAACGGACCCTTAAATCAACATTTCAAAAAAAAGTCCCCTTTTTTATGGCAATTTTCGCAAGTTTTTTCCTTATATTAGTACATCTCTCAGTATTTTGACTGTATCACCCTCCACACACCTCAGATTTGGACGAAAATTTACACATAGAACCCTAAGACATAGGGCTACAACTTTTGTGCCCATGACCATCGCATATTATTTAGTATTCACTATCAAAACATTGCTCGAATCCATATTAGAGAAATCGAAGATTTCTGAAAGGGGTACCCCTTTGGTGAATTGGAGATTTCACTAATTTCTCCGAAATGTATTGTCCTCGTGTTCAACTCGTTCGATATTTTTACCCAAGAGATCTCATGGGTAAATGAATATATTGGAGTGGAAAATGACCCTTAAATCAACATTTCAAAAAAAAGTCCCCTTTTTTATGGCAATTTTCGCAAGTTTTTTCCTTATATTAGTACATCTCACAGTATTTTGACTGTATCACCCTCTACCCAACTCGGATTAGCACAAAATTTTACACATAGAACCCTAAGACATAGGGCCCCTCTCATATTATTTAGTATTCACTATCAAAACATTGCTCTAATCCATATTAGAGAAATCGAAGATTTCTGAAAGGGGTACCCCTTTGGTGAATTGGAGATTTCACTAATTTCACCGAAATGTATTGCCCTCGTGTTCAACTCGTTCGATATTTTTCCCCAAGAGATCTCATGGGTAAATGAATATATTGGAGTGGAAAATGACCCTTAAATCAACATTTCAAAAAAAAGTCCCCTTTTTTATGGCAATTTTCGCAAGTTTTTTCCTTATATTAGTACATCTCACAGTATTTTGATTGTATCACCCTCTACCCAACTCGGATTAGCCCAAAATTTTACGCATAGAACCCTAAGACATAGGGATACAACTTTTGTGCCCATGACACTTTCATATTATTTAGTATTCACTATCAAAACATTGCTCGAATCCATATTAGAGAAATCGAAGATTTCTGAAAGGGGTACCCCTTTTGTGAATTGGAGATTTCAATAATTTCTCCGAAATGTATTGCCCTCGTGTTCAACTCGTTCGATATTTTTCCCCAAGAGATCTCATGGGTAAATGAATATATTGGAGTGGAAACGGACCATTAAATCAACATTTCAAAAAAAATTCCCCTTTTTGATGGCAATTTTCGCAAGTTTTTTCCTTATATTAGTACATCTCTCAGTATTTTGACTGTATCACCCTCCACACACCTCAGATTTGGACGAAAATTTACACATAGAACCCTAAGACATAGGGCTACAACTTTTGTGCCCATGACCATCGCATATTATTTAGTATTCACTATCAAAACATTGCTCGAATCCATATTAGAGAAATCGAAGATTTCTGAAAGGGGTACCCCTTTGGTGAATTGGAGATTTCACTAATTTCTCCGAAATGTATTGTCCTCGTGTTCAACTCGTTCGATATTTTTACCCAAGAGATCTCATGGGTAAATGAATATATTGGAGTTGAAACGGACCCTTAAATCAACATTTCAAAAAAAAGTCCCCTTTTTTATGGCAATTTTCGCAAGTTTTTTCCTTATATTAGTACATCTCTCAGTATTTTGACTGTATCACCCTCCACACACCTCAGATTTGGACGAAAATTTACACATAGAACCCTAAGACATAGGGCTACAACTTTTGTGCCCATGACCCTCTCATATTATTTAGTATTCACTATCAAAACATTGCTCGAATCAATATTAGAGAAATCGAAGATTTCTGAAAGGGGTTCCCCTTTGGTGAATTGGAGATTTCACTAATTTCTCCGAAATGTATTGCCCTCGTGTTCAACTCGTTCGATATTTTTCCCCAAGAGATATCATGGGTAAATGAATATATTGGAGTGGAAACGGACCATTAAATCAACATTTCAAAAAAAATTCCCCTTTTTGATGGCAATTTTCGCAAGTTTTTTCCTTATATTAGTACATCTCTCAGTATTTTGACTGTATCACCCTCCACACACCTCAGATTTGGACGAAAATTTACACATAGAACCCTA
Organism: Humulus lupulus; assembly: GCF_963169125.1. Lineage (NCBI taxonomy): Eukaryota > Viridiplantae > Streptophyta > Magnoliopsida > Rosales > Cannabaceae > Humulus > Humulus lupulus. Next base: position 285,016,421 of record NC_084795.1, read on the forward strand.
AGACATAGGGCTACAACTTTTGTGCCCATGACCATCGCATATTATTTAGTATTCACTATCAAAACATTGCTCGAATCCATATTAGAGAAATCGAAGATTTCGGAAAGGGGTACCCCTTTGGTGAATTGGAGATTTCCCTAATTTCTCCGAAATGTATTGTCCTCGTGTTCAACTCGTTCGATATTTTTACCCAAGAGATCTGATGGGTAAATGAATATATTGGAGTGGAAACGGACCCTTAAATCAACATTTCAAAAAAAAGTCCCCTTTTTTATGGCAATTTTCGCAAGTTTTTTCCTTATATTAGTACATCTCACAGTATTTTGACTCTATCACCCTCTACCCAACTCGGATTAGCACAAACTTCTACACAGAGAACCCTAAGACATAGGGCTACAACTTTTGTGCCCATGACCATCGCAGATTCTTTAGTCTTCACTATGCAAACATTTCTCGAATCCATATTAGAGAAATCGAAGATTTCTGAAAGGGGTACCCCTTTGGTGAATTGGAGATTTCACTAATTTCTCCGAAATGTATTGCCCTCGTGTTCAACTCGTTCGATATTTTTCCCCCAGAGATCTCATGGGTAAATGAATATATTGGAGTGGAAACGGACCCTTAAATCAACATTTCAAAAAAAAGTCCCCTTTTTTATGGCAATTTTCGCAAGTTTTTTCCTTATATTAGTACATCTCACAGTATTTTGACTGTATCACCCTCTACCCAACTCGGATTAGCACAAAATTTTACACATAGAACCCTAAGACATAGGGCCCCTCTCATATTATTTAGTATTCACTATCAAAACATTGCTCTAATCCATATTAGAGAAATCGAAGATTTCTAAAAGGGGTACCCCTTTGGTGAATTGGAGATTTCACTAATTTCTCCGAAATGTATTGCCCTCGTGTTCAACTCGTTCGATATTTTTCCCCAAGAGATCTCATGGGTAAATGAATATATTGGAGTGGAAAATGACCCTTAAATCAACATTTCAAAAAAAAGTCCCCTTTTTTATGGCAATTTTCGCAAGTTTTTTCCTTATATTAGTACATCTCACAGTATTTTGATTGTATCACCCTCTACCCAACTCGGATTAGCCCAAAATTTTACGCATAGAACCCTAAGACATAGGGATACAACTTTTGTGCCCATGACACTTTCATATTATTTAGTATTCACTATCAAAACATTGCTCGAATCCATATTAGAGAAATCGAAGATTTCTGAAAGGGGTACCCCTTTTGTGAATTGGAGATTTGACTAATTTCTCCGAAATGTATTGCCCTCGTGTTCAACTCGTTCGATATTTTTCCCCAAGAGATCTCATGGGTAAATGAATATATTGGAGTGGAAAATGACCCTTAAATCAACATTTCAAAAAAAAGTCCCCTTTTTTATGGCAATTTTCGCAAGTTTTTTCCTTATATTAGTACATCTCACAGTATTTTGACTGTATCACCCTCTACCCAACTCGGATTAGCACAAAATTTTACACATAGAACCCTAAGACATAGGGCCCCTCTCATATTATTTAGTATTCACTATCAAAACATTGCTCGAATCCATATTAGAGAAATCGAAGATTTCTAAAAGGGGTACCCCTTTGGTGAATTGGAGATTTCACTAATTTCTCCGAAATGTATTGCCCTCGTGTTCAACTCGTTCGATATTTTTCCCCAAGAGATCTCATGGGTAAATGAATATATTTGAGTGGAAAATGACCCTTAAATCAACATTTCAAAAAAATTCCCCTTTTTTATGGCAATTTTCGCAAGTTTTTTCCTTATATTAGTACATCTCTCAGTATTTTGACTGTATCACCCTCCACACACCTCAGATTTGGTGAAAATTTACAAATAGAACCCTAAGACATAGGGCTACAACTTTTGTGCCCATGACCATCGCATACTATTTAGTATTCACTATCAAAACATTGCTCGAATCCATATTAGAGAAATCAAAGATTTCTGAAAGGGGTACCCCTTTGGTGAATTGGAGATTTCACTAATTTCTCCGAAATGTATTGCCCTCATGTTCAACTCGTTCGATATTTTCCCCAAGAGATCTCATGGGTAAATGAATATATTGGAGTGGAAACGGACCCTTAAATCAACATTTCAAAAAAAAGTCCCCTTTTTTATGGCAATTTTCGCAAGTTTTTTCCTTATATTAGTACATCTCTCAGTATTTTGCCTGTATCACCCTCCACACACCTCAGATTTGGACGAAAATTTACAAATAGTACCCTAAGACATAGGGCTAAAACTTTTGTGCCCATGACCCTCTCATATTATTTAGTATTCACTATCAAAACATTGCTCGAATCCATATTAGAGAAATCGAAGATTTCTGAAAGGGGTTCCCCCTTTGGTGAATTGGAGATTTCACTAATTTCTCCGAAATGTATTGCCATCGTGTTCAACTCGTTCGATATTTTTCCCCAAGAGATCTCATGGGTAAATGAATATATTGGAGTGGAAACGGACCATTAAATCAACATTTCAAAAAAAATTCCCCTTTTTGATGGCAATTTTCGCAAGTTTTTTCCTTATATTAGTACATCTCACAGTATTTTGATTGTATCACCCTCTACCCAACCCGGATTAGCACAAAATTTTACGCATAGAACCCTAAGACATAGGGATACAACTTTTGTGCCCATGACACTTTCATATTATTTAGTATTCACTATCAAAACATTGCTCGAATCCATATTAGAGAAGTCGAAGATTTCTGAAAGGGGTACCCCTTTGGTGAATTGGAGATTTCACTAATTTCTCCGAATTGTATTGCCCTCGTATTCAACTCGTTCGATATTCTTCCCCAAGAGATCTCATGGGTAAATGAATATATTGGAGTGGAAACGGACCCTTAAATCAACATTTCAAAAAAAAGTCCATTTTTTTATGGCAATTTTCGCAAGTTTTTTCCTTATATTAGTACATCTCTCAGTATTTTGACTGTATCACCCTCCACACACCTCAGATTTGGACGAAAATTTACACATAGAACCCTAAGACATAGGGCTACAACTTTTGTGCCCATGACCATCGCATATTATTTAGTATTCACTATCAAAACATTGCTCGAATCCATATTAGAGAAATCGAAGATTTCTGAAAGGGGTACCCCTTTGGTGAATTGGAGATTTCACTAATTTCTCCGAAATGTATTGTCCTCGTGTTCAACTCGTTCGATATTTTTACCCAAGAGATCTCATGGGTAAATGAATATATTGGAGTGGAAAATGACCCTTAAATCAACATTTCAAAAAAAAGTCCCCTTTTTTATGGCAATTTTCGCAAGTTTTTTCCTTATATTAGTACATCTCACAGTATTTTGACTGTATCACCCTCTACCCAACTCGGATTAGCACAAAATTTTACACATAGAACCCTAAGACATAGGGCCCCTCTCATATTATTTAGTATTCACTATCAAAACATTGCTCTAATCCATATTAGAGAAATCGAAGATTTCTGAAAGGGGTACCCCTTTGGTGAATTGGAGATTTCACTAATTTCACCGAAATGTATTGCCCTCGTGTTCAACTCGTTCGATATTTTTCCCCAAGAGATCTCATGGGTAAATGAATATATTGGAGTGGAAAATGACCCTTAAATCAACATTTCAAAAAAAAGTCCCCTTTTTTATGGCAATTTTCGCAAGTTTTTTCCTTATATTAGTACATCTCACAGTATTTTGATTGTATCACCCTCTACCCAACTCGGATTAGCCCAAAATTTTACGCATAGAACCCTAAGACATAGGGATACAACTTTTGTGCCCATGACACTTTCATATAATTTAGTATTCACTATCAAAACATTGCTCGAATCCATATTAGAGAAATCGAAGATTTCTGAAAGGGGTACCCCTTTTGTGAATTGGAGATTTCAATAATTTCTCCGAAATGTATTGCCCTCGTGTTCAACTCGTTCGATATTTTTCCCCAAGAGATCTCATGGGTAAATGAATATATTGGAGTGGAAACGGACCATTAAATCAACATTTCAAAAAAAATTCCCCTTTTTGATGGCAATTTTCGCAAGTTTTTTCCTTATATTAGTACATCTCTCAGTATTTTGACTGTATCACCCTCCACACACCTCAGATTTGGACGAAAATTTACACATAGGACCCTAAGACATAGGGCTACAACTTTTGTGCCCATGACCCTCTCATATTATTTAGTATTCACTATCAAAACATTGCTCGAATCCATATTAGAGAAATCGAAGATTTCTGAAAGGGGTTCCCCTTTGGTGAATTGGAGATTTCACTAATTTCTCCGAAATGTATTGCCCTCGTGTTCAACTCGTTCGATATTTTTCCCCAAGAGATCTCATGGGTAAATGAATATATTGGAGTGGAAACGGACCATTAAATCAACATTTCAAAAAAAATTCCCCTTTTTGATGGCAATTTTCGCAAGTTTTTTCCTTATATTAGTACATCTCACAGTATTTTGATTGTATCACCCTCTACCCAACTCGGATTAGCACAAAATTTTACGCATAGAACCCTAAGACATAGGGATACAACTTTTGTGCCCATGACACTTTCATATTATTTAGTATTCACTATCAAAACATTGCTCGAATCCATATTAGAGAAGTCGAAGATTTCTGAAAGGGGTACCCCTTTGGTGAATTGGAGATTTCACTAATTTCTCCGAAATGTATTGCCCTCGTATTCAACTCGTTCTATATTTTTCCCCAAGAGATCTCATGGGTAAATGAATATATTGGAGTGGAAACGGACCCTTAAATCAACATTTCAAAAAAAAGTCCCCTTTTTTATGGCAATTTTCGCAAGTTTTTTCCTTATATTAGTATATCTCACAGTATTTTGACTGTTTCACCCTCTACCCAACTCGGATTAGCACAAAATTTTACACAGAGAACCCTAAGACATAGGGCTACAACTTTTGTGCCCATGACCATCGCAAATTCTTTAGTCTTCACTATGTAATCATTGCTCGAATCCATATTAGAGAAATCGAAGATTTCTGAAAGGGGTACCCCTTTTGTGAATTGGAGATTTCACTAATTTCTCCGAAATGTATTGTCCTCGTGTTCAACTCGTTCGATATTTTTACCCAAGAGATCTCATGGGTAAATGAATATATTGGAGTGGAAACGGACCCTTAAATCAACATTTCAAAAAAAAGTCCCCTTTTTTATGGCAATTTTCGCATGTTTTTTCCTGATATTAGTATATCTCTCAGTATTTTGACTGTATCACCCTCCACACACCTCAGATTTGGACGAAAATTTACACATAGAACCCTAAGACATAGGGCTACAACTTTTGTGCCCATGACCCTCTCATATTATTTAGTATTCACTATCAAAACATTGCTCGAATCCATATTAGAGAAATCGAAGATTTCTGAAAGGGGTTCCCCTTTGGTGAATTGGAGATTTCACTAATTTCTCCGAAATGTATTGCCCTCGTGTTCAACTCGTTCGATATTTTTCCCCAAGAGATCTCATGGGTAAATGAATATATTGGAGTGGAAACGGACCCTTAAATCAACATTTCAAAAAAAAGTCCCCTTTTTTATGGCAATTTTCGCAAGTTTTTTCCTTATATTAGTACATCTCTCAGTATTTTGACTGTATCACCCTCCACACACCTCAGATTTGGACGAAAATTTACACATAGAACCCTAAGACATAGGGCTACAACTTTTGTGCCCATGACCCTCTCATATTATTTAGTATTCACTATCAAAACATTGCTCGAATCCATATTAGAGAAGTCGAAGATTTCTGAAAGGGGTACCCCTTTGGTGAATTGGAGATTTCACTAATTTCTCCGAAATGTATTGCCCTCGTATTCAACTCGTTCGATATTTTTCCCCAAGAGATCTCATGGGTAAATGAATATATTGGAGTGGAAACGGACCCTTAAATCAACATTTCAAAAAAAAGTCCCCTTTTTTATGGCAATTTTCGCAAGTTTTTTCTTTATATTAGTATATCTCACAGTATTTTGACTGTTTCACCCTCTACCCAACTCGGATTAGCACAAAATTTTACACAGAGAACCCTAAGACATAGGGCTACAACTTTTGTGCCCATGACCATCGCAAATTCTTTAGTCTTCACTATGTAATCATTGCTCGAATCCATATTAGAGAAATCGAAGATTTCTGAAAGGGGTACCCCTTTTGTGAATTGGAGATTTCACTAATTTCTCCGAAATGTATTGTCCTCGTGTTCAACTCGTTCGATATTTTTACCCAAGAGATCTCATGGGTAAATGAATATATTGGAGTGGAAACGGACCCTTAAATCAACATTTCAAAAAAATGTCCCCTTTTTTATGGCAATTTTCGCATGTTTTTTCCTGATATTAGTATATCTCTCAGTATTTTGACTGTATCACCCTCCACACACCTCAGATTTGGACGAAAATTTACACATAGAACCCTAAGACATAGGGCTACAACTTTTGTGCCCATGACCCTCTCATATTATTTAGTATTCACTATCAAAACATTGCTCGAATCCATATTAGAGAAATCGAAGATTTCTGAAAGGGGTTCCCCTTTGGTGAATTGGAGATTTCACTAATTTCTCCGAAATGTATTGCCCTCGTGTTCAACTCGTTCGATATTTTTCCCCAAGAGATCTCATGGGTAAATGAATATATTGGAGTGGAAACGGACCATTAAATCAACATTTCAAAAAAAAATTCCCCTTTTTGATGGAAATTTTCGCAAGTTTTTTCCTTATATTAGTACATCTCTCAGTATTTTGACTGTATCACCCTCCACACACCTCAGATTTGGACGAAAATTTACACATAGAACCCTAAGACATAGGGCTACAACTTTTGTGCCCATGACCATCGCATATTATTTAGTATTCACTATCAAAACATTGCTCGAATCCATATTAGAGAAATCGAAGATTTCTGAAAGGGGTACCCCTTTGGTGAATTGGAGATTTCACTAATTTCTCCGAAATGTATTGTCCTCGTGTTCAACTCGTTCGATATTTTTACCCAAGAGATCTCATGGGTAAATGAATATATTGGAGTGGAAACGGACCCTTAAATCAACATTTCAAAAAAAAGTCCCCTTTTTTATGGCAATTTTCGCAAGTTTTTTCCTTATATTAGTACATCTCTCAGTATTTTGACTGTATCACCCTCCACACACCTCAGATTTGGACGAAAATTTACACATAGAACCCTAAGACATAGGGCTACAACTTTTGTGCCCATGACCCTCTCATATTATTTAGTATTCACTACCAAAACATTGCTCGAATCCATATTAGAGAAGTCGAAGATTTCTGAAAGGGGTACCCCTTTGGTGAATTGGAGATTTCACTAATTTCTCCGAAATGTATTGCCCTCGTATTCAACTCGTTCGATATTTTTCCCCAAGAGATCTCATGGGTAAATGAATATATTGGAGTGGAAACGGACCCTTAAATCAACATTTCAAAAAAAAGTCCCCTTTTTTATGGCAATTTTCGCAAGTTTTTTCTTTATATTAGTATATCTCACAGTATTTTGACTGTTTCACCCTCTACCAAACTCGGATTAGCACAAACTTTAACACAGAGAACCCTAAGACATAGGGCTACTACTTTTGTGCCCATGACCATCGCAAATTCTTTAGTCTTCACTATGTAAACATTCCTCGAATCCATATTAGAGAAATCGAAGATTTCTGAAAGGGGTACCCCTTTTATGAATTGGAGATTTAACTAATTTCTCCGAAATGTATTGTCCTCGTGTTCAACTCGTTCGATATTTTTCCCCAAGAGATCTCATGGGTAAATGAATATATTGGAGTGGAAACGGACCCTTAAATCAACATTTCAAAAAAAAGTCCCCTTTTTTATGGCAATTTTCGCAAGTTTTTTCCTTATATTAGTACATCTCTCAGTATTTTGACTTTATCACCCTCCACACACCTCAGATTTGGACGAAAATTTACACATAGTACCCTAAGACATAGGGCTACAACTTTTATGCCCATGACCATCGCATATTATTTAGTATTCACTATCAAAACATTGCTCGAATCCATATTAGAGAAATCGAAGATTACTGAAAGGGGTACCCCTTTGGTGAATTGGAGATTTCACTAATTTCTCCGAAATGTATTGTCCTCGTGTTCAACTCGTTCGATATTTTTACCCAAGAGATCTCATGGGTAAATGAATATATTGGAGTGGAAACGGACCCTTAAATCAACATTTCAAAAAAAAGTCCCCTTTTTTATGGCAATTTTCGCAAGTTTTTTCCTTATATTAGTACATCTCTCAGTATTTTGACTGTATCACCCTCCACACACCTCAGATTTGGACGAAAATTTACACATAGAACCCTAAGACATAGGGCTAAAACTTTTGTGCCCATGACCCTCTCATATTATTTAGTATTCACTATCAAAACATTGCTCGAATCCATATTAGAGAAGTCGAAGATTTCTGAAAGGGGTACCCCTTTGGTGAATTGGAGATTTCACTAATTTCTCCGAAATGTATTGCCCTCGTATTCAACTCGTTCGATATTTTTCCCCAAGAGATCTCATGGGTAAATGAATATATTGGAGTGGAAACGGACCCTTAAATCAACATTTCAAAAAAAAGTCCCCTTTTTTATGGCAATTTTCGCAAGTTTTTTCTTTATATTAGTATATCTCACAGTATTTTGACTGTTTCACCCTCTACCCAACTCGGATTAGCACAAACTTTTACACAGAGAACCCTAAGACATAGGGCTACTACTTTTGTGCCCATGACCATCGCAAATTCTTTAGTCTTCACTATGTAAACATTCCTCGAATCCATATTAGAGAAATCGAAGATTTCTGAAAGGGGTACCCCTTTTATGAATTGGAGATTTAACTAATTTCTCCGAAATGTATTGTCCTCGTGTTCAACTCGTTCGATATTTTTACCCAAGAGATCTCATGGGTAAATGAATATATTGGAGTGGAAACGGACCCTTAAATCAACATTTCAAAAAAAAGCCCCCTTTTTTATGGCAATTTTCGCAAGTTTTTTCCTTATATTAGTACATCTCTCAGTATTTTGACTGTATCACCCTCCACACACCTCAGAATTGGACGAAAATTTACACATCGAACCCTAAGACATAGGGCTACAACTTTTGTGCCCATGACCCTCTCATATTATTTAGTATTCACTATCAAAACATTGCTCGAATACATATTAGAGAAATCGAAGATTTCTGAAAGGGGTACCCCTTTGGTGAATTGGAGATGTCAATAATTTCTCCGAAATGTATTGCCCTCGTGTTCAACTCGTTCGATATTTTTCCCCAAGAGATCTCATGGGTAAATGAATATATTGGAGTGGAAACGGACCCTTAAATCAACATTTCAAAAAAAAGTCCCCTTTTTTATGGCAATTTTCGCATGTTTTTTCCTTATATTAGTACATCTCACAGTATTTTGACTGTATCACCCTCTACCCTACTCGGATTAGCACAAAATTTTACACATAGAACCCTAAGACATAGGGCCCCTCTCATATTATTTAGTATTCACTATCAAAACATTGCTCGAATCCATATTAGAGAAATCGAAGATTTCTGAAAGGGGTACCCCTTTGGTGAATTGGAGATTTCACTAATTTCTCCGAAATGTATTGCCATCGTGTTCAACTCGTTCGATATTTTTCCCCAAGAGATCTCATGGGTAAATGAATATATTGGAGTGGAAACAGACCATTAAATCAACATTTCAAAAAAAATTCCCCTTTTTGATGGCAATTTTCGCAAGTTTTTTCCTTATATTAGTACATCTCACAGTATTTTGATTGTATCACCCTCTACCCAACCCGGATTAGCACAAAATTTTACGCATAGAACCCTAAGACATAGGGATACAACTTTTGTGCCCATGACACTTTCATATTATTTAGTATTCACTATCAAAACATTGCTCGAATCCATATTAGAGAAGTCGAAGATTTCTGAAAGGGGTACCCCTTTGGTGAATTGGAGATTTCACTAATTTCTCCGAAATGTATTGCCCTCGTGTTCAACTCGTTCGATATTTTTCCCCAAGAGATCTCATGGGTAAATGAATATATTGGAGTGGAAACGGACCCTTAAATCAACATTTCAAAAAAAAGTCCCCTTTTTTATGGCAATTTTCGCAAGTTTTTTCCTTATATTAGTACATCTCACAGTATTTTGACTGTATCACCCTCTACCCAACTCGGATTAGCACAAAATTTTACACATAGAACCCTAAGATATAGGGCCCCTCTCATATTATTTAGTATTCACTATCAAAACATTGCTCTAATCCATATTAGAGAAATCGAAGATTTCTAAAAGGGGTACCCCTTTGGTGAATTGGAGATTTCACTAATTTCTCCGAAATGTATTGCCCTCGTGTTCAACTCGTTCGATATTTTTCCCCAAGAGATCTCATGGGTAAATGAATATATTGGAGTGGAAAATGACCCTTAAATCAACATTTCAAAAAAAAGTCCCCTTTTTTATGGCAATTTTCGCAAGTTTTTTCCTTATATTAGTACATCTCACAGTATTTTGATTGTATCACCCTCTACCCAACTCGGATTAGCCCAAAATTTTACACATAGAACCCTAAGACATAGGGCTACAACTTTTGTGCCCATGACCATCGCATATTATTTAGTATTCACTATCAAAACATTGCTCGAATCCATATTAGAGAAATCGAAGATTTCTGAAAGGGGTACCCCTTTGGTGAATTGGAGATTTCACTAATTTCTCCGAAATGTATTGTCCTCGTGTTCAACTCGTTCGATATTTTTACCCAAGAGATCTCATGGGTAAATGAATATATTGGAGTGGAAACGGACCCTTAAATCAACATTTCAAAAAAAAGTCCCCTTTATTATGGCAATTTTCGCATGTTTTTTCCTTATATTAGTACATCTCTCAGTATTTTGACTGTATCACCCTCCACACACCTCAGATTTGGACGAAAATTTACACATAGAACCCTAAGACATAGGGCTACAACTTTTGTGCCCATGACCCTCTCATATTATTTAGTATTCACTATCAAAACATTGCTCGAATCCATATTAGAGAAGTCGAAGATTTCTGAAAGGGGTACCCCTTTGGTGAATTGGAGATTTCACTAATTTCTCCGAAATGTATTGCCCTCGTATTCAACTCGTTCGATATTTTTCCCCAAGAGATCTCATGGGTAAATGAATATATTGGAGTGGAAACGGACCCTTAAATCAACATTTCAAAAAAAAGTCCCCTTTTTTATGGCAATTTTCGCAAGTTTTTTCTTTATATTAGTATATCTCACAGTATTTTGACTGTTTCACCCTCTACCCAACTCGGATTAGCACAAAATTTTACACAGAGAACCCTAAGACATAGGGCTACAACTTTTGTGCCCATGACCATCGCAAATTCTTTAGTCTTCACTATGTAATCATTGCTCGAATCCATATTAGAGAAATCGAAGATTTCTGAAAGGGGTACCCCTTTTGTGAATTGGAGATTTCACTAATTTCTCCGAAATGTATTGTCCTCGTGTTCAACTCGTTCGATATTTTTACCCAAGAGATCTCATGGGTAAATGAATATATTGGAGTGGAAACGGACCCTTAAATCAACATTTCAAAAAAAAGTCCCCTTTTTTATGGCAATTTTCGCATGTTTTTTCCTGATATTAGTATATCTCTCAGTATTTTGACTGTATCACCCTCCACACACCTCAGATTTGGACGAAAATTTACACATAGAACCCTAAGACATAGGGCTACAACTTTTGTGCCCATGACCCTCTCATATTATTTAGTATTCACTATCAAAACATTGCTCGAATCCATATTAGAGAAATCGAAGATTTCTGAAAGGGGTTCCCCTTTGGTGAATTGGAGATTTCACTAATTTCTCCGAAATGTATTGCCCTCGTGTTCAACTCGTTCGATATTTTTCCCCAAGAGATCTCATGGGTAAATGAATATATTGGAGTGGAAACGGACCATTAAATCAACATTTCAAAAAAAAATTCCCCTTTTTGATGGAAATTTTCGCAAGTTTTTTCCTTATATTAGTACATCTCTCAGTATTTTGACTGTATCACCCTCCACACACCTCAGATTTGGACGAAAATTTACACATAGAACCCTAAGACATAGGGCTACAACTTTTGTGCCCATGACCATCGCATATTATTTAGTATTCACTATCAAAACATTGCTCGAATCCATATTAGAGAAATCGAAGATTTCTGAAAGGGGTACCCCTTTGGTGAATTGGAGATTTCACTAATTTCTCCGAAATGTATTGTCCTCGTGTTCAACTCGTTCGATATTTTTACCCAAGAGATCTCATGGGTAAATGAATATATTGGAGTGGAAACGGACCCTTAAATCAACATTTCAAAAAAAAGTCCCCTTTTTTATGGCAATTTTCGCAAGTTTTTTCCTTATATTAGTACATCTCTCAGTATTTTGACTGTATCACCCTCCACACACCTCTGATTTGGACGAAAATTTACACATAGAACCCTAAGACATAGGGCTACAACTTTTGTGCCCATGACCCTCTCATATTATTTAGTATTCACTATCAAAACATTGCTCGAATCCATATTAGAGAAGTCGAAGATTTCTGAAAGGGGTACCCCTTTGGTGAATTGGAGATTTCACTAATTTCTCCGAAATGTATTGCCCTCGTATTCAACTCGTTCGATATTTTTCCCCAAGAGATCTCATGGGTAAATGAATATATTGGAGTGGAAACGGACCCTTAAATCAACATTTCAAAAAAAAGTCCCCTTTTTTATGGCAATTTTCGCAAGTTTTTTCTTTATATTAGTATATCTCACAGTATTTTGACTGTTTCACCCTCTACCAAACTCGGATTAGCACAAACTTTTACACAGAGAACCCTAAGACATAGGGCTACTACTTTTGTGCCCATGACCATCGCAAATTCTTTAGTCTTCACTATGTAAACATTCCTCGAATCCATATTAGAGAAATCGAAGATTTCTGAAAGGGGTACCCCTTTTATGAATTGGAGATTTAACTAATTTCTCCGAAATGTATTGTCCTCGTGTTCAACTCGTTCGATATTTTTACCCAAGAGATCTCATGGGTAAATGAATATATTGGAGTGGAAACGGACCCTTAAATCAACATTTCAAAAAAAAGTCCCCTTTTTTATGGCAATTTTCGCAAGTTTTTTCCTTATATTAGTACATCTCTCAGTATTTTGACTGTATCACCCTCCACACACCTCAGATTTGGACGAAAATTTACACATAGAACCCTAAGACATAGGGCTACAACTTTTGTGCCCATGACCATCGCATATTATTTAGTATTCACTATCAAAACATTGCTCGAATCCATATTAGAGAAATCGAAGATTTCTGAAAGGGGTACCCCTTTTATGAATTGGAGATTTCACTAATTTCTCCGAAATGTATTGCCCTCGTGTTCAACTCGTTCGATATTTTTCCCCAAGAGATCTCATGGGTAAATGAATATATTGGAGTGGAAACGGACCATTAAATCAACATTTCAAAAAAAAATTCCCCTTTTTGATGGAAATTTTCGCAAGTTTTTTCCTTATATTAGTACATCTCTCAGTATTTTGACTGTATCACCCTCCACACACCTCAGATTTGGACGAAAATTTACACATAGAACCCTAAGACATAGGGCTACAACTTTTGTGCCCATGACCATCGCATATTATTTAGTATTCACTATCAAAACATTGCTCGAATCCATATTAGAGAAATCGAAGATTTCTGAAAGGGGTACCCCTTTGGTGAATTGGAGATTTCACTAATTTCTCCGAAATGTATTGTCCTCGTGTTCAACTCGTTCGATATTTTTACCCAAGAGATCTCATGGGTAAATGAATATATTGGAGTGGAAACGGACCCTTAAATCAACATTTCAAAAAAAAGTCCCCTTTATTATGGCAATTTTCGCATGTTTTTTCCTTATATTAGTACATCTCTCAGTATTTTGACTGTATCACCCTCCACACACCTCAGATTTGGACGAAAATTTACACATAGAACCCTAAGACATAGGGCTACAACTTTTGTGCCCATGACCCTCTCATATCATTTAGTATTCACTATCAAAACATTGCTCGAATCCATATTAGAGAAGTCGAAGATTTCTGAAAGGGGTACCCCTTTGGTGAATTGGAGATTTCACTAATTTCTCCGAAATGTATTGCCCTCGTATTCAACTCGTTCGATATTTTTCCCCAAGAGATCTCATGGGTAAATGAATATATTGGAGTGGAAACGGACCCTTAAATCAACATTTCAAAAAAAAGTCCCCTTTTTTATGGCAATTTTCGCAAGTTTTTTCTTTATATTAGTATATCTCACAGTATTTTGACTGTTTCACCCTCTACCCAACTCGGATTAGCACAAAATTTTACACAGAGAACCCTAAGACATAGGGCTACAACTTTTGTGCCCATGACCATCGCAAATTCTTTAGTCTTCACTATGTAATCATTGCTCGAATCCATATTAGAGAAATCGAAGATTTCTGAAAGGGGTACCCCTTTTGTGAATTGGAGATTTCACTAATTTCTCCGAAATGTATTGTCCTCGTGTTCAACTCGTTCGATATTTTTACCCAAGAGATCTCATGGGTAAATGAATATATTGGAGTGGAAACGGACCCTTAAATCAACATTTCAAAAAAAAGTCCCCTTTATTATGGCAATTTTCGCATGTTTTTTCCTTATATTAGTACATCTCTCAGTATTTTGACTGTATCACCCTCCACACACCTCAGATTTGGACGAAAATTTACACATAGAACCCTAAGACATAGGGCTAAAACTTTTGTGCCCATGACCCTCTCATATTATTTAGTATTCACTATCAAAACATTGCTCGAATCCATATTAGAGAAGTCGAAGATTTCTGAAAGAGGTACCCCTTTGGTGAATTGGAGATTTCACTAATTTCTCCGAAATGTATTGCCCTCGTATTCAACTCGTTCGATATTTTTCCCCAAGAGATCTCATGGGTAAATGAATATATTGGAGTGGAAACGGACCCTTAAATCAACATTTCAAAAAAAAGTCCCCTTTTTTATGGCAATTTTCGCAAGTTTTTTCTTTATATTAGTATATCTCACAGTATTTTGACTGTTTCACCCTCTACCAAACTCGGATTAGCACAAACTTTTACACAGAGAACCCTAAGACATAGGGCTACTACTTTTGTGCCCATGACCATCGCAAATTCTTTAGTCTTCACTATGTAAACATTCCTCGAATCCATATTAGAGAAATCGAAGATTTCTGAAAGGGGTACCCCTTTTATGAATTGGAGATTTAACTAATTTCTCCGAAATGTATTGTCCTCGTGTTCAACTCGTTCGATATTTTTCCCCAAGAGATCTCATGGGTAAATGAATATATTGGAGTGGAAACGGACCCTTAAATCAACATTTCAAAAAAAAGTCCCCTTTTTTATGGCAATTTTCGCAAGTTTTTTCCTTATATTAGTACATCTCTCAGTATTTTGACTTTATCACCCTCCACACACCTCAGATTTGGACGAAAATTTACACATAGTACCCTAAGACATAGGGCTACAACTTTTATGCCCATGACCATCGCATATTATTTAGTATTCACTATCAAAACATTGCTCGAATCCATATTAGAGAAATCGAAGATTACTGAAAGGGGTACCCCTTTGGTGAATTGGAGATTTCACTAATTTCTCCGAAATGTATTGTCCTCGTGTTCAACTCGTTCGATATTTTTACCCAAGAGATCTCATGGGTAAATGAATATATTGGAGTGGAAACGGACCCTTAAATCAACATTTCAAAAAAAAGTCCCCTTTTTTATGGCAATTTTCGCAAGTTTTTTCCTTATATTAGTACATCTCTCAGTATTTTGACTGTATCACCCTCCACACACCTCAGATTTGGACGAAAATTTACACATAGAACCCTAAGACATAGGGCTACAACTTTTGTGCCCATGACCCTCTCATATTATTTAGTGTTCACTATCAAAACATTGCTCGAATCCATATTAGAGAAGTCGAAGATTTCTGAAAGGGGTACCCCTTTGGTGAATTGGAGATTTCACTAATTTCTCCGAAATGTATTGCCCTCGTATTCAACTCGTTCGATATTTTTCCCCAAGAGATCTCATGGGTAAATGAATATATTGGAGTGGAAACGGACCCTTAAATCAACATTTCAAAAAAAAGTCCCCTTTTTTATGGCAATTTTCGCAAGTTTTTTCTTTATATTAGTATATCTCACAGTATTTTGACTGTTTCACCCTCTACCCAACTCGGATTAGCACAAACTTTTACACAGAGAACCCTAAGACATAGGGCTACTACTTTTGTGCCCATGACCATCGCAAATTCTTTAGTCTTCACTATGTAAACATTCCTCGAATCCATATTAGAGAAATCGAAGATTTCTGAAAGGGGTACCCCTTTTATGAATTGGAGATTTAACTAATTTCTCCGAAATGTATTGTCCTCGTGTTCAACTCGTTCGATATTTTTACCCAAGAGATCTCATGGGTAAATGAATATATTGGAGTGGAAACGGACCCTTAAATCAACATTTCAAAAAAAAGTCCCCTTTTTTATGGCAATTTTCGCAAGTTTTTTCCTTATATTAGTACATCTCTCAGTATTTTGACTGTATCACCCTCCACACACCTCAGAATTGGACGAAAATTTACACATCGAACCCTAAGACATAGGGCTACAACTTTTGTGCCCATGACCCTCTCATATTATTTAGTATTCACTATCAAAACATTGCTCGAATACATATTAGAGAAATCGAAGATTTCTGAAAGGGGTACCCCTTTGGTGAATTGGAGATGTCAATAATTTCTCCGAAATGTATTGCCCTCGTGTTCAACTCGTTCGATATTTTTCCCCAAGAGATCTCATGGGTAAATGAATATATTGGAGTGGAAACGGACCCTTAAATCAACATTTCAAAAAAAAGTCCCCTTTTTTATGGCAATTTTCGCATGTTTTTTCCTTATATTAGTACATCTCACAGTATTTTGACTGTATCACCCTCTACCCTACTCGGATTAGCACAAAATTTTACACATAGAACCCTAAGACATAGGGCCCCTCTCATATTATTTAGTATTCACTATCAAAACATTGCTCGAATCCATATTAGAGAAATCGAAGATTTCTGAAAGGGGTACCCCTTTGGTGAATTGGAGATTTCACTAATTTCTCCGAAATGTATTGCCATCGTGTTCAACTCGTTCGATATTTTTCCCCAAGAGATCTCATGGGTAAATGAATATATTGGAGTGGAAACAGACCATTAAATCAACATTTCAAAAAAAATTCCCCTTTTTGATGGCAATTTTCGCAAGTTTTTTCCTTATATTAGTACATCTCACAGTATTTTGATTGTATCACCCTCTACCCAACCCGGATTAGCACAAAATTTTACGCATAGAACCCTAAGACATAGGGATACAACTTTTGTGCCCATGACACTTTCATATTATTTAGTATTCACTATCAAAACATTGCTCGAATCCATATTAGAGAAGTCGAAGATTTCTGAAAGGGGTACCCCTTTGGTGAATTGGAGATTTCACTAATTTCTCAGAAATTTATTGCCCTCGTATTCAACTCGTTCGATATTTTTCCCCAAGAGATCTCATGGGTAAATGAATATATTGGAGTGGAAACGGACCCTTAAATCAACATTTCAAAAAAAAGTCCCCTTTTTTATGGCAATTTTCGCAAGTTTTTTCCTTATATTAGTACATCTCTCAGTATTTTGACTGTATCACCCTCCACACACCTCAGATTTGGACGAAAATTTACACATAGAACCCTAAGACATAGGGCTACAACTTTTGTGCCCATGACCATCGCATATTATTTAGTATTCACTATCAAAACATTGCTCGAATCCATATTAGAGAAATCGAAGATTTCTGAAAGGGGTACCCCTTTGGTGAATTGGAGATTTCACTAATTTCTCCGAAATGTATTGTCCTCGTGTTCAACTCGTTCGATATTTTTACCCAAGAGATCTCATGGGTAAATGAATATATTGGAGTGGAAACGGACCCTTAAATCAACATTTCAAAAAAAAGTCCCCTTTATTATGGCAATTTTCGCATGTTTTTTCCTTATATTAGTATATCTCTCAGTATTTTGACTGTATCACCCTCCACACACCTCAGATTTGGACGAAAATTTACACATAGAACCCTAAGACATAGGGCTACAACTTTTGTGCCCATGACCCTCTCATATTATTTAGTATTCACTATCAAAACATTGCTCGAATCCATATTAGAGAAATCGAAGATTTCTGAAAGGGGTTCCCCTTTGGTGAATTGGAGATTTCACTAATTTCTCCGAAATGTATTGCCCTCGTGTTCAACTCGTTCGATATTTTTCCCCAAGAGATCTCATGGGTAAATGAATATATTGGAGTGGAAACGGACCATTAAATCAACATTTCAAAAAAAATTCCCCTTTTTGATGGCAATTTTCGCAAGTTTTTTCCTTATATTAGTACATCTCTCAGTATTTTGACTGTATCACCCTCCACACACCTCAGATTTGGACGAAAATTTACACATAGAACCCTAAGACATAGGGCTACAACTTTTGTGCCCATGACCATCGCATATTATTTAGTATTCACTATCAAAACATTGCTCGAATCCATATTAGAGAAATCGAAGATTTCTGAAAGGGGTACCCCTTTGGTGAATTGGAGATTTCACTAATTTCTCCGAAATGTATTGTCCTCGTGTTCAACTCGTTCGATATTTTTACCCAAGAGATCTCATGGGTAAATGAATATATTGGAGTGGAAACGGACCCTTAAATCAACATTTCAAAAAAAAGTCCCCTTTATTATGGCAATTTTCGCAT
This sequence comes from Humulus lupulus, assembly GCF_963169125.1. Taxonomy (NCBI): domain Eukaryota; kingdom Viridiplantae; phylum Streptophyta; class Magnoliopsida; order Rosales; family Cannabaceae; genus Humulus; species Humulus lupulus. The sequence continues at coordinate 285,035,358 of NC_084795.1, forward strand.
GTTTTTTCCTTATATTAGTACATCTCTCAGTATTTTGACTGTATCACCCTCCACACACCTCAGATTTGGACGAAAATTTACACATAGAACCCTAAGACATAGGGCTACAACTTTTGTGCCCATGACCCTCTCATATTATTAAGTATTCACTATCAAAACATTGCTCGAATCCATATTAGAGAAGTAGAAGATTTCTGAAAGGGGTACCCCTTTGGTGAATTGGAGATTTCACTAATTTCTCCGAAATGTATTGCCCTCGTATTCAACTCGTTCGATATTTTTCCCCAAGAGATCTCATGGGTAAATGAATATATTGGAGTGGAAACGGACCCTTAAATCAACATTTCAAAAAAAAGTCCCCTTTTTTATGGCAATTTTCGCAAGTTTTTTCTTTATATTAGTATATCTCACAGTATTTTGACTGTTTCACCCTCTACCCAACTCGGATTAGCACAAACTTTTACACAGAGAACCCTAAGACATAGGGCTACTACTTTTGTGCCCATGACCATCGCAAATTCTTTAGTCTTCACTATGTAAACATTCCTCGAATCCATATTAGAGAAATCGAAGATTTCTGAAAGGGGTACCCCTTTTATGAATTGGAGATTTAACTAATTTCTCCGAAATGTATTGTCCTCGTGTTCAACTCGTTCGATATTTTTACCCAAGAGATCTCATGGGTAAATGAATATATTGGAGTGGAAACGGACCCTTAAATCAACATTTCAAAAAAAAGTCCCCTTTTTTATGGCAATTTTCGCAAGTTTTTTCCTTATATTAGTACATCTCTCAGTATTTTGACTGTATCACCCTCCACACACCTCAGATTTGGACGAAAATTTACACATCGAACCCTAAGACATAGGGCTACAACTTTTGTGCCCATGACCCTCTCATATTATTTAGTATTCACTATCAAAACATTGCTCGAATACATATTAGAGAAATCGAAGATTTCTGAAAGGGGTACCCCTTTGGTGAATTGGAGATTTCAATAATTTCTCCGAAATGTATTGCCCTCGTGTTCAACTCGTTCGATATTTTTCCCCAAGAGATCTCATGGGTAAATGAATATATTGGAGTGGAAACGGACCCTTAAATCAACATTTCAAAAAAAAGTCCCCTTTATTATGGCAATTTTCGCATGTTTTTTCCTTATATTAGTATATCTCTCAGTATTTTGACTGTATCACCCTCCACACACCTCAGATTTGGACGAAAATTTACACATAGAACCCTAAGACATAGGGCTACAACTTTTGTGCCCATGACCCTCTCATATTATTTAGTATTCACTATCAAAACATTGCTCGAATCCATATTAGAGAAATCGAAGATTTCTGAAAGGGGTTCCCCTTTGGTGAATTGGAGATTTCACTAATTTCTCCGAAATGTATTGCCCTCGTGTTCAACTCGTTCGATATTTTTCCCCAAGAGATCTCATGGGTAAATGAATATATTGGAGTGGAAACGGACCATTAAATCAACATTTCAAAAAAAATTCCCCTTTTTGATGGCAATTTTCGCAAGTTTTTTCCTTATATTAGTACATCTCTCAGTATTTTGACTGTATCACCCTCCACACACCTCAGATTTGGACGAAAATTTACACATAGAACCCTAAGACATAGGGCTACAACTTTTGTGCCCATGACCATCGCATATTATTTAGTATTCACTATCAAAACATTGCTCGAATCCATATTAGAGAAATCGAAGATTTCTGAAAGGGGTACCCCTTTGGTGAATTGGAGATTTCACTAATTTCTCCGAAATGTATTGTCCTCGTGTTCAACTCGTTCGATATTTTTACCCAAGAGATCTCATGGGTAAATGAATATATTGGAGTGGAAACGGACCCTTAAATCAACATTTCAAAAAAAAGTCCCCTTTATTATGGCAATTTTCGCATGTTTTTTCCTTATATTAGTACATCTCTCAGTATTTTGACTGTATCACCCTCCACACACCTCAGATTTGGACGAAAATTTACACATAGAACCCTAAGACATAGGGCTACAACTTTTGTGCCCATGACCCTCTCATATTATTTAGTATTCACTATCAAAACATTGCTCGAATCCATATTAGAGAAGTCGAAGATTTCTGAAAGGGGTACCCCTTTGGTGAATTGGAGATTTCACTAATTTCTCCGAAATGTATTGCCCTCGTATTCAACTCGTTCGATATTTTTCCCCAAGAGATCTCATGGGTAAATGAATATATTGGAGTGGAAACGGACCCTTAAATCAACATTTCAAAAAAAAGTCCCCTTTTTTATGGCAATTTTCGCATGTTTTTTCCTTATATTAGTACATCTCACAGTATTTTGACTGTATAACCCTCTACCCTACTCGGATTAGCACAAAATTTTACACATAGAACCCTAAGACATAGGGCCCCTCTCATATTATTTAGTATTCACTATCAAAACATTGCTCGAATCCATATTAGAGAAATCGAAGATTTCTGAAAGGGGTACCCCTTTGGTGAATTGGAGATTTCACTAATTTCTCCGAAATGTATTGCCATCGTGTTCAACTCGTTCGATATTTTTCCCCAAGAGATCTCATGGGTAAATGAATATATTGGAGTGGAAACAGACCATTAAATCAACATTTCAAAAAAAATTCCCCTTTTTGATGGCAATTTTCGCAAGTTTTTTCCTTATATTAGTACATCTCACAGTATTTTGATTGTATCACCCTCTACCCAACCCGGATTAGCACAAAATTTTACGCATAGAACCCTAAGACATAGGGATACAACTTTTGTGCCCATGACACTTTCATATTATTTAGTATTCACTATCAAAACATTGCTCGAATCCATATTAGAGAAGTCGAAGATTTCTGAAAGGGGTACCCCTTTGGTGAATTGGAGATTTCACTAATTTCTCCGAAATTTATTGCCCTCGTATTCAACTCGTTCGATATTTTTCCCCAAGAGATCTCATGGGTAAATGAATATATTGGAGTGGAAACGGACCCTTAAATCAACATTTCAAAAAAAAGTCCCCTTTTTTATGGCAATTTTCGCATGTTTTTTCCTTATATTAGTACATCTCACAGTATTTTGACTGTATAACCCTCTACCCTACTCGGATTAGCACAAAATTTTACACATAGAACCCTAAGCCATAGGGCCCCTCTCATATTATTTAGTATTCACTATCAAAACATTGCTCGAATCCATATTAGAGAAATCGAAGATTTCTGAAAGGGGTACCCCTTTGGTGAATTGGAGATTTCACTAATTTCTCCGAAATGTATTGCCATCGTGTTCAACTCGTTCGATATTTTTCCCCAAGAGATCTCATGGGTAAATGAATATATTGGAGTGGAAACAGACCATTAAATCAACATTTCAAAAAAAATTCCCCTTTTTGATGGCAATTTTCGCAAGTTTTTTCCTTATATTAGTACATCTCACAGTATTTTGATTGTATCACCCTCTACCCAACCCGGATTAGCACAAAATTTTACGCATAGAACCCTAAGACATAGGGATACAACTTTTGTGCCCATGACACTTTCATATTATTTAGTATTCACTATCAAAACATTGCTCGAATCCATATTAGAGAAGTCGAAGATTTCTGAAAGGGGTACCCCTTTGGTGAATTGGAGATTTCACTAATTTCTCCGAAATTTATTGCCCTCGTATTCAACTCGTTCGATATTTTTCCCCAAGAGATCTCATGGGTAAATGAATATATTGGAGTGGAAACGGACCCTTAAATCAACATTTCAAAAAAAAGTCCCCTTTTTTATGGCAATTTTCGCAAGTTTTTTCCTTATATTAGTACATCTCTCAGTATTTTGACTGTATCACCCTCCACACACCTCAGATTTGGACGAAAATTTACACATAGAACCCTAAGACATAGGGCTACAACTTTTGTGCCCATGACCCTCTCATATTATTTAGTATTCACTATCAAAACATTGCTCGAATCCATATTAGAGAAATCGAAGATTTCTGAAAGGGGTTCCCCTTTGGTGAATTGGAGATTTCACTAATTTCTCCGAAATGTATTGCCCTCGTGTTCAACTCGTTCGATATTTTTCCCCAAGAGATCTCATGGGTAAATGAATATATTGGAGTGGAAACGGACCATTAAATCAACATTTCAAAAAAAATTCCCCTTTTTGATGGCAATTTTCGCAAGTTTTTTCCTTATATTAGTACATCTCTCAGTATTTTGACTGTATCACCCTCCACACACCTCAGATTTGGACGAAAATTTACACATAGAACCCTAAGACATAGGGCTACAACTTTTGTGCCCATGACCATCGCAAATTCTTTAGTCTTCACTATGTAATCATTGCTCGAATCCATATTAGAGAAATCGAAGATTTCTGAAAGGGGTACCCCTTTTGTGAATTGGAGATTTCACTAATTTCTCCGAAATGTATTGTCCTCGTGTTCAACTCGTTCGATATTTTTACCCAAGAGATCTCATGGGTAAATGAATATATTGGAGTGGAAACGGACCCTTAAATCAACATTTCAAAAAAAAGTCCCCTTTATTATGGCAATTTTCGCATGTTTTTTCCTTATATTAGTACATCTCTCAGTATTTTGACTGTATCACCCTCCACACACCTCAGATTTGGACGAAAATTTACACATAGAACCCTAAGACATAGGGCTACAACTTTTGTGCCCATGACCCTCTCATATTATTTAGTATTCACTATCAAAACATTGCTCGAATCCATATTAGAGAAGTCGAAGATTTCTGAAAGGGGTACCCCTTTGGTGAATTGGAGATTTCACTAATTTCTCCGAAATGTATTGCCCTCGTATTCAACTCGTTCGATATTTTTCCCCAAGAGATCTCATGGGTAAATGAATATATTGGAGTGGAAACGGACCCTTAAATCAACATTTCAAAAAAAAGTCCCCTTTTTTATGGCAATTTTCGCAAGTTTTTTCTTTATATTAGTATATCTCACAGTATTTTGACTGTTTCACCCTCTACCCAACTCGGATTAGCACAAACTTTTACACAGAGAACCCTAAGACATAGGGCTACTACTTTTGTGCCCATGACCATCGCAAATTCTTTAGTCTTCACTATGTAAACATTCCTCGAATCCATATTAGAGAAATCGAAGATTTCTGAAAGGGGTACCCCTTTTATGAATTGGAGATTTAACTAATTTCTCCGAAATGTATTGTCCTCGTGTTCAACTCGTTCGATATTTTTACCCAAGAGATCTCATGGGTAAATGAATATATTGGAGTGGAAACGGACCCTTAAATCAACATTTCAAAAAAAAGTCCCCTTTTTTATGGCAATTTTCGCAAGTTTTTTCCTTATATTAGTACATCTCTCAGTATTTTGACTGTATCACCCTCCACACACCTCAGATTTGGACGAAAATTTACACATCGAACCCTAAGACATAGGGCTACAACTTTTGTGCCCATGACCCTCTCATATTATTTAGTATTCACTATCAAAACATTGCTCGAATACATATTAGAGAAATCGAAGATTTCTGAAAGGGGTACCCCTTTGGTGAATTGGAGATTTCAATAATTTCTCCGAAATGTATTGCCCTCGTGTTCAACTCGTTCGATATTTTTCCCCAAGAGATCTCATGGGTAAATGAATATATTGGAGTGGAAACGGACCCTTAAATCAACATTTCAAAAAAAAGTCCCCTTTATTATGGCAATTTTCGCATGTTTTTTCCTTATATTAGTATATCTCTCAGTATTTTGACTGTATCACCCTCCACACACCTCAGATTTGGACGAAAATTTACACATAGAACCCTAAGACATAGGGCTACAACTTTTGTGCCCATGACCCTCTCATAATATTTAGTATTCACTATCAAAACATTGCTCGAATCCATATTAGAGAAATCGAAGATTTCTGAAAGGGGTTCCCCTTTGGTGAATTGGAGATTTCACTAATTTCTCCGAAATGTATTGCCCTCGTGTTCAACTCGTTCGATATTTTTCCCCAAGAGATCTCATGGGTAAATGAATATATTGGAGTGGAAACGGACCATTAAATCAACATTTCAAAAAAAATTCCCCTTTTTGATGGCAATTTTCGCAAGTTTTTTCCTTATATTAGTACATCTCTCAGTATTTTGACTGTATCACCCTCCACACACCTCAGATTTGGACGAAAATTTACACATAGAACTCTAAGACATAGGGCTACAACTTTTGTGCCCATGACCATCGCATATTATTTAGTATTCACTATCAAAACATTGCTCGAATCCATATTAGAGAAATCGAAGATTTCTGAAAGGGGTACCCCTTTGGTGAATTGGAGATTTCACTAATTTCTCCGAAATGTATTGTCCTCGTGTTCAACTCGTTCGATATTTTTACCCAAGAGATCTCATGGGTAAATGAATATATTGGAGTGGAAACGGACCCTTAAATCAACATTTCAAAAAAAAGTCCCCTTTATTATGGCAATTTTCGCATGTTTTTTCCTTATATTAGTACATCTCTCAGTATTTTGACTGTATCACCCTCCACACACCTCAGATTTGGACGAAAATTTACACATAGAACCCTAAGACATAGGGCTACAACTTTTGTGCCCATGACCCTCTCATATTATTTAGTATTCACTATCAAAACATTGCTCGAATCCATATTAGAGAAGTCGAAGATTTCTGAAAGGGGTACCCCTTTGGTGAATTGGAGATTTCACTAATTTCTCCGAAATGTATTGCCCTCGTATTCAACTCGTTCGATATTTTTCCCCAAGAGATCTCATGGGTAAATGAATATATTGGAGTGGAAACGGACCCTTAAATCAACATTTCAAAAAAAAGTCCCCTTTTTTATGGCAATTTTCGCAAGTTTTTTCTTTATATTAGTATATCTCACAGTATTTTGACTGTTTCACCCTCTACCCAACTCGGATTAGCACAAACTTTTACACAGAGAACCCTAAGACATAGGGCTACTACTTTTGTGCCCATGACCATCGCAAATTCTTTAGTCTTCACTATGTAAACATTCCTCGAATCCATATTAGAGAAATCGAAGATTTCTGAAAGGGGTACCCCTTTTATGAATTGGAGATTTAACTAATTTCTCCGAAATGTATTGTCCACGTGTTCAACTCGTTCGATATTTTTACCCAAGAGATCTCATGGGTAAATGAATATATTGGAGTGGAAACGGACCCTTAAATCAACATTTCAAAAAAAAGTCCCCTTTTTTATGGCAATTTTCGCAAGTTTTTTCCTTATATTAGTACATCTCTCAGTATTTTGACTGTATCACCCTCCACACACCTCAGATTTGGACGAAAATTTACACATCGAACCCTAAGACATAGGGCTACAACTTTTGTGCCCATGACCCTCTCATATTATTTAGTATTCACTATCAAAACATTGCTCGAATACATATTAGAGAAATCGAAGATTTCTGAAAGGGGTACCCCTTTGGTGAATTGGAGATTTCAATAATTTCTCCGAAATGTATTGCCCTCGTGTTCAACTCGTTCGATATTTTTCCCCAAGAGATCTCATGGGTAAATGAATATATTGGAGTGGAAACGGACCCTTAAATCAACATTTCAAAAAAAAGTCCCCTTTTTTATGGCAATTTTCGCATGTTTTTTCCTTATATTAGTACATCTCACAGTATTTTGACTGTATCACCCTCTACCCTACTCGGATTAGCACAAAATTTTACACATAGAACCCTAAGACATAGGGCCCCTCTCATATTATTTAGTATTCACTATCAAAACATTGCTCGAATCCATATTAGAGAAATCGAAGATTTCTGAAAGGGGTACCCCTTTGGTGAATTGGAGATTTCACTAATTTCTCCGAAATGTATTGCCATCGTGTTCAACTCGTTCGATATTTTTCCCCAAGAGATCTCATGGGTAAATGAATATATTGGAGTGGAAACAGACCATTAAATCAACATTTCAAAAAAAATTCCCCTTTTTGATGGCAATTTTCGCAAGTTTTTTCCTTATATTAGTACATCTCACAGTATTTTGATTGTATCACCCTCTACCCAACCCGGATTAGCACAAAATTTTACGCATAGAACCCTAAGACATAGGGATACAACTTTTGTGCCCATGACACTTTCATATTATTTAGTATTCACTATCAAAACATTGCTCGAATCCATATTAGAGAAGTCGAAGATTTCTGAAAGGGGTACCCCTTTGGTGAATTGGAGATTTCACTAATTTCTCCGAAATGTATTGCCCTCGTATTCAACTCGTTCTATATTTTTCCCCAAGAGATCTCATGGGTAAATGAATATATTGGAGTGGAAACGGACCCTTAAATCAACATTTCAAAAAAAAGTCCCCTTTTTTATGGCAATTTTCGCAAGTTTTTTCCTTATATTAGTATATCTCACAGTATTTTGACTGTTTCACCCTCTACCCAACTCGGATTAGCACAAAATTTTACACAGAGAACCCTAAGACATAGGGCTACAAATTTTGTGCCCATGACCATCGCAAATTCTTTAGTCTTCACTATGTAAACATTGCTCGAATCCATATTAGAGAAATCGAAGATTTCTGAAAGGGGTACCCCTTTTGTGAATTGGAGATTTCACTAATTTCTCCGAAATGTATTGTCCTCGTGTTCAACTCGTTCGATATTTTTACCCAAGAGATCTCATGGGTAAATGAATATATTGGAGTGGAAACGGACCCTTAAATCAACATTTCAAAAAAAAGTCCCCTTTTTTATGGCAATTTTCGCAAGTTTTTTCCTTATATTAGTACATCTCTCAGTATTTTGACTGTATCACCCTCCACACACCTCAGATTTGGACGAAAATTTACACATAGAACCCTAAGACATAGGGCTACAACTTTTGTGCCCATGACCATCGCATATTATTTAGTATTCACTATCAAAACATTGCTCGAATCCATATTAGAGAAATCGAAGATTTCTGAAAGGGGTACCCCTTTTGTGAATTGGAGATTTCACTAATTTCTCCGAAATGTATTGTCCTCGTGTTCAACTCGTTCGATATTTTTACCCAAGAGATCTCATGGGTAAATGAATATATTGGAGTGGAAACGGACCCTTAAATCAACATTTCAAAAAAAAGTCCCCTTTTTTATGGCAATTTTCGCAAGTTTTTTCCTTATATTAGTACATCTCTCAGTATTTTGACTGTATCACCCTCCACACACCTCAGATTTGGACGAAAATTTACACATAGAACCCTAAGACATAGGGCTAAAACTTTTGTGCCCATGACCATCGCATATTATTTAGTATTCACTATCAAAACATTGCTCGAATCCATATTAGAGAAATCGAAGATTTCTGAAAGGGGTACCCCTTTGGTGAATTGGAGATTTCACTAATTTCTCCGAAATGTATTGTCCTCGTGTTCAACTCGTTCGATATTTTTACCCAAGAGATCTCATGGGTAAATGAATATATTGGAGTGGAAACGGACCCTTAAATCAACATTTCAAAAAAAAGTCCCCTTTATTATGGCAATTTTCGCATGTTTTTTCCTTATATTAGTATATCTCTCAGTATTTTGACTGTATCACCCTCCACACACCTCAGATTTGGACGAAAATTTACACATAGAACCCTAAGACATAGGGCTACAACTTTTGTGCCCATGACCCTCTCATATTATTTAGTATTCACTATCAAAACATTGCTCGAATCCATATTAGAGAAATCGAAGATTTCTGAAAGGGGTTCCCCTTTGGTGAATTGGAGATTTCACTAATTTCTCCGAAATGTATTGCCCTCGTGTTCAACTCGTTCGATATTTTTCCCCAAGAGATCTCATGGGTAAATGAATATATTGGAGTGGAAACGGACCATTAAATCAACATTTCAAAAAAAATTCCCCTTTTTGATGGCAATTTTCGCAAGTTTTTTCCTTATATTAGTACATCTCTCAGTATTTTGACTGTATCACCCTCCACACACCTCAGATTTGGACGAAAATTTACACATAGAACCCTAAGACATAGGGCTACAACTTTTGTGCCCATGACCATCGCATATTATTTAGTATTCACTATCAAAACATTGCTCGAATCCATATTAGAGAAATCGAAGATTTCTGAAAGGGGTACCCCTTTGGTGAATTGGAGATTTCACTAATTTCTCCGAAATGTATTGTCCTCGTGTTCAACTCGTTCGATATTTTTCCCCAAGAGATCTCATGGGTAAATGAATATATTGGAGTGGAAACGGACCCTTAAATCAACATTTCAAAAAAAAGTCCCCTTTTTTATGGCAATTTTCGCAAGTTTTTTCCTTATATTAGTACATCTCTCAGTATTTTGACTGTATCACCCTCCACACAGCTCAGATTTGGACGAAAATTTACACATTGAACCCTAAGACATAGGGCTACAACTTTTGTGCCCATGACCCTCTCATATTATTTAGTATTCACTATCAAAACATTGCTCGAATCCATATTAGAGAAATCGAAGATTTCTGAAAGGGGTACCCCTTTGGTGAATTGGAGATTTCAATAATTTCTCCGAAATGTATTGCCCTCGTGTTCAACTCGTTCGATATTTTTCCCCAAGAGATCTCATGGGTAAATGAATATATTGGAGTGGAAACGGACCCTTAAATCAACTTTAAAAAAAAAGTCCCCTTTTTTATGGCAATTTTCGCAAGTTTTTTCCTTATATTAGTACATCTCACAGTATTTTGACTGTATCACCCTCTACCCAACTCGGATTAGCACAAAATTTTACACATAGAACCCTAAGACATAGGGCCCCTCTCATATTATTTAGTATTCACTATCAAAACATTGCTCGAATCCATATTAGAGAAATCGAAGATTTCTGAAAGGGGTACCCCTTTGGTGAATTGGAGATTTCACTAATTTCTCCGAAATGTATTGCCATCGTGTTCAAATCGTTCGATATTTTTCCCCAAGAGATCTCATGGGTAAATGAATATATTGGAGTGGAAACGGACCCTTAAATCAACATTTCAAAAAAAAGTCCCCTTTTTTATGGCAATTTTCGCAAGTTTTTTCCTTATATTAGTATATCTCACAGTATTTTGACTGTTTCACCCTCTACCCAACTCGGATTAGCACAAACTTTTACACAGAGAACCCTAAGACATAGGGCTACAACTTTTGTGCCCATGACCATCGCAAATTCTTTAGTCTTCACTATGTAAACATTGCTCGAATCCATATTAGAGAAATCGAAGATTTCTGAAAGGGGTACCCCTTTTGTGAATTGGAGATTTCACTAATTTCTCCGAAATGTATTGTCCTCGTGTTCAACTCGTTCGATATTTTTACCCAAGAGATCTCATGGGTAAATGAATATATTGGAGTGGAAACGGACCCTTAAATCAACATTTCAAAAAAAAGTCCCCTTTTTTATGGCAATTTTCGCAAGTTTTTTCCTTATATTAGTACATCTCTCAGTATTTTGACTGTATCACCCTCCACACACCTCAGATTTGGACGAAAATTTACACATAGAACCCTAAGACATAGGGCTACAACTTTTGTGCCCATGACCATCGCATATTATTTAGTATTCACTATCAAAACATTGCTCGAATCCATATTAGAGAAATCGAAGATTTCTGAAAGGGGTACCCCTTTTGTGAATTGGAGATTTCACTAATTTCTCCGAAATGTATTGTCCTCGTGTTCAACTCGTTCGATATTTTTACCCAAGAGATCTCATGGGTAAATGAATATATTGGAGTGGAAACGGACCCTTAAATCAACATTTCAAAAAAAAGTCCCCTTTTTTATGGCAATTTTCGCAAGTTTTTTCCTTATATTAGTACATCTCTCAGTATTTTGACTGTATCACCCTCCACACACCTCAGATTTGGACGAAAATTTACACATAGAACCCTAAGACATAGGGCTAAAACTTTTGTGCCCATGACCATCGCATATTATTTAGTATTCACTATCAAAACATTGCTCGAATCCATATTAGAGAAATCGAAGATTTCTGAAAGGGGTACCCCTTTGGTGAATTGGAGATTTCACTAATTTCTCCGAAATGTATTGTCCTCGTGTTCAACTCGTTCGATATTTTTACCCAAGAGATCTCATGGGTAAATGAATATATTGGAGTGGAAACGGACCCTTAAATCAACATTTCAAAAAAAAGTCCCCTTTATTATGGCAATTTTCGCATGTTTTTTCCTTATATTAGTATATCTCTCAGTATTTTGACTGTATCACCCTCCACACACCTCAGATTTGGACGAAAATTTACACATAGAACCCTAAGACATAGGGCTACAACTTTTGTGCCCATGACCCTCTCATATTATTTAGTATTCACTATCAAAACATTGCTCGAATCCATATTAGAGAAATCGAAGATTTCTGAAAGGGGTTCCCCTTTGGTGAATTGGAGATTTCACTAATTTCTCCGAAATGTATTGCCCTCGTGTTCAACTCGTTCGATATTTTTCCCCAAGAGATCTCATGGGTAAATGAATATATTGGAGTGGAAACGGACAATTAAATCAACATTTCAAAAAAAATTCCCCTTTTTGATGGCAATTTTCGCAAGTTTTTTCCTTATATTAGTACATCTCTCAGTATTTTGACTGTATCACCCTCCACACACCTCAGATTTGGACGAAAATTTACACATAGAACCCTAAGACATAGGGCTACAACTTTTGTGCCCATGACCATCGCATATTATTTAGTATTCACTATCAAAACATTGCTCGAATCCATATTAGAGAAATCGAAGATTTCTGAAAGGGGTACCCCTTTGGTGAATTGGAGATTTCACTAATTTCTCCGAAATGTATTGTCCTCGTGTTCAACTCGTTCGATATTTTTCCCCAAGAGATCTCATGGGTAAATGAATATATTGGAGTGGAAACGGACCCTTAAATCAACATTTCAAAAAAAAGTCCCCTTTTTTATGGCAATTTTCGCAAGTTTTTTCCTTATATTAGTATATCTCACAGTATTTTGACTGTTTCACCCTCTACCCAACTCTGATTAGCACAAAATTTTACACAGAGAACCCTAAGACATAGGGCTACAACTTTTGTGCCCATGACCATCGCAAATTCTTTACTCTTCACTATGTAAACATTGCTCGAATCCATATTAGAGAAATCGAAGATTTCTGAAAGGGGTGCGCCTTTGGTGAATGGGAGATTTCACTAATTTCTCCGAAATGTATTACCCTCGTGTTCAACTCATTCGCTATTTTTCCCAAAGAGATCTCATGGGTAAATGAATATATTGGAGTCGAAACGGAGCCTTAATTCAACATTTAAAATATATTCCCTTTTTTCAGGGCAATTTTCACAGGTTTTTTCCTTATATTCGTACATCTCTCTGTATTTCGACTGTATCACCCTCTACATACCTCGGATATTCACGAAATTTTATACGTAGAATCCTAAGACATAGGGCTACAACTTTTCCGACCATGACCCTCGCATATTCTTTAGTATTCACTATCAAAACATTGCTCGAATCGATATTAGAGAAATCGAAGATTTCTGAAAGGGGTGCGCCTTTGGTGAATTGGAGATTTCACTAATTTCTCCGAAATGTATTACGCTCGTGTTCAACTCGTTCGGTATATTTCCCCAAGAGATCTCATGGGTGAATGAATATATTGGAGTCGAAACGGAGCCTTAATTCAACATTTAAAAAAAAATTCCCCTTTATGAGGGCAATTTTCACAAGTTTTTTCCTTATATTCGTACATCTCTCAGTATTTCGACTGTATCACCCTCTACACACCTCGGATTTTCACTAAATTTTATACGTAGAATCCTAAGACATAGGGCTACAACTTTTCTGACCATGACCCTCGCATATTCTTTAGTATTCACTATCAAAACATTGCTCGAATCGATATTAGAGAAATCGAAGATTTCTGAAAGGGGTGCGCCTTTGGTGAATTGGAGATTTCACTAATTTCTCCGAAATGTATTACCCTCGTGTTCAACTCGTTCGGTATTTTTCCCAAGAGATCTCATGGGTAAATGAATATGTTGGAGTCGAAACGGAGCCTTAATTCAACATTTAAAAAAAAATTCCCCGTTATGAGGGCAATTCTCACAAGTTTTTTCCTTATATTCGTACATCTCTCAGTATTTCGACTGTATCACCCTCTACACAACTCGGATTTTCACGAAATTTTATACGTAGAATCCTAAGACATAGGGCTACATTTTTTATGACCATGACCCTCGCATATTCTTTAGTATTCACTATCAAAACATTGCTCGAATCCATATTAGAGAAATCGAAGATTTCTGAAAGGGGTGCCCCTTTGGTGAATTGGAAATTTCACTAATTTCTCCGAAATGTATTACCCTCGTGTTCAACTCATTCGCTATTTTTCCCAAAGAGATCTCATGGGTAAATGAATATATTGGAGTCGAAACGGAGCCTTAATTCAACATTTAAAAAATATTCCCTTTTTTCAGGGCAATTTTCACAGGTTTTTTCCTTATATTCGTACATCTCTCTGTATTTCGACTGTATCACCCTCTACACACCTCGGATATTCACGAAATTTTATACGTAGAATCCTAAGACATAGGGTTACAACTTTTCCGACCATGACCCTCGCATATTCTTTAGTATTCACTATCAAAACATTGCTCGAATCGATATTAGAGAAATCGAAGATTTCTGAAAGGGGTGCGCCTTTGGTGAATTGGAGATTTCACTAATTTCTCCGAAATGTATTACGCTCGTGTTCAATTCGTTCGGTATTTTTCCCCAAGAGATCTCATGGGTGAATGAATATATTGGAGTCGAAACGGAGCCTTAATTCAACATTTAAAAATAAATTCCCCTTTATGAGGGCAATTTTCACAAGTTTTTTCCTTATATTCGTACATCTCTCAGTATTTCGACTGTATCACCCTCTACACACCTCGGATTTTCACGAAATTTTATACGTAGAATCCTAAGACATAGGGCTACAACGTTTCTGACCATGACCCTCGCATATTCTTTAGTATTCACTATCAAAACATTGCTCGAATCGATATTAGAGAAATCGAAGATTTCTGAAAGGGGTGCGCCTTTGGTGAATTGGAGATTTCACTAATTTCTCCGAAATGTATTACCCTCGTGTTCAACTCGTTCGGTATTTTTCCCCAAGAGATCTCATGGGTAAATGAATATGTTGGAGTCGAAACGGAGCCTTAATTCAACATTTAAAAAAAAATTCCCCTTTATGAGGGCAATTCTCACAAGTTTTTTCCTTATATTCGTACATCTCTCAGTATTTCGACTGTATCACCCTCTACACACCTCGGATTTTCACGAAATTTTATACGTAGAATCCTAAGACATAGGGCTACAACTTTTCTGACCATGACCCTCGCATATTCTTTAGTATTCACTATCAAAACATTGCTCGAATCGATATTAGAGAAATCGAAGATTTCTGAAAGGGGTGCGCCTTTGGTGAATTGGAGATTTCACTAATTTCTCCGAAATGTATTACGCTCGTGTTCAACTCGTTCGGTATATTTCCCCAAGAGATCTCATGGGTAAATGAATATGTTGGAGTCGAAACGGAGGGTTAATTCAACATTTAAAAAAAAATTCCCCTTTATGAGGGCAATTCTCACAAGTTTTTTCCTTATATTCGTACATCTCTCAGTATTTCGACTGTATCACCCTCTACACAACTCGGATTTTCACGAAATTTTATGCGTAGAATCCTAAGACATAGGGCTACAACTTTTCTGACCATGACCCTCGCATATTCTTTAGTATTCACTATCAAAACATTGCTCGAATCCATATTAGAGAAATCGAAGATTTCTGAAAGGGGTGCCCCTTTGGTGAATTGGAGATTTCACTAATTTCTCCGAAATGTATTACCCTCGTGTTCAACTCATTCGCTATTTTTCCCAAAGAGATCTCATGGGTAAATGAATATATTGGAGTCGAAACGGAGCCTTAATTCAACATTTAAAAAATATTCCCTTTTTTCAGGGCAATTTTCACAGGTTTTTTCCTTATATTCGTACATCTCTCTGTATTTCGACTGTATCACCCTCTACACACCTCGGATATTCACGAAATTTTATACGTAGAATCCTAAGACATAGGGCTACAACTTTTCTGACCATGACCCTCGCATATTCTTTAGTATTCACTATCAAAACATTGCTCGAATCGATATTAGAGAAATCGAAGATTTCTGAAAGGGGTGCGCCTTTGGTGAATTGGAGATTTGACTAATTTCTCCGAAATGTATTACGCTCGTGTTCAACTCGTTCGGTATTTTTCCCCAAGAGATCTCATGGGTAAATGAATATATTGGAGTCGAAACGGAGCCTTAATTCAACATTTAAAAAAAAATTCCCATTTTTGAGGGCAATTTTCACAAGTTTTTTCCTTATATTCGTACATCTCTCTGTATTTCGACTGTATCACCCTCTACACAACTCGGATTTTCACGAAATTTTATACGTAGAATCCTAAGACATAGGGCTACAACTTTTCCGACCATGACCCTCCCATATTCTTTAGTATTCACTATCAAAACATTACTCGAATCCATATTAGAGAAATCGAAGATTTCTGAAAGGGGTGCGCCTTTGGTGAATTGGAGATTTCACTAATTTCTCCGAAATGTATTACCCTCGTGTTCAACTCGTTCGATATTTTTCCCAAAGAGATCTCATGGGTAAATGAATATATTGGAGTCGAAACGGAGCCTTAATTCAACATTTAAAAAATATTCCCTTTTTTCAGGGCAATTTTCACAGGTTTTTTCCTTATATTCGTACATCTCTCAGTATTTCGACTGTATCACCCTCTACACACCTCGGACTTTCACGAAATTTTATACGTAGAATCCTAAGACATAGGGCTACAACTTTTCTGACCATGACCCTCGCATATTCTTTAGTATTCACTATCAAAACATTGCTCGAATCGATATTAGAGAAATCGAAGATTTCTGAAAGGGGTGCGCCTTTGGTGAATTGGAGATTTCACTAATTTCTCCGAAATGTATTACCCTCGTGTTCAACTCGTTCGGTATTTTTCCCCAAGAGATCTCATGGGTAAATGAATATGTTGGAGTCGAAACGGAGCCTTAATTCAACATTTAAAAAAAAATTCCCCTTTATGAGGGCAATTCTCACAAGTTTTTTCCTTATATTCGTACATCTCTCAGTATTTCGACTGTATAACCCTCTACACAACTCGGATTTTCACGAAATTTTATACGTAGAATCCTAAGACATAGGGCTAAAACTTTTCTGACCATGACCCTCGCATATTCTTTAGTATTCACTATCAAAACATTGCGCGAATCCATATTAGGGAAATCGAAGATTTCTGAAAGGGGTGCCCCTTTGGTGAATTGGAGATTTCACTAATTTCTCCGAAATGTATTACCCTCGTGTTCAACTCGTTCGCTATTTTTCCCAAAGAGATCTCATGGGTAAATGAATATATTGGAGTCGAAACGGAGCCTTAATTCAACATTTAAAAAATATTCCCTTTTTTCAGGGCAATTTTCACAGGTTTTTTCCTTATATTCGTACATCTCTCTGTATTTCGACTGTATCACCCTCTACACACCTCTGATATTCACGAAATTTTATACGTAGAATCCTAAGACATAGGGCTACAACTTTTCTGACCATGACCCTCGCATATTCTTTAGTATTCACTATCAAAACATTGCTCGAATCGATATTAGAGAAATCGAAGATTTCTGAAAGGGGTGCGCCTTTGGTGAATTGGAGATTTCACTAATTTCTCCGAAATGTATTACGCTCGTGTTCAATTCGTTCGGTATTTTTCCCCAAGAGATCTCATGGGTGAATGAATATATTGGAGTCGAAACGGAGCCTTAATTCAACATTTAAAAATAAATTCCCCTTTATGAGGGCAATTTTCACAAGTTTTTTCCTTATATTCGTACATCTCTCAGTATTTCGACTGTATCACCCTCTACACACCTCGGATTTTCACGAAATTTTATACGTAGAATCCTAAGACATAGGGCTACAACTTTTCTGACCATGACCCTCGCATATTCTTTAGTATTCACTATCAAAACATTGCTCGAATCGATATTAGAGAAATCGAAGATTTCTGAAAGGGGTGCGCCTTTGGTGAATTGGAGATTTCACTAATTTCTCCGAAATGTATTACCCTCGTGTTCAACTCGTTCGGTATTTTTCCCCAAGAGATCTCATGGGTAAATGAATATGTTGGAGTCGAAACGGAGCCTTAATTCAACATTTAAAAAAAAATTCCCCTTTATGAGGGCAATTCTCACAAGTTTTTTCCTTATATTCGTACATCTCTCAGTATTTCGACTGTATCACCCTCTACACACCTCGGATTTTCACGAAATTTTATACGTAGAATCCTAAGACATAGGGCTACAACTTTTCTGACCATGACCCTCGCATATTCTTTAGTATTCACTATCAAAACATTGCTCGAATCGATATTAGAGAAATCGAAGATTTCTGAAAGGGGTGCGCCTTTGGTGAATTGGAGATTTCACTAATTTCTCCGAAATGTATTACGCTCGTGTTCAACTCGTTCGGTATATTTCCCCAAGAGATCTCATGGGTAAATGAATATGTTGGAGTCGAAACGGAGGGTTAATTCAACATTTAAAAAAAAATTCCCCTTTATGAGGGCAATTCTCACAAGTTTTTTCCTTATATTCGTACATCTCTCAGTATTTCGACTGTATCACCCTCTACACAACTCGGATTTTCACGAAATTTTATGCGTAGAATCCTAAGACATAGGGCTACAACTTTTCTGACCATGACCCTCGCATATTCTTTAGTATTCACTATCAAAACATTGCTCGAATCCATATTAGAGAAATCGAAGATTTCTGAAAGGGGTGCCCCTTTGGTGAATTGGAGATTTCACTAATTTCTCCGAAATGTATTACCCTCGTGTTCAACTCATTCGCTATTTTTCCCAAAGAGATCTCATGGGTAAATGAATATATTGGAGTCGAAACGGAGCCTTAATTCAACATTTAAAAAATATTCCCTTTTTTCAGGGCAATTTTCACAGGTTTTTTCCTTATATTCGTACATCTCTCTGTATTTCGACTGTATCACCCTCTACACACCTCGGATATTCACGAAATTTTATACGTAGAATCCTAAGACATAGGGCTACAACTTTTCTGACCATGACCCTCGCATATTCTTTAGTATTCACTATCAAAACATTGCTCGAATCGATATTAGAGAAATCGAAGATTTCTGAAAGGGGTGCGCCTTTGGTGAATTGGAGATTTGACTAATTTCTCCGAAATGTATTACGCTCGTGTTCAACTCGTTCGGTATTTTTCCCCAAGAGATCTCATGGGTAAATGAATATATTGGAGTCGAAACGGAGCCTTAATTCAACATTTAAAAAAAAATTCCCATTTTTGAGGGCAATTTTCACAAGTTTTTTCCTTATATTCGTACATCTCTCTGTATTTCGACTGTATCACCCTCTACACAACTCGGATTTTCACGAAATTTTATACGTAGAATCCTAAGACATAGGGCTACAACTTTTCCGACCATGACCCTCCCATATTCTTTAGTATTCACTATCAAAACATTACTCGAATCCATATTAGAGAAATCGAAGATTTCTGAAAGGGGTGCGCCTTTGGTGAATTGGAGATTTCACTAATTTCTCCGAAATGTATTACCCTCGTGTTCAACTCGTTCGATATTTTTCCCAAAGAGATCTCATGGGTAAATGAATATATTGGAGTCGAAACGGAGCCTTAATTCAACATTTAAAAAATATTCCCTTTTTTCAGGGCAATTTTCACAGGTTTTTTCCTTATATTCGTACATCTCTCAGTATTTCGACTGTATCACCCTCTACACACCTCGGACTTTCACGAAATTTTATACGTAGAATCCTAAGACATAGGGCTACAACTTTTCTGACCATGACCCTCGCATATTCTTTAGTATTCACTATCAAAACATTGCTCGAATCGATATTAGAGAAATCGAAGATTTCTGAAAGGGGTGCGCCTTTGGTGAATTGGAGATTTCACTAATTTCTCCGAAATGTATTACCCTCGTGTTCAACTCGTTCGGTATTTTTCCCCAAGAGATCTCATGGGTAAATGAATATGTTGGAGTCGAAACGGAGCCTTAATTCAACATTTAAAAAAAAATTCCCCTTTATGAGGGCAATTCTCACAAGTTTTTTCCTTATATTCGTACATCTCTCAGTATTTCGACTGTATAACCCTCTACACAACTCGGATTTTCACGAAATTTTATACGTAGAATCCTAAGACATAGGGCTAAAACTTTTCTGACCATGACCCTCGCATATTCTTTAGTATTCACTATCAAAACATTGCGCGAATCCATATTAGGGAAATCGAAGATTTCTGAAAGGGGTGCCCCTTTGGTGAATTGGAGATTTCACTAATTTCTCCGAAATGTATTACCCTCGTGTTCAACTCGTTCGCTATTTTTCCCAAAGAGATCTCATGGGTAAATGAATATATTGGAGTCGAAACGGAGCCTTAATTCAACATTTAAAAAATATTCCCTTTTTTCAGGGCAATTTTCACAGGTTTTTTCCTTATATTCGTACATCTCTCTGTATTTCGACTGTATCACCCTCTACACACCTCGGATATTCACGAAATTTTATACGTAGAATCCTAAGACATAGGGCTACAACTTTTCTGACCATGACCCTCGCATATTCTTTAGTATTCACTATCAAAACATTGCTCGAATCGATATTAGAGAAATCGAAGATTTCTGAAAGGGGTGCGCCTTTGGTGAATTGGAGATTTGACTAATTTCTCCGAAATGTATTACGCTCGTGTTCAACTCGTTCGGTATTTTTCCCAAAGAGATCTCATGGGTAAATGAATATGTTGGAGTCGAAACGGAGGGTTAATTCAACATTTAAAAAAAAAATTCCCCTTTTTGAGGGCAATTTTCACAAGTTTTTTCCTTATATTCGTACATCTCTCAGTATTTCGACTGTATCACCCTCTACACACCTCGGATATGCACGAAATTTTATACGTAGAATCCTAAGACATAGGGCTACAACTTTTCTGACCATGACCCTCGCATATTCTTTAGTATTCACTATCAAAACATTGCTCGAATCGATATTAGAGAAATCGAAGATTTCTGAAAGGGGTGCGCCTTTGGTGAATTGGAGATTTTACTAATTTCTCCGAAATGTATTACCCTCGTGTTCAACTCGTTCGGTATTTTTCCCCAAGAGATCTCATGGGTAAATGAATATATTGGAGTCGAAACGGAGCCTTAATTCAACATTTAAAAAAAAATTCCCATTTTTGAGGGCAATTTTCACAAGTTTTTTCCTTATATTCGTACATCTCTCAGTATTTCGACTGTATCACCCTCTACACACTTCGGATTTTCACGAAATTTTATACGTAGAATACTAAGACATAGGGCTACAACTTTTCTGACCATGACCCTCGCATATTCTTTAGTATTCACTATCAAAACATTGCTCGAATCCATATTAGAGAAATCGAAGATTTCTGAATGGGGTGCGCCTTTGGTGAATTGGAGATTTGACTAATTTCTCCGAAATGTATTACGCTCATGTTCAACTCATTCGGTATTTTTCCCCAAGAGATCTCATGGGTAAATGAATATATTGGAGTCGAAACGGAGCCTTAATTCAACATTTAAAAAAAAATTCCCCTTTATGAGGGCAATTTTCACAAGTTTTTTCCTTATATTCGTACATCTCTCAGTATTTCGACTGTATCACCCTCTACACAACTCGGATTTTCACGAAATTTTATACGTAGAATCCTAAGACATAGGGCTAAAACTTTTCTGACCATGACCCTCGCATATTCTTTAGTATTCACTATCAAAACATTGCTCGAATCCATATTAGAGAAATCGAAGATTTCTGAAAGGGGTGCCCCTTTGGGGAATTGGAGATTTCACTAATTTCTCCGAAATGTATTACCCTCGTGTTCAACTCGTTCGCTATTTTTCCCAAAGAGATCTCATGGGTAAATGAATATATTGGAGTCGAAACGGAGCCTTAATTCAACATTTAAAAAATATTCCCTTTTTTCAGGGCAATTTTCACAGGTTTTTTCCTTATATTCGTACATCTCTCTGTATTTCGACTGTATCACCCTCTACACACCTCGGATATTCACGAAATTTTATACGTAGAATCCTAAGACATAGGGCTACAACTTTTCTGACCATGACCCTCGCATATTCTTTAGTATTCACTATCAAAACATTGCTCGAATCGATATTAGAGAAATCGAAGATTTCTGAAAGGGGTGCGCCTTTGGTGAATTGGAGATTTGACTAATTTCTCCGAAATGTATTACGCTCGTGTTCAACTCGTTCGGTATTTTTCCCAAAGAGATCTCATGGGTAAATGAATATGTTGGAGTCGAAACGGAGGGTTAATTCAACATTTAAAAAAAAAATTCCCCTTTTTGAGGGCAATTTTCACAAGTTTTTTCCTTATATTCGTACATCTCTCAGTATTTCGACTGTATCACCCTCTACACACCTCGGATATGCACGAAATTTTATACGTAGAATCCTAAGACATAGGGCTACAACTTTTCTGACCATGACCCTCGCATATTCTTTAGTATTCACTATCAAAACATTGCTCGAATCGATATTAGAGAAATCGAAGATTTCTGAAAGGGGTGCGCCTTTGGTGAATTGGAGATTTCACTAATTTCTCCGAAATGTATTACCCTCGTGTTCAACTCGTTCGCTATTTTTCCCAAAGAGATCTCATGGGTAAATGAATATATTGGAGTCGAAACGGAGCCTTAATTCAACATTTAAAAAATATTCCCTTTTTTCAGGGCAATTTTCACAGGTTTTTTCCTTATATTCGTACATCTCTCTGTATTTCGACTCTATCACCCTCTACACACCTCGGATATTCACGAAATTTTATACGTAGAATCCTAAGACATAGGGCTACAACTTTTCTGACCATGACCCTCGCATATTCTTTAGTATTCACTATCAAAACATTGCTCGAATCGATATTAGAGAAATCGAAGATTTCTGAAAGGGGTGCGCCTTTGGTGAATTGGAGATTTGACTAATTTCTCCGAAATGTATTACGCTCGGGTTCAACTCGTTCGGTATTTTTCCACAATAGATCTCATGGGTAAATGAATATATTGGAGTCGAAACGGAGCCTTAATTCAACATTTAAAAAAAAATTCCCCTTTATGAGGGCAATTTTCACAAGTTTTTTCCTTATATTCGTACATCTCTCAGTATTTCGACTGTATCACCCTCTACACAACTCGGATTTTCACGAAATTTTATACGTAGAATCCTAAGACATAGGGCTAAAACTTTTCTGACCATGACCCTCGCATATTCTTTAGTATTCACTATCAAAACATTGCTCGAATGCATATTAGAGAAATCGAAGATTTCTGAAAGGGGTGCCCCTTTGGGGAATTGGAGATTTCACTAATTTCTCCGAAATGTATTACCCTCGTGTTCAACTCGTTCGCTATTTTTCCCAAAGAGATCTCATGGGTAAATGAATATATTGGAGTCGAAACGGAGCCTTAATTCAACATTTAAAAAATATTCCCTTTTTTCAGGGCAATTTTCACAGGTTTTTTCCTTATATTCGTACATCTCTCTGTATGTCGACTGTATCACCCTCTACACACCTCGGATATTCACGAAATTTTATACGTAGAATCCTAAGACATAGGGCTACAACTTTTCTGACCATGACCCTCGCATATTCTTTAGTATTCACTATCAAAACATTGCTCGAATCGATATTAGAGAAATCGAAGATTTCTGAAAGGGGTGCGCCTTTGGTGAATTGGAGATTTGACTAATTTCTCCGAAATGTATTACGCTCGTGTTCAACTCGTTCGGTATTTTTCCCAAAGAGATCTCATGGGTAAATGAATATGTTGGAGTCGAAACGGAGGGTTAATTCAACATTTAAAAAAAAAATTCCCCTTTTTGAGGGCAATTTTCACAAGTTTTTTCCTTATATTCGTACATCTCTCAGTATTTCGACTGTATCACCCTCTACACACCTCGGATATGCACGAAATTTTATACGTAGAATCCTAAGACATAGGGCTACAACTTTTCTGACCATGACCCTCGCATATTCTTTAGTATTCACTATCAAAACATTGCTCGAATCGATATTAGAGAAATCGAAGATTTCTGAAAGGGGTGCCCCTTTGGTGAATTGGAGATTTCACTAATTTCTCCGAAATGTATTACCCTCGTGTTCAACTCGTTCGCTATTTTTCCCAAAGAGATCTCATGGGTAAATGAATATATTGGAGTCGAAACGGAGCCTTAATTCAACATTTAAAAAATATTCCCTTTTTTCAGGGCAATTTTCACAGGTTTTTTCCTTATATTCGTACATCTCTCTGTATTTCGACTCTATCACCCTCTACACACCTCGGATATTCACGAAATTTTATACGTAGAATCCTAAGACATAGGGCTACAACTTTTCTGACCATGACCCTCGCATATTCTTTAGTATTCACTATCAAAACATTGCTCGAATCGATATTAGAGAAATCGAAGATTTCTGAAAGGGGTGCGCCTTTGGTGAATTGGAGATTTGACTAATTTCTCCGAAATGTATTACGCTCGGGTTCAACTCGTTCGGTATTTTTCCACAAGAGATCTCATGGGTAAATGAATATATTGGAGTCGAAACGGAGTCTTAATTCAACATTTAAAAAAAAATTCCCATTTTTGAGGGCAATTTTCACGAGTTTTTTCCTTATATTCGTACATCTCTCAGTATTTCGACTGTATCACCCTCTACACAACTCGGATTTTCACGAAATTTTATACGTAGAATCCAAAGACATAGGGCTACAACTTTTCTGACCATGACCCTCGCATATTCTTTAGTATTCACTATCAAAACATTGCTCGAATCCATATTAGAGAAATCGAAGATTTCTGAAAGGGGTGCCCCTTTGGGGAATTGGAGATTTCACTAATTTCTCCGAAATGTATTACCCTCGTGTTCAACTCGTTCGGTATTTTTCCCCAAGAGATCTCATGGGTAAATGAATATATTGGAGTCGAAACGGAGCCTTAATTCAACATTTAAAAAAAAATTCCCATTTTTGAGGGCAATTTTCACAAGTTTTTTCCTTATATTCGTACATCTCTCAGTATTTCGACTGTATCACCCTCTACACACTTCGGATTTTCACGAAATTTTATACGTAGAATACTAAGACATAGGGCTACAACTTTTCTGACCATGACCCTCGCATATTCTTTAGTATTCACTATCAAAACATTGCTCGAATCCATATTAGAGAAATCGAAGATTTCTGAATGGGGTGCGCCTTTGGTGAATTGGAGATTTGACTAATTTCTCCGAAATGTATTACGCTCATGTTCAACTCATTCGGTATTTTTCCCCAAGAGATCTCATGGGTAAATGAATATATTGGAGTCGAAACGGAGCCTTAATTCAACATTTAAAAAAAAATTCCCCTTTATGAGGGCAATTTTCACAAGTTTTTTCCTTATATTCGTACATCTCTCAGTATTTCGACTGTATCACCCTCTACACAACTCGGATTTTCACGAAATTTTATACGTAGAATCCTAAGACATAGGGCTAAAACTTTTCTGACCATGACCCTCGCATATTCTTTAGTATTCACTATCAAAACATTGCTCGAATCCATATTAGAGAAATCGAAGATTTCTGAAAGGGGTGCCCCTTTGGGGAATTGGAGATTTCACTAATTTCTCCGAAATGTATTACCCTCGTGTTCAACTCGTTCGCTATTTTTCCCAAAGAGATCTCATGGGTAAATGAATATATTGGAGTCGAAACGGAGCCTTAATTCAACATTTAAAAAATATTCCCTTTTTTCAGGGCAATTTTCACAGGTTTTTTCCTTATATTCGTACATCTCTCTGTATTTCGACTGTATCACCCTCTACACACCTCGGATATTCACGAAATTTTATACGTAGAATCCTAAGACATAGGGCTACAACTTTTCTGACCATGACCCTCGCATATTCTTTAGTATTCACTATCAAAACATTGCTCGAATCGATATTAGAGAAATCGAAGATTTCTGAAAGGGGTGCGCCTTTGGTGAATTGGAGATTTGACTAATTTCTCCGAAATGTATTACGCTCGTGTTCAACTCGTTCGGTATTTTTCCCAAAGAGATCTCATGGGTAAATGAATATGTTGGAGTCGAAACGGAGGGTTAATTCAACATTTAAAAAAAAAATTCCCCTTTTTGAGGGCAATTTTCACAAGTTTTTTCCTTATATTCGTACATCTCTCAGTATTTCGACTGTATCACCCTCTACACACCTCGGATATGCACGAAATTTTATACGTAGAATCCTAAGACATAGGGCTACAACTTTTCTGACCATGACCCTCGCATATTCTTTAGTATTCACTATCAAAACATTGCTCGAATCGATATTAGAGAAATCGAAGATTTCTGAAAGGGGTGCCCCTTTGGTGAATTGGAGATTTCACTAATTTCTCCGAAATGTATTACCCTCGTGTTCAACTCGTTCGCTATTTTTCCCAAAGAGATCTCATGGGTAAATGAATATATTGGAGTCGAAACGGAGCCTTAATTCAACATTTAAAAAATATTCCCTTTTTTCAGGGCAATTTTCACAGGTTTTTTCCTTATATTCGTACATCTCTCTGTATTTCGACTCTATCACCCTCTACACACCTCGGATATTCACGAAATTTTATACGTAGAATCCTAAGACATAGGGCTACAACTTTTCTGACCATGACCCTCGCATATTCTTTAGTATTCACTATCAAAACATTGCTCGAATCGATATTAGAGAAATCGAAGATTTCTGAAAGGGGTGCGCCTTTGGTGAATTGGAGATTTGACTAATTTCTCCGAAATGTATTACGCTCGGGTTCAACTCGTTCGGTATTTTTCCACAAGAGATCTCATGGGTAAATGAATATATTGGAGTCGAAACGGAGCCTTAATTCAACATTTAAAAAAAAATTCCCATTTTTGAGGGCAATTTTCACAAGTTTTTTCCTTATATTCGTACATCTCTCAGTATTTCGACTGTATCACCCTCTACACAACTCGGATTTTCACGAAATTTTATACGTAGAATCCAAAGACATAGGGCTACAACTTTTCTGACCATGACCCTCGCATATTCTTTATTATTCACTATCAAAACATTGCTCGAATCCATATTAGAGAAATCGAAGATTTCTGAAAGGGGTGCCCCTTTGGGGAATTGGAGATTTCACTAATTTCTCTGAAATGTATTACCCTCGTGTTCAACTCGTTCGGTATTTTTCCCCAAGAGATCTCATGGGTAAATGAATATATTGGAGTCGAAACGGAGCCTTAATTCAACATTTAAAAAAAAATTCCCATTTTTGAGGGCAATTTTCACAAGTTTTTTCCTTATATTCGTACATCTCTCAGTATTTCGACTGTATCACCCTCTACACAACTCGGATTTTCACGAAATTTTATACGTAGAATCCTAAGACATAGGGCTACAACTTTTCTGACCATGACCCTCGCATATTCTTTAGTATTCACTATCAAAACATTGCCCGAATCCATATTAGAGAAATCGAAGATTTCTGAAAGGGGTGCCCCTTTGGTGAATTGGAGATTTCACTAATTTCTCCGAAATGTATTACCCTCGTGTTCAACTCGTTCGCTATTTTTCCCAAAGAGATCTCATGGGTAAATGAATATATTGGAGTCGAAACGGAGCCTTAATTCAACATTTAAAAAATATTCCCTTTTTTCAGGGCAATTTTCACAGGTTTTTTCCTTATATTCGTACATCTCTCTGTATTTCGACTGTATCACCCTCTACACACCTCGGATATTCACGAAATTTTATACGTAGAATCCTAAGACATAGAGCTACAACTTTTCTGACCATGACCCTCGCATATTCTTTAGTATTCACTATCAAAACATTGCTCGAATCGATATTAGAGAAATCGAAGATTTCTGAAAGGGGTGCGCCTTTGGTGAATTGGAGATTTCACTAATTTCTCCGAAATGTATTACCCTCGTGTTCAACTCGTTCGGTATTTTTCCCAAAGAGATCTCATGGGTAAATGAATATGTTGGAGTCGAAACGGAGGGTTAATTCAACATTTAAAAAAAAAATTCCCCTTTTTGAGGGAAATTTTCACAAGTTTTTTCCTTATATTCGTACATCTCTCAGTATTTCGACTGTATCACCCTCTACACACCTCGGATATTCACGAAATTTTATACGTAGAATCCTAAGACATAGGGCTACAACTTTTCTGACCATGACCCTCGCATATTCTTTAGTATTCACTATCAAAACATTGCTCGAATCCATATTAGAGAAATCGAAGATTTCTGAAAGGGGTGCGCCTTTGGTGAATTGGAGATTTGACTAATTTCTCCGAAATGTATTACGCTCGTGTTCAACTCGTTCGGTATTTTTCCCAAAGAGATCTCATGGGTAAATGAATATGTTGGAGTCGAAACGGAGGGTTAATTCAACATTTAAAAAAAAAATTCCCCTTTTTGAGGGCAATTTTCACAAGTTTTTTCCTTATATTCGTACATCTCTCAGTATTTCGACTGTATCACCCTCTACACACCTCGGATATGCACGAAATTTTATACGTAGAATCCTAAGACATAGGGCTACAACTTTTCTGACCATGACCCTCGCATATTATTTAGTATTCACTATCAAAACATTGCTCGAATCGATATTAGAGAAATCGAAGATTTCTGAAAGGGGTGCCCCTTTGGTGAATTGGAGATTTCACTAATTTCTCCGAAATGTATTACCCTCGTGTTCAACTCGTTCGCTATTTTTCCCAAAGAGATCTCATGGGTAAATGAATATATTGGAGTCGAAACGGAGCCTTAATTCAACATTTAAAAAATATTCCCTTTTTTCAGGGCAATTTTCACAGGTTTTTTCCTTATATTCGTACATCTCTCTGTATTTCGACTCTATCACCCTCTACACACCTCGGATATTCACGAAATTTTATACGTAGAATCCTAAGACATAGGGCTACAACTTTTCTGACCATGACCCTCGCATATTCTTTAGTATTCACTATCAAAACATTGCTCGAATCGATATTAGAGAAATCGAAGATTTCTGAAAGGGGTGCGCCTTTGGTGAATTGGAGATTTGACTAATTTCTCCGAAATGTATTACGCTCGGGTTCAACTCGTTCGGTATTTTTCCACAAGAGATCTCATGGGTAAATGAATATATTGGAGTCGAAACGGAGCCTTAATTCAACATTTCAAAAAAAATTCCCCTTTATGAGGGCAATTTTCACAAGTTTTTTCCTTATATTCGTACATCTCTCAGTATTTCGACTGTATCACCCTCTACACAACTCGGATTTTCACGAAATTTTATACGTAGAATCCTAAGACATAGGGCTAAAACTTTTCTGACCATGACCCTCGCATATTCTTTAGTATTCACTATCAAAACATTGCTCGAATCCATATTAGAGAAATCGAAGATTTCTGAAAGGGGTGCCCCTTTGGGGAATTGGAGATTTCACTAATTTCTCCGAAATGTATTACCCTCGTGTTCAACTCGTTCGCTATTTTTCCCAAAGAGATCTCATGGGTAAATGAATATATTGGAGTCGAAACGGAGCCTTAATTCAACATTTAAAAAATATTCCCTTTTTTCAGGGCAATTTTCACAGGTTTTTTCCTTATATTCGTACATCTCTCTGTATTTCGACTGTATCACCCTCTACACACCTCGGATATTCACGAAATTTTATACGTAGAATCCTAAGACATAGGGCTACAACTTTTCTGACCATGACCCTCGCATATTCTTTAGTATTCACTATCAAAACATTGCTCGAATCGATATTAGAGAAATCGAAGATTTCTGAAAGGGGTGCGCCTTTGGTGAATTGGAGATTTGACTAATTTCTCCGAAATGTATTACGCTCGTGTTCAACTCGTTCGGTATTTTTCCCAAAGAGATCTCATGGGTAAATGAATATGTTGGAGTCGAAACGGAGGGTTAATTCAACATTTAAAAAAAAAATTCCCCTTTTTGAGGGCAATTTTCACAAGTTTTTTCCTTATATTCGTACATCTCTCAGTATTTCGACTGTATCACCCTCTACACACCTCGGATATGCACGAAATTTTATACGTAGAATCCTAAGACATAGGGCTACAACTTTTCTGACCATGACCCTCGCATATTCTTTAGTATTCACTATCAAAACATTGCTCGAATCGATATTAGAGAAATCGAAGATTTCTGAAAGGGGTGCCCCTTTGGTGAATTGGAGATTTCACTAATTTCTCCGAAATGTATTACCCTCGTGTTCAACTCGTTCGCTATTTTTCCCAAAGAGATCTCATGGGTAAATGAATATATTGGAGTCGAAACGGAGCCTTAATTCAACATTTAAAAAATATTCCCTTTTTTCAGGGCAATTTTCACAGGTTTTTTCCTTATATTCGTACATCTCTCTGTATTTCGACTCTATCACCCTCTACACACCTCGGATATTCACGAAATTTTATACGTAGAATCCTAAGACATAGGGCTACAACTTTTCTGACCATGACTCTCGCATATTCTTTAGTATTCACTATCAAAACATTGCTCGAATCGATATTAGAGAAATCGAAGATTTCTGAAAGGGGTGCGCCTTTGGTGAATTGGAGATTTGACTAATTTCTCCGAAATGTATTACGCTCGGGTTCAACTCGTTCGGTATTTTTCCACAATAGATCTCATGGGTAAATGAATATATTGGAGTCGAAACGGAGCCTTAATTCAACATTTAAAAAAAAATTCCCCTTTATGAGGGCAATTTTCACAAGTTTTTTCCTTATATTCGTACATCTCTCAGTATTTCGACTGTATCACCCTCTACACAACTCGGATTTTCACGAAATTTTATACGTAGAATCCTAAGACATAGGGCTAAAACTTTTCTGACCATGACCCTCGCATATTCTTTAGTATTCACTATCAAAACATTGCTCGAATCCATATTAGAGAAATCGAAGATTTCTGAAAGGGGTGCCCCTTTGGGGAATTGGAGATTTCACTAATTTCTCCGAAATGTATTACCCTCGTGTTCAACTCGTTCGCTATTTTTCCCAAAGAGATCTCATGGGTAAATGAATATATTGGAGTCGAAACGGAGCCTTAATTCAACATTTAAAAAATATTCCCTTTTTTCAGGGCAATTTTCACAGGTTTTTTCCTTATATTCGTACATCTCTCTGTATGTCGACTGTATCACCCTCTACACACCTCGGATATTCACGAAATTTTATACGTAGAATCCTAAGACATAGGGCTACAACTTTTCTGACCATGACCCTCGCATATTCTTTAGTATTCACTATCAAAACATTGCTCGAATCGATATTAGAGAAATCGAAGATTTCTGAAAGGGGTGCGCCTTTGGTGAATTGGAGATTTGACTAATTTCTCCGAAATGTATTACGCTCGTGTTCAACTCGTTCGGTATTTTTCCCAAAGAGATCTCATGGGTAAATGAATATGTTGGAGTCGAAACGGAGGGTTAATTCAACATTTAAAAAAAAAATTCCCCTTTTTGAGGGCAATTTTCACAAGTTTTTTCCTTATATTCGTACATCTCTCAGTATTTCGACTCTATCACCCTCTACACACCTCGGATATTCACGAAATTTTATACGTAGAATCCTAAGACATAGGGCTACAACTTTTCTGACCATGACCCTCGCATATTCTTTAGTATTCACTATCAAAACATTGCTCGAATCGATATTAGAGAAATCGAAGATTTCTGAAAGGGGTGCGCCTTTGGTGAATTGGAGATTTGACTAATTTCTCCGAAATGTATTACGCTCGGGTTCAACTCGTTCGGTATTTTTCCACAAGAGATCTCATGGGTAAATGAATATATTGGAGTCGAAACGGAGCCTTAATTCAACATTTAAAAAAAAATTCCCATTTTTGAGGGCAATTTTCACAAGTTTTTTCCTTATATTCGTACATCTCTCAGTATTTCGACTGTATCACCCTCTACACAACTCGGATTTTCACGAAATTTTATACGTAGAATCCAAAGACATAGGGCTACAACTTTTCTGACCATGACCCTCGCATATTCTTTAGTATTCACTATCAAAACATTGCTCGAATCCATATTAGAGAAATCGAAGATTTCTGAAAGGGGTGCCCCTTTGGGGAATTGGAGATTTCACTAATTTCTCTGAAATGTATTACCCTCGTGTTCAACTCGTTCGGTATTTTTCCCCAAGAGATCTCATGGGTAAATGAATATATTGGAGTCGAAACGGAGCCTTAATTCAACATTTAAAAAAAAATTCCCATTTTTGAGGGCAATTTTCACAAGTTTTTTCCTTATATTCGTACATCTCTCAGTATTTCGACTGTATCACCCTCTACACAACTCGGATTTTCACGAAATTTTATACGTAGAATCCTAAGACATAGGGCTACAACTTTTCTGACCATGACCCTCGCATATTCTTTAGTATTCACTATCAAAACATTGCCCGAATCCATATTAGAGAAATCGAAGATTTCTGAAAGGGGTGCCCCTTTGGTGAATTGGAGATTTCACTAATTTCTCCGAAATGTATTACCCTCGGGTTCAACTCGTTCGGTATTTTTCCCAAAGAGATCTCATGGGTAAATGAATATGTTGGAGTCGAAACGGAGGGTTAATTCAACATTTAAAAAAAAAATTCCCCTTTTTGAGGGCAATTTTCACAAGTTTTTTCCTTATATTCGTACATCTCTCAGTATTTCGACTGTATCACCCTCTACACACCTCGGATATGCACGAAATTTTATACGTAGAATCCTAAGACATAGGGCTACAACTTTTCTGACCATGACCCTCGCATATTCTTTAGTATTCACTATCAAAACATTGCTCGAATCGATATTAGAGAAATCGAAGATTTCTGAAAGGGGTGCGCCTTTGGTGAATTGGAGATTTCACTAATTTCTCCGAAATGTATTACCCTCGTGTTCAACTCGTTCGGTATTTTTCCCCAAGAGATCTCATGGGTAAATGAATATATTGGAGTCGAAACGGAGCCTTAATTCAACATTTAAAAAAAAATTCCCATTTTTGAGGGCAATTTTCACAAGTTTTTTCCTTATATTCGTACATCTCTCAGTATTTCGACTGTATCACCCTCTACACAACTCGGATTTTCATGAAATTTTATACGTAGAATCCTAAGACATAGGGCTAAAACTTTTCTGACCATGACCCTCGCATATTCTTTAGTATTCACTATCAAAACATTGCTCGAATCCATATTAGAGAAATCGAAGATTTCTGAATGGGGTGCGCCTTTGGTGAATTGGAGATTTGACTAATTTCTCCGATATGTATTACGCTCGTGTTCAACTCGTTCGGTATTTTTCCCCAAGAGATCTCATGGGTAAATGAATATATTGGAGTCGAAACGGAGCCTTAATTCAACATTTAAAAAAAAATTCCCCTTTATGAGGGCAATTTTCACAAGTTTTTTCCTTATATTCGTACATCTCTCAGTATTTCGACTGTATCACCCTCTACAGAACTCGGATTTTCACGAAATTTTATACGTAGAATCCTAAGACATAGAGCTACAACTTTTCTGACCATGACCCTCGCATATTCTTTAGTATTCACTATCAAAACATTGCTCGAATCCATATTAGAGAAATCGAAGATTTCTGAATGGGGTGCGCCTTTGGTGAATTGGAGATTTGACTAATTTCTCCGATATGTATTACGCTCGTGTTCAACTCGTTCGGTATTTTTCCCCAAGAGATCTCATGGGTAAATGAATATATTGGAGTCGAAACGGAGCCTTAATTCAACATTTAAAAAAAAATTCCCCTTTATGAGGGCAATTTTCACAAGTTTTTTCCTTATATTCGTACATCTCTCAGTATTTCGACTGTATCACCCTCTACAGAACTCGGATTTTCACGAAATTTTATACGTAGAATCCTAAGACATAGAGCTACAACTTTTCTGACCATGACCCTCGCATATTCATTAGTATTCACTATCAAAACATTGCTCGAATCCATATTAGAGAAATCGAAGATTTCTGAATGGGGTGCGCCTTTGGTGAATTGGAGATTTGACTAATTTCTCCGATATGTATTACGCTCGTGTTCAACTCGTTCGGTATTTTTCCCAAAGAGATCTCATGGGTAAATGAATATATTGGAGTCGAAACGGAGCCTTAATTCAACATTTAAAAAAAAATTCCCATTTTTGAGGGCAATTTTCACAAGTTTTTTCCTTATATTCGTACATCTCTCAGTATTTCGACTCTATCACCCTCTACACACTTCGGATTTTCACGAAATTTTATACGTAGAATACTAAGACATAGGGCTACAACTTTTCTGACCATGACCCTCGCATATTCTTTAGTATTCACTATCAAAACATTGCTCGAATCCATATTAGAGAAATCGAAGATTTCTGAAAGGGGTGCCCCTTTGGTGAATTGGAGATTTCACTAATTTCTCCGAAATGTATTACGCTCGTGTTCAACTCGTTCGGTATTTTTCCCCAAGAGATCTCATGGGTAAATGAATATGTTGGAGTCGAAACGGAGCCTTAATTCAACATTTAAAAAAAAATTCCCCTTTATGAGGGCAATTTTCACAAGTTTTTTTCTTATATTCGTATATCTCTCAGTATTTCGACTGTATCACCCTCTACAGAACTCGGATTTTCACGAAATTTTATACGTAGAATCCTAAGACATAGGGCTACAACTTTTCTGACCATGACCCTCGCATATTCTTTAGTATTCACTATCAAAACATTGCTCGAATCCATATTAGAGAAATCGAAGATTTCTGAAAGGGGTGCCCCTTTGGTGAATTGGAGACTTCACTAATTTCTCCGAAATGTATTACCCTCGTGTTCAACTCGTTCGCTATTTTTCCCAAAGAGATCTCATGGGTAAATGAATATGTTGGAGTCGAAACGGAGGGTTAATTCAACATTTAAAAAAAAATTCCCCTTTTTGAGGGCAATTTTCACAAGTTTTTTCCTTATATTCGTACATCTCTCAGTATTTCGACTGTATCACCCTCTACACACCTCGGATATGCACAAAATTTTATACGTAGAATCCTAAGACATAGGGCTACAACTTTTCTGACCATGACCCTCGCATATTCTTTAGTATTCACTATCAAAACATTGCTCGAATCGATATTAGAGAAATCGAAGATTTCTTAAAGGGGTGCGCCTTTGGTGAATTGGAGATTTCACTAATTTCTCCGAAATGTATTACCCTCGTGTTCAACTCGTTCGGTATTTTTCCCCAAGAGATCTCATGGGTAAATGAATATATTGGAGTCGAAACGGAGCCTTAATTCAACATTTAAAAAAAAATTCCCATTTTTGAGGGCAATTTTCACAAGTTTAATCCTTATATTCGTACATCTCTCAGTATTTCGACTGTATCACCCTCTACACACTTCGGATTTTCACGAAATTTTATACGTAGAATACTAAGACATAGGGCTCAAACTTTTCTGACCATGACCCTCGCATATTCTTTAGTATTCACTATCAAAACATTGCTCGAATCCATATTAGAGAAATCGAAGATTTCTGAATGGGGTGCGCCTTTGGTGAATTGGAGATTTGACTAATTTCTCCGATATGTATTACGCTCGTGTTCAACTCGTTCGGTATTTTTCCCCAAGAGATCTCATGGGTAAATGAATATATTGGAGTCGAAACGGAGCCTTAATTCAACATTTAAAAAAAAATTCCCCTTTATGAGGGCAATTTTCACAAGTTTTTTCCTTATATTCGTACATCTCTCAGTATTTCGACTGTATCACCCTCTACAGAACTCGGATTTTCACGAAATTTTATACGTAGAATCCTAAGACATAGAGCTACAACTTTTCTGACCATGACCCTCGCATATTCTTTAGTATTCACTATCAAAACATTGCTCGAATCCATATTAGAGAAATCGAAGATTTCTGAAAGGGGTGCCCCTTTGGTGAATTGGAGATTTCACTAATTTCTCCGAAATGTATTACGCTCGTGTTCAACTCGTTCGGTATTTTTCCCCAAGAGATCTCATGGGTAAATGAATATGTTGGAGTCGAAACGGAGCCTTAATTCAACATTTAAAAAAAAATTCCCCTTTATGAGGGCAATTTTCACAAGTTTTTTCCTTATATTCGTACATCTCTCAGTATTTCGACTGTATCACCCTCTACAGAACTCGGATTTTCACGAAATTTTATACGTAGAATCCTAAGACATAGGGCTACAACTTTTCTGACCATGACCCTCGCATATTCTTTAGTATTCACTATCAAAACATTGCTCGAATCCATATTAGAGAAATCGAAGATTTCTGAAAGGGGTGCCCCTTTGGTGAATTGGAGATTTCACTAATTTCTCCGAAATGTATTACCCTCGTGTTCAACTCGTTCGGTATTTTTCCCAAAGAGATCTCATGGGTAAATGAATATGTTGGAGTCGAAACGGAGGGTTAATTCAACATTTAAAAAAAAATTCCCCTTTTTGAGGGCAATTTTCACAAGTTTTTCCCTTATATTCGTACATCTCTCAGTATTTCGACTGTATCACCCTCTACAGAACTCGGATTTTCACGAAATTTTATACGTAGAATACTAAGACATAGGGCTACAACTTTTCTGACCATGACCCTCGCATATTCTTTAGTATTCACTATCAAAACATTGCTCGAATCCATATTAGAGAAATCGAAGATTTCTGAATGGGGTGCGCCTTTGGTGAATTGGAGATTTGACTAATTTCTCCGATATGTATTACGCTCGTGTTCAACTCGTTCGGTATTTTTCCCCAAGAGATCTCATGGGTAAATGAATATATTGGAGTCGAAACGGAGCCTTAATTCAACATTTAAAAAAAAATTCCCCTTTATGAGGGCAATTTTCACAAGTTTTTTCCTTATATTCGTACATCTCTCAGTATTTCGACTGTATCACCCTCTACAGAACTCGGATTTTCACGAAATTTTATACGTAGAATCCTAAGACATAGAGCTACAACTTTTCTGACCATGACCCTCGCATATACTTTAGTATTCACTATCAAAACATTGCTCGAATCCATATTAGAGAAATCGAAGATTTCTGAAAGGGGTGCCCCTTTGGTGAATTGGAGATTTCACTAATTTCTCCGAAATGTATTACGCTCGTGTTCAACTCGTTCGGTATTTTTCCCCAAGAGATCTCATGGGTAAATGAATATGTTGGAGTCGAAACGGAGCCTTAATTCAACATTTAAAAAAAAATTCCCCTTTATGAGGGCAATTTTCACAAGTTTTTTCCTTATATTCGTACATCTCTCAGTATTTCGACTGTATCACCCTCTACAGAACTCGGATTTTCACGAAATTTTATACGTAGAATCCTAAGACATAGGGCTACAACTTTTCTGACCATGACCCTCGCATATTCTTTAGTATTCACTATCAAAACATTGCTCGAATCCATATTAGAGAAATCGAAGATTTCTGAAAGGGGTGCCCCTTTGGTGAATTGGAGATTTCACTAATTTCTCCGAAATGTATTACCCTCGTGTTCAACTCGTTCGGTATTTTTCCCAAAGAGATCTCATGGGTAAATGAATATGTTGGAGTCGAAACGGAGGGTTAATTCAACATTTAAAAAAAAATTCCCCTTTTT
This sequence comes from Humulus lupulus, assembly GCF_963169125.1. NCBI lineage: Eukaryota > Viridiplantae > Streptophyta > Magnoliopsida > Rosales > Cannabaceae > Humulus > Humulus lupulus. The sequence continues at coordinate 285,073,166 of NC_084795.1, forward strand.
GAGGGCAATTTTCACAAGTTTTTCCCTTATATTCGTACATCTCTCAGTATTTCGACTGTATCACCCTCTACAGAACTCGGATTTTCACGAAATTTTATACGTAGAATACTAAGACATAGGGCTACAACTTTTCTGACCATGACCCTCGCATATTCTTTAGTATTCACTATCAAAACATTGCTCGAATCCATATTAGAGAAATCGAAGATTTCTGAATGGGGTGCGCCTTTGGTGAATTGGAGATTTGACTAATTTCTCCGATATGTATTACGCTCGTGTTCAACTCGTTCGGTATTTTTCCCCAAGAGATCTCATGGGTAAATGAATATATTGGAGTCGAAACGGAGCCTTAATTCAACATTTAAAAAAAAATTCCCCTTTATGAGGGCAATTTTCACAAGTTTTTTCCTTATATTCGTACATCTCTCAGTATTTCGACTGTATCCCCCTCTACAGAACTCGGATTTTCACGAAATTTTATACGTAGAATCCTAAGACATAGAGCTACAACTTTTCTGACCATGACCCTCGCATATTCTTTAGTATTCACTATCAAAACATTGCTCGAATCCATATTAGAGAAATCAAAGATTTCTGAATGGGGTGCGCCTTTGGTGAATTGGAGATTTGACTAATTTCTCCGAAATGTATTACGCTCGTGTTCAACTCGTTCGGTATTTTTCCCCAAGAGATCTCATGGGTAAATGAATATATTGGAGTCGAAACGGAGGGTTAATTCAACATTTAAAAAAAAATTCCCCTTTATGAGGGCAATTTTCACAAGTTTTTTCCTTATATTCGTACATCTCTCAGTATTTCAACTGTATCACCCTCTACAGAACTCGGATTTTCACGAAATTTTATACGTAGAATCCTAAGACATAGGGCTACAACTTTTCTGACCATGACCCTCGCATATTCTTTAGTATTCACTATCAAAACATTGCTCGAATCCATATTAGAGAAATCAAAGATTTCTGAATGGGGTGCGCCTTTGGTGAATTGGAGATTTGACTAATTTCTCCGAAATGTATTACGCTCGTGTTCAACTCGTTCGGTATTTTTCCCAAAGAGATCTCATGGGTAAATGAATATGTTGGAGTCGAAACGGAGGGTTAATTCAACATTTAAAAAAAAATTCCCCTTTTTGAGGGCAATTTTCACAAGTTTTTCCCTTATATTCGTACATCTCTCAGTATTTCGACTGTATCACCCTCTACAGAACTCGGATTTTCACGAAATTTTATACGTAGAATACTAAGACATAGGGCTACAACTTTTCTGACCATGACCCTCGCATATTCTTTAGTATTCACTATCAAAACATTGCTCGAATCCATATTAAAGAAATCGAAGATTTCTGAATGGGGTGCGCCTTTGGTGAATTGGAGATTTGACTAATTTCTCCGATATGTATTACGCTCGTGTTCAACTCGTTCGGTATTTTTCCCCAAGAGATCTCATGGGTAAATGAATATATTGGAGTCGAAACGGAGCCTTAATTCAACATTTAAAAAAAAATTCCCCTTTATGAGGGCAATTTTCACAAGTTTTTTCCTTATATTCGTACATCTCTCAGTATTTCGACTGTATCACCCTCTACAGAACTCGGATTTTCACGAAATTTTATACGTAGAATCCTAAGACATAGAGCTACAACTTTTCTGACCATGACCCTCGCATATTCTTTAGTATTCACTATCAAAACATTGCTCGAATCCATATTAGAGAAATCGAAGATTTCTGAAAGGGGTGCCCCTTTGGTGAATTGGAGATTTCACTAATTTCTCCGAAATGTATTACGCTCGTGTTCAACTCGTTCGGTATTTTTCCCCAAGAGATCTCATGGGTAAATGAATATGTTGGAGTCGAAACGGAGCCTTAATTCAACATTTAAAAAAAAATTCCCCTTTATGAGGGCAATTTTCACAAGTTTTTTCCTTATATTCGTACATCTCTCAGTATTTCGACTGTATCACCCTCTACAGAACTCGGATTTTCACGAAATTTTATACGTAGAATCCTAAGACATAGGGCTACAACTTTTCTGACCATGACCCTCGCATATTCTTTAGTATTCACTATCAAAACATTGCTCGAATCCATATTAGAGAAATCGAAGATTTCTGAAAGGGGTGCCCCTTTGGTGAATTGGAGATTTCACTAATTTCTCCGAAATGTATTACCCTCGTGTTCAACTCGTTCGGTATTTTTCCCAAAGAGATCTCATGGGTAAATGAATATGTTGGAGTCGAAACGGAGGGTTAATTCAACATTTAAAAAAAAATTCCCCTTTTTGAGGGCAATTTTCACAAGTTTTTCCCTTATATTCGTACATCTCTCAGTATTTCGACTGTATCACCCTCTACAGAACTCGGATTTTCCCGAAATTTTATACGTAGAATACTAAGACATAGGGCTACAACTTTTCTGACCATGACCCTCGCATATTCTTTAGTATTCACTATCAAAACATTGCTCGAATCCATATTAGAGAAATCGAAGATTTCTGAATGGGGTGCGCCTTTGGTGAATTGGAGATTTGACTAATTTCTCCGATATGTATTACGCTCGTGTTCAACTCGTTCGGTATTTTTCCCCAAGAGATCTCATGGGTAAATGAATATATTGGAGTCGAAACGGAGGGTTAATTCAACATTTAAAAAAAAATTCCCCTTTATGAGGGCAATTTTCACAAGTTTTTTCCTTATATTCGTACATCTCTCAGTATTTCAACTGTATCACCCTCTACAGAACTCGGATTTTCACGAAATTTTATACGTAGAATCCTAAGACATAGGGCTACAACTTTTCTGACCATGACCCTCGCATATTCTTTAGTATTCACTATCAAAACATTGCTCGAATCCATATTAGAGAAATCAAAGATTTCTGAATGGGGTGCGCCTTTGGTGAATTGGAGATTTGACTAATTTCTCCGAAATGTATTACGCTCGTGTTCAACTCGTTCGGTATTTTTCCCCAAGAGATCTCATGGGTAAATGAATATATTGGAGTCGAAACGGAGGGTTAATTCAACATTTAAAAAAAAATTCCCCTTTATGAGGGCAATTTTCACAAGTTTTTTCCTTATATTCGTACATCTCTCAGTATTTCAACTGTATCACCCTCTACAGAACTCGGATTTTCACGAAATTTTATACGTAGAATCCTAAGACATAGGGCTACAACTTTTCTGACCATGACCCTCGCATATTCTTTAGTATTCACTATCAAAACATTGCTGGAATCCATATTAGAGAAATCGAAGATTTCTGAAAGGGGTGCCCCTTTGGTGAATTTGAGATTTCACTAATTTCTCTGAAATGTATTACCCTCGTGTTCAACTCGTTCGGTATTTTTCCCCAAGAGATCTCATGGGTAAATGAATATATTGGAGTCGAAACGGAGCCTTAATTCAACATTTATAAAAAAATTCCCCTTTTTGAGGGCAATTTTCACAAGTTTTTTCCTTATATTCGTACATCTCTCAGTATTTCGACTGTATCACCCTCTACACAACTCGGATTTTCACGAAATTTTATACGTAGAATCCTAAGACATAGGGCTACAACTTTTCTGACCATGACCCTCGCATATTCTTTAGTATTCACTATCAAAACATTGCTCGAATCCATATTAGAGAAATCGAAGATTTCTGAAAGGGGTGCCCCTTTGGTGAATTGGAGATTTCACTAATTTCTCCGAAATGTATTACGCTCGTGTTCAACTCGTTCGGTATTTTTCCCCAAGAGATCTCATGGGTAAATGAATATGTTGGAGTCGAAACGGAGCCTTAATTCAACATTTAAAAAAAAATTCCCCTTTATGAGGGCAATTTTCACAAGTTTTTTTCTTATATTCGTATATCTCTCAGTATTTCAACTGTATCACCCTCTACAGAACTCGGATTTTCACGAAATTTTATACGTAGAATCCTAAGACATAGGGCTACAACTTTTCTGACCATGACCCTCGCATATTCTTTAGTATTCACTATCAAAACATTGCTCGAATCCATATTAGAGAAATCGAAGATTTCTGAAAGGGGTGCCCCTTTGGTGAATTGGAGACTTCACTAATTTCTCCGAAATGTATTACCCTCGTGTTCAACTCGTTCGCTATTTTTCCCAAAGAGATCTCATGGGTAAATGAATATGTTGGAGTCGAAACGGAGGGTTAATTCAACATTTAAAAAAAAATTCCCCTTTTTGAGGGCAATTTTCACAAGTTTTTTCCTTATATTCGTACATCTCTCAGTATTTCGACTGTATCACCCTCTACACACCTCGGATATGCACAAAATTTTATACGTAGAATCCTAAGACATAGGGCTACAACTTTTCTGACCATGACCCTCGCATATTCTTTAGTATTCACTATCAAAACATTGCTCGAATCGATATTAGAGAAATCAAAGATTTCTTAAAGGGGTGCGCCTTTGGTGAATTGGAGATTTCACTAATTTCTCCGAAATGTATTACCCTCGTGTTCAACTCGTTCGGTATTTTTCCCCAAGAGATCTCATGGGTAAATGAATATATTGGAGTCGAAACGGAGCCTTAATTCAACATTTAAAAAAAAATTCCCATTTTTGAGGGCAATTTTCACAAGTTTTTTCCTTATATTCGTACATCTCTCAGTATTTCGACTGTATCACCCTCTACACACTTCGGATTTTCACGAAATTTTATACGTAGAATACTAAGACATAGGGCTCAAACTTTTCTGACCATGACCCTCGCATATTCTTTAGTATTCACTATCAAAACATTGCTCGAATCCATATTAGAGAAATCGAAGATTTCTGAATGGGGTGCTCGAATCCATATTCTTTGGTGAATTGGAGATTTGACTAATTTCTCCGATATGTATTACGCTCGTGTTCAACTCGTTCGGTATTTTTCCCCAAGAGATCTCATGGGTAAATGAATATATTGGAGTCGAAACGGAGCCTTAATTCAACATTTAAAAAAAAATTCCCCTTTATGAGGGCAATTTTCACAAGTTTTTTCCTTATATTCGTACATCTCTCAGTATTTCGACTGTATCACCCTCTACAGAACTCGGATTTTCACGAAATTTTATACGTAGAATCCTAAGACATAGAGCTACAACTTTTCTGACCATGACCCTCGCATATTCTTTAGTATTCACTATCAAAACATTGCTCGAATCCATATTAGAGAAATCAAAGATTTCTGAATGGGGTGCGCCTTTGGTGAATTGGAGATTTGACTAATTTCTCCGAAATGTATTACGCTCGTGTTCAACTCGTTCGGTATTTTTCCCCAAGAGATCTCATGGGTAAATGAATATATTGGAGTCGAAACGGAGGGTTAATTCAACATTTAAAAAAAAATTCCCCTTTATGAGGGCAATTTTCACAAGTTTTTTCCTTATATTCGTACATCTCTCAGTATTTCAACTGTATCACCCTCTACAGAACTCGGATTTTCACGAAATTTTATACGTAGAATCCTAAGACATAGGGCTACAACTTTTCTGACCATGACCCTCGCATATTCTTTAGTATTCACTATCAAAACATTGCTCGAATCCATATTAGAGAAATCAAAGATTTCTGAATGGGGTGCGCCTTTGGTGAATTGGAGATTTGACTAATTTCTCCGAAATGTATTACGCTCGTGTTCAACTCGTTCGGTATTTTTCCCCAAGAGATCTCATGGGTAAATGAATATATTGGAGTCGAAACGGAGGGTTAATTCAACATTTAAAAAAAAATTCCCCTTTATGAGGGCAATTTTCACAAGTTTTTTCCTTATATTCGTACATCTCTCAGTATTTCAACTGTATCACCCTCTACAGAACTCGGATTTTCACGAAATTTTATACGTAGAATCCTAAGACATAGGGCTACAACTTTTCTGACCATGACCCTCGCATATTCTTTAGTATTCACTATCAAAACATTGCTGGAATCCATATTAGAGAAATCGAAGATTTCTGAAAGGGGTGCCCCTTTGGTGAATTTGAGATTTCACTAATTTCTCTGAAATGTATTACCCTCGTGTTCAACTCGTTCGGTATTTTTCCCCAAGAGATCTCATGGGTAAATGAATATATTGGAGTCGAAACGGAGCCTTAATTCAACATTTATAAAAAAATTCCCCTTTTTGAGGGCAATTTTCACAAGTTTTTTCCTTATATTCGTACATCTCTCAGTATTTCGACTGTATCACCCTCTACACAACTCGGATTTTCACGAAATTTTATACGTAGAATCCTAAGACATAGGGCTACAACTTTTCTGACCATGACCCTCGCATATTCTTTAGTATTCACTATCAAAACATTGCTCGAATCCATATTAGAGAAATCGAAGATTTCTGAAAGGGGTGCCCCTTTGGTGAATTGGAGATTTCACTAATTTCTCCGAAATGTATTACGCTCGTGTTCAACTCGTTCGGTATTTTTCCCCAAGAGATCTCATGGGTAAATGAATATGTTGGAGTCGAAACGGAGCCTTAATTCAACATTTAAAAAAAAATTCCCCTTTATGAGGGCAATTTTCACAAGTTTTTTTCTTATATTCGTATATCTCTCAGTATTTCAACTGTATCACCCTCTACAGAACTCGGATTTTCACGAAATTTTATACGTAGAATCCTAAGACATAGGGCTACAACTTTTCTGACCATGACCCTCGCATATTCTTTAGTATTCACTATCAAAACATTGCTCGAATCCATATTAGAGAAATCGAAGATTTCTGAAAGGGGTGCCCCTTTGGTGAATTGGAGACTTCACTAATTTCTCCGAAATGTATTACCCTCGTGTTCAACTCGTTCGCTATTTTTCCCAAAGAGATCTCATGGGTAAATGAATATGTTGGAGTCGAAACGGAGGGTTAATTCAACATTTAAAAAAAAATTCCCCTTTTTGAGGGCAATTTTCACAAGTTTTTTCCTTATATTCGTACATCTCTCAGTATTTCGACTGTATCACCCTCTACACACCTCGGATATGCACAAAATTTTATACGTAGAATCCTAAGACATAGGGCTACAACTTTTCTGACCATGACCCTCGCATATTCTTTAGTATTCACTATCAAAACATTGCTCGAATCGATATTAGAGAAATCGAAGATTTCTTAAAGGGGTGCGCCTTTGGTGAATTGGAGATTTCACTAATTTCTCCGAAATGTATTACCCTCGTGTTCAACTCGTTCGGTATTTTTCCCCAAGAGATCTCATGGGTAAATGAATATATTGGAGTCGAAACGGAGCCTTAATTCAACATTTAAAAAAAAATTCCCATTTTTGAGGGCAATTTTCACAAGTTTTTTCCTTATATTCGTACATCTCTCAGTATTTCGACTGTATCACCCTCTACACACTTCGGATTTTCACGAAATTTTATACGTAGAATACTAAGACATAGGGCTCAAACTTTTCTGACCATGACCCTCGCATATTCTTTAGTATTCACTATCAAAACATTGCTCGAATCCATATTAGAGAAATCGAAGATTTCTGAATGGGGTGCTCGAATCCATATTCTTTGGTGAATTGGAGATTTGACTAATTTCTCCGATATGTATTACGCTCGTGTTCAACTCGTTCGGTATTTTTCCCCAAGAGATCTCATGGGTAAATGAATATATTGGAGTCGAAACGGAGCCTTAATTCAACATTTAAAAAAAAATTCCCCTTTATGAGGGCAATTTTCACAAGTTTTTTCCTTATATTCGTACATCTCTCAGTATTTCGACTGTATCACCCTCTACAGAACTCGGATTTTCACGAAATTTTATACGTAGAATCCTAAGACATAGAGCTACAACTTTTCTGACCATGACCCTCGCATATTCTTTAGTATTCACTATCAAAACATTGCTCGAATCCATATTAGAGAAATCAAAGATTTCTGAATGGGGTGCGCCTTTGGTGAATTGGAGATTTGACTAATTTCTCCGAAATGTATTACGCTCGTGTTCAACTCGTTCGGTATTTTTCCCCAAGAGATCTCATGGGTAAATGAATATATTGGAGTCGAAACGGAGGGTTAATTCAACATTTAAAAAAAAATTCCCCTTTATGAGGGCAATTTTCACAAGTTTTTTCCTTATATTCGTACATCTCTCAGTATTTCAACTGTATCACCCTCTACAGAACTCGGATTTTCACGAAATTTTATACGTAGAATCCTAAGACATAGGGCTACAACTTTTCTGACCATGACCCTCGCATATTCTTTAGTATTCACTATCAAAACATTGCTCGAATCCATATTAGAGAAATCAAAGATTTCTGAATGGGGTGCCCCTTTGGTGAATTTGAGATTTCACTAATTTCTCTGAAATGTATTACCCTCGTGTTCAACTCGTTCGGTATTTTTCCCCAAGAGATCTCATGGGTAAATGAATATATTGGAGTCGAAACGGAGGGTTAATTCAACATTTATAAAAAAATTCCCCTTTTTGAGGGCAATTTTCACAAGTTTTTTCCTTATATTCGTACATCTCTCAGTATTTCGACTGTATCACCCTCTACACACCTCGGATTTTCACGAAATTTTATACGTAGAATCCTAAGACATAGGGCTACAACTTTTCTGACCATGACCCTCGCATATTCTTTAGTATTCACTATCAAAACATTGCTCGAATCGATATTAGAGAAATCGAAGATTTCTGAAAGGGGTGCGCCTTTGGTGAATTGGAGATTTCACTAATTTCTCCGAAATGTATTACCCTCGTGTTCAACTCGTTCGGTATTTTTCCCAAAGAGATCTCATGGGTAAATGAATAAATTGGAGTCGAAACGGAGCCTTAATTCAACATTTAAAAAGAAATTCCCATTTTTGAGGGCAATTTTCACAAGTTTTTCCCTTATATTCGTACATCTCTCAGTATTTCGACTGTATCACCCTCTACAGAACTCGGATTTTCACGAAATTTTATACGTAGAATACTAAGACATAGGGCTACAACTTTTCTGACCATGACCCTCGCATATTCTTTAGTATTCACTATCAAAACATTGCTCGAATCCATATTAGAGAAATCGAAGATTTCTGAATGGGGTGCGCCTTTGGTGAATTGGAGATTTGACTAATTTCTCCGAAATGTATTACGCTCGTGTTCAACTCGTTCGGTATTTTTCCCCAAGAGATCTCATGGGTAAATGAATATATTGGAGTCGAAACGGAGGGTTAATTCAACATTTAAAAAAAAATTCCCCTTTATGAGGGCAATTTTCACAAGTTTTTTCCATATATTCGTACATCTCTCAGTATTTCAACTGTATCACCCTCTACAGAACTCGGATTTTCACGAAATTTTATACGTAGAATCCTAAGACATAGGGCTACAACTTTTCTGACCATGACCCTCGCATATTCTTTAGTATTCACTATCAAAACATTGCTGGAATCCATATTAGAGAAATCGAAGATTTCTGAATGGGGTGCCCCTTTGGTGAATTTGAGATTTCACTAATTTCTCTGAAATGTATTACCCTCGTGTTCAACTCGTTCGGTATTTTTCCCCAAGAGATCTCATGGGTAAATGAATATATTGGAGTCGAAACGGAGGGTTAATTCAACATTTATAAAAAAATTCCCCTTTTTGAGGGCAATTTTCACAAGTTTTTTCCTTATATTCGTACATCTCTCAGTATTTCGACTGTATCACCCTCTACACACCTCGGATTTTCACGAAATTTTATACGTAGAATCCTAAGACATAGGGCTACAACTTTTCTGACCATGACCCTCGCATATTCTTTAGTATTCACTATCAAAACATTGCTCGAATCCATATTAGAGAAATCGAAGATTTCTGAATGGGGTGCGCCTTTGGTGAATTGGAGATTTGACTAATTTCTCCGAAATGTATTACGCTCGTGTTCAACTCGTTCGGTATTTTTCCCCAAGAGATCTCATGGGTAAATGAATATATTGGAGTCGAAACGGAGGGTTAATTCAACATTTAAAAAAAAATTCCCCTTTATGAGGGCAATTTTCACAAGTTTTTTCCTTATATTCGTACATCTCTCAGTATTTCAACTGTATCACCCTCTACAGAACTCGGATTTTCACGAAATTTTATACGTAGAATCCTAAGACATAGGGCTACAACTTTTCTGACCATGACCCTCGCATATTCTTTAGTATTCACTATCAAAACATTGCTGGAATCCATATTAGAGAAATCGAAGATTTCTGAATGGGGTGCCCCTTTGGTGAATTTGAGATTTCACTAATTTCTCTGAAATGTATTACCCTCGTGTTCAACTCGTTCGGTATTTTTCCCCAAGAGATCTCATGGGTAAATGAATATATTGGAGTCGAAACGGAGGGTTAATTCAACATTTATAAAAAAATTCCCCTTTTTGAGGGCAATTTTCACAAGTTTTTTCCTTATATTCGTACATCTCTCAGTATTTCGACTGTATCACCCTCTACACACCTCGGATTTTCACGAAATTTTATACGTAGAATCCTAAGACATAGGGCTACAACTTTTCTGACCATGACCCTCGCATATTCTTTAGTATTCACTATCAAAACATTGCTCGAATCGATATTAGAGAAATCGAAGATTTCTGAAAGGGGTGCGCCTTTGGTGAATTGGAGATTTCACTAATTTCTCCGAAATGTATTACCCTCGTGTTCAACTCGTTCGGTATTTTTCCCAAAGAGATCTCATGGGTAAATGAATAAATTGGAGTCGAAACGGAGCCTTAATTCAACATTTAAAAAGAAATTCCCATTTTTGAGGGCAATTTTCACAAGTTTTTCCCTTATATTCGTACATCTCTCAGTATTTCGACTGTATCACCCTCTACAGAACTCGGATTTTCACGAAATTTTATACGTAGAATACTAAGACATACGGCTACAACTTTTCTGACCATGACCCTCGCATATTCTTTAGTATTCACTATCAAAACATTGCTCGAATCCATATTAGAGAAATCGAAGATTTCTGAATGGGGTGCGCCTTTGGTGAATTGGAGATTTGACTAATTTCTCCGAAATGTATTACGCTCGTGTTCAACTCGTTCGGTATTTTTCCCCAAGAGATCTCATGGGTAAATGAATATATTGGAGTCGAAACGGAGGGTTAATTCAACATTTAAAAAAAAATTCCCCTTTATGAGGGCAATTTTCACAAGTTTTTTCCTTATATTCGTACATCTCTCAGTATTTCAACTGTATCACCCTCTACAGAACTCGGATTTTCACGAAATTTTATACGTAGAATCCTAAGACATAGGGCTACAACTTTTCTGACCATGACCCTCGCATATTCTTTAGTATTCACTATCAAAACATTGCTGGAATCCATATTAGAGAAATCGAAGATTTCTGAAAGGGGTGCCCCTTTGGTGAATTTGAGATTTCACTAATTTCTCTGAAATGTATTACCCTCGTGTTCAACTCGTTCGGTATTTTTCCCCAAGAGATCTCATGGGTAAATGAATATATTGGAGTCGAAACGGAGCCTTAATTCAACATTTATAAAAAAATTCCCCTTTTTGAGGGCAATTTTCACAAGTTTTTTCCTTATATTCGTACATCTCTCAGTATTTCGACTGTATCACCCTCTACACACCTCGGATTTTCACGAAATTTTATACGTAGAATCCTAAGACATAGGGCTACAACTTTTCTGACCATGACCCTCGCATATTCTTTAGTATTCACTATCAAAACATTGCTCGAATCGATATTAGAGAAATCGAAGATTTCTGAAAGGGGTGCGCCTTTGGTGAATTGGAGATTTCACTAATTTCTCCGAAATGTATTACCCTCGTGTTCAACTCGTTCGGTATTTTTCCCAAAGAGATCTCATGGGTAAATGAATAAATTGGAGTCGAAACGGAGCCTTAATTCAACATTTAAAAAGAAATTCCCATTTTTGAGGGCAATTTTCACAAGTTTTTCCCTTATATTCGTACATCTCTCAGTATTTCGACTGTATCACCCTCTACAGAACTCGGATTTTCACGAAATTTTATACGTAGAATACTAAGACATACGGCTACAACTTTTCTGACCATGACCCTCGCATATTCTTTAGTATTCACTATCAAAACATTGCTCGAATCCATATTAGAGAAATCGAAGATTTCTGAATGGGGTGCGCCTTTGGTGAATTGGAGATTTGACTAATTTCTCCGAAATGTATTACGCTCGTGTTCAACTCGTTCGGTATTTTTCCCCAAGAGATCTCATGGGTAAATGAATATATTGGAGTCGAAACGGAGGGTTAATTCAACATTTAAAAAAAAATTCCCCTTTATGAGGGCAATTTTCACAAGTTTTTTCCTTATATTCGTACATCTCTCAGTATTTCAACTGTATCACCCTCTACAGAACTCGGATTTTCACGAAATTTTATACGTAGAATCCTAAGACATAGGGCTACAACTTTTCTGACCATGACCCTCGCATATTCTTTAGTATTCACTATCAAAACATTGCTGGAATCCATATTAGAGAAATCGAAGATTTCTGAAAGGGGTGCCCCTTTGGTGAATTTGAGATTTCACTAATTTCTCTGAAATGTATTACCCTCGTGTTCAACTCGTTCGGTATTTTTCCCCAAGAGATCTCATGGGTAAATGAATATATTGGAGTCGAAACGGAGCCTTAATTCAACATTTATAAAAAAATTCCCCTTTTTGAGGGCAATTTTCACAAGTTTTTTCCTTATATTCGTACATCTCTCAGTATTTCGACTGTATCACCCTCTACACAACTCGGATTTTCACGAAATTTTATTCGTAGAATCCTAAGACATAGGGCTACAACTTTTCTGACCATGACCCTCGCATATTCTTTAGTATTCACTATCAAAACATTGCTCGAATCCATATTAGAGAAATCGAAGATTTCTGAAAGGGGTGCCCCTTTGGTGAATTGGAGATTTCACTAATTTCTCCGAAATGTATTACGCTCGTGTTCAACTCGTTCGGTATTTTTCCCCAAGAGATCTCATGGGTAAATGAATATGTTGGAGTCGAAACGGAGCCTTAATTCAACATTTAAAAAAAAATTCCCCTTTATGAGGGCAATTTTCACAAGTTTTTTTCTTATATTCGTATATCTCTCAGTATTTCAACTGTATCACCCTCTACAGAACTCGGATTTTCACGAAATTTTATACGTAGAATCCTAAGACATACGGCTACAACTTTTCTGACCATGACCCTCGCATATTCTTTAGTATTCACTATCAAAACATTGCTCGAATCCATATTAGAGAAATCGAAGATTTCTGAAAGGGGTGCCCCTTTGGTGAATTGGAGACTTCACTAATTTCTCCGAAATGTATTACCCTCGTGTTCAACTCGTTCGGTATTTTTCCCAAAGAGATCTCATGGGTAAATGAATATGTTGGAGTCAAAACGGAGGGTTAATTCAACATTTAAAAAAAAATTCCCCTTTTTGAGGGCAATTTTCACAAGTTTTTTCCTTATATTCGTACATCTCTCAGTATTTCGACTGTATCACCCTCTACACACCTCGGATATGCACAAAATTTTATACGTAGAATCCTAAGACATAGGGCTACAACTTTTCTGACCATGACCCTCGCATATTCTTTAGTATTCACTATCAAAACATTGCTCGAATCGATATTAGAGAAATCGAAGATTTCTTAAAGGGGTGCGCCTTTGGTGAATTGGAGATTTCACTAATTTCTCCGAAATGTATTACCCTCGTGTTCAACTCGTTCGGTATTTTTCCCCAAGAGATCTCATGGGTAAATGAATATATTGGAGTCGAAACGGAGCCTTAATTCAACATTTAAAAAAAAATTCCCATTTTTGAGGGCAATTTTCACAAGTTTTTTCCTTATATTCGTACATCTCTCAGTATTTCGACTGTATCACCCTCTACACACTTCGGATTTTCACGAAATTTTATACGTAGAATACTAAGACATAGGGCTCAAACTTTTCTGACCATGACCCTCGCATATTCTTTAGTATTCACTATCAAAACATTGCTCGAATCCATATTAGAGAAATCAAAGATTTCTGAATGGGGTGCGCCTTTGGTGAATTGGAGATTTGACTAATTTCTCCGAAATGTATTACGCTCGTGTTCAACTCGTTCGGTATTTTTCCCCAAGAGATCTCATGGGTAAATGAATATATTGGAGTCGAAACGGAGGGTTAATTCAACATTTAAAAAAAAATTCCCCTTTATGAGGGCAATTTTCACAAGTTTTTTCCTTATATTCGTACATCTCTCAGTATTTCAACTGTATCACCCTCTACAGAACTCGGATTTTCACGAAATTTTATACGTAGAATCCTAAGACATAGGGCTACAACTTTTCTGACCATGACCCTCGCATATTCTTTAGTATTCACTATCAAAACATTGCTGGAATCCATATTAGAGAAATCGAAGATTTCTGAAAGGGGTGCCCCTTTGGTGAATTTGAGATTTCACTAATTTCTCTGAAATGTATTACCCTCGTGTTCAACTCGTTCGGTATTTTTCCCCAAGAGATCTCATGGGTAAATGAATATATTGGAGTCGAAACGGAGCCTTAATTCAACATTTATAAAAAAATTCCCCTTTTTGAGGGCAATTTTCACAAGTTTTTTCCTTATATTCGTACATCTCTCAGTATTTCGACTGTATCACCCTCTACACAACTCGGATTTTCACGAAATTTTATACGTAGAATCCTAAGACATAGGGCTACAACTTTTCTGACCATGACCCTCGCATATTCTTTAGTATTCACTATCAAAACATTGCTCGAATCCATATTAGAGAAATCGAAGATTTCTGAAAGGGGTGCCCCTTTGGTGAATTTGAGATTTCACTAATTTCTCTGAAATGTATTACCCTCGTGTTCAACTCGTTCGGTATTTTTCCCCAAGAGATCTCATGGGTAAATGAATATATTGGAGTCGAAACGGAGCCTTAATTCAACATTTATAAAAAAATTCCCCTTTTTGAGGGCAATTTTCACAAGTTTTTTCCTTATATTCGTACATCTCTCAGTATTTCGACTGTATCACCCTCTACACAACTCGGATTTTCACGAAATTTTATACGTAGAATCCTAAGACATAGGGCTACAAATTTTCTGACCATGACCCTCGCATATTCTTTAGTATTCACTATCAAAACATTGCTCGAATCCATATTAGAGAAATCGAAGATTTCTGAAAGGGGTGCCCCTTTGGTGAATTTGAGATTTCACTAATTTCTCCGAAATGTATTACCCTCGTGTTCAACTCGTTCGGTATTTTTCCCCAAGAGATCTCATGGGTAAATGAATATATTGGAGTCGAAACGGAGGGTTAATTCAACATTTATAAAAAAATTCCCCTTTTTGAGGGCAATTTTCACAAGTTTTTTCCTTATATTCGTACATCTCTCAGTATTTCGACTGTATCACCCTCTACACAATTCGGATTTTCACGAAATTTTTTACGTAGAATACTAAGACATAGGGCTACAACTTTTCTGACCATGACCCTCGCATATTCTTTAGTATTCACTATCAAAACATTGCTCGAATCCATATTAGAGAAATCGAAGATTTCTGAATGGGGTGCGCCTTTGGTGAATTGGAGATTTCACTAATCTCTCCGAAATGTATTACGCTCGTGTTCAACTCGTTCGGTATTTTTCCCCAAGAGATCTCATGGGTGAATGAATATATTGGAGTCGAAACGGAGCCTTAATTCAACATTTAAAAAAAAATTCCCCTTTATGAGGGCAATTTTCACAAGTTTTTTCCTTATATTCGTACATCTCTCAGTATTTCGACTGTATCACCCTCTACACACCTCGGATTTTCACGAAATTTTATACGTAGAATCCTAAGACATAGGGCTACAACTTTTCTGACCATGACCCTCGCATATTCTTTAGTATTCACTATCAAAACATTGCTCGAATCCATATTAGAGAAATCAAAGATTTCTGAATGGGGTGCGCCTTTGGTGAATTGGAGATTTGACTAATTTCTCCGATATGTATTACGCTCGTGTTCAACTCGTTCGGTATTTTTCCCCAAGAGATCTCATGGGTAAATGAATATATTGGAGTCGAAACGGAGGGTTAATTCAACATTTAAAAAAAAATTCCCCTTTATGAGGGCAATTTTCACAAGTTTTTTCCTTATATTCGTACATCTCTCAGTATTTCAACTGTATCACCCTCTACAGAACTCGGATTTTCACGAAATTTTATACGTAGAATCCTAAGACATAGGGCTACAACTTTTCTGACCATGACCCTCGCATATTCTTTAGTATTCACTATCAAAACATTGCTCGAATCCATATTAGAGAAATCAAAGATTTCTGAATGGGGTGCGCCTTTGGTGAATTGGAGATTTGACTAATTTCTCCGAAATGTATTACGCTCGTGTTCAACTCGTTCGGTATTTTTCCCCAAGAGATCTCATGGGTAAATGAATATATTGGAGTCGAAACGGAGGGTTAATTCAACATTTAAAAAAAAATTCCCCTTTATGAGGGCAATTTTCACAAGTTTTTTCCTTATATTCGTACATCTCTCAGTATTTCAACTGTATCACCCTCTACAGAACTCGGATTATCACGAAATTTTATACGTAGAATCCTAAGACATAGGGCTACAACTTTTCTGACCATGACCCTCGCATATTCTTTAGTATTCACTATCAAAACATTGCTGGAATCCATATTAGAGAAATCGAAGATTTCTGAAAGGGGTGCCCCTTTGGTGAATTTGAGATTTCACTAATTTCTCTGAAATGTATTACCCTCGTGTTCAACTCGTTCGGTATTTTTCCCCAAGAGATCTCATGGGTAAATGAATATATTGGAGTCGAAACGGAGCCTTAATTCAACATTTATAAAAAAATTCCCCTTTTTGAGGGCAATTTTCACAAGTTTTTTCCTTATATTCGTACATCTCTCAGTATTTCGACTGTATCACCCTCTACACAACTCGGATTTTCACGAAATTTTATACGTAGAATCCTAAGACATAGGGCTACAACTTTTCTGACCATGACCCTCGCATATTCTTTAGTATTCACTATCAAAACATTGCTCGAATCCATATTAGAGAAATCGAAGATTTCTGAAAGGGGTGCCCCTTTGGTGAATTGGAGATTTCACTAATTTCTCCGAAATGTATTACGCTCGTGTTCAACTCGTTCGGTATTTTTCCCCAAGAGATCTCATGGGTAAATGAATATGTTGGAGTCGAAACGGAGCCTTAATTCAACATTTAAAAAAAAATTCCCCTTTATGAGGGCAATTTTCACAAGTTTTTTTCTTATATTCGTATATCTCTCAGTATTTCGACTGTATCACCCTCTACAGAACTCGGATTTTCACGAAATTTTATACGTAGAATCCTAAGACATAGGGCTACAACTTTTCTGACCATGACCCTCGCATATTCTTTAGTATTCACTATCAAAACATTGCTCGAATCCATATTAGAGAAATCGAAGATTTCTGAAAGGGGTGCCCCTTTGGTGAATTGGAGACTTCACTAATTTCTCCGAAATGTATTACCCTCGTGTTCAACTCGTTCGCTATTTTTCCGAAAGAGATCTCATGGGTAAATGAATATGTTGGAGTCGAAACGGAGGGTTAATTCAACATTTAAAAAAAAATTCCCCTTTTTGAGGGCAATTTTCACAAGTTTTTTCCTTATATTCGTACATCTCTCAGTATTTCGACTGTATCACCCTCTACACACCTCGGATATGCACAAAATTTTATACGTAGAATCCTAAGACATAGGGCTACAACTTTTCTGACCATGACCCTCGCATATTCTTTAGTATTCACTATCAAAACATTGCTCGAATCGATATTAGAGAAATCGAAGATTTCTTAAAGGGGTGCGCCTTTGGTGAATTGGAGATTTCACTAATTTCTCCGAAATGTATTACCCTCGTGTTCAACTCGTTCGGTATTTTTCCCCAAGAGATCTCATGGGTAAATGAATATATTGGAGTCGAAACGGAGCCTTAATTCAACATTTAAAAAAAAATTCCCATTTTTGAGGGCAATTTTCACAAGTTTTTTCCTTATATTCGTACATCTCTCAGTATTTCGACTGTATCACCCTCTACACACTTCGGATTTTCACGAAATTTTATAAGTAGAATACTAAGACATAGGCCTCAAACTTTTCTGACCATGACCCTCGCATATTCTTTAGTATTCACTATCAAAACATTGCTCGAATCCATATTAGAGAAATCAAAGATTTCTGAATGGGGTGCGCCTTTGGTGAATTGGAGATTTGACTAATTTCTCCGAAATGTATTACGCTCGTGTTCAACTCGTTCGGTATTTTTCCCCAAGAGATCTCATGGGTAAATGAATATATTGGAGTCGAAACGGAGGGTTAATTCAACATTTAAAAAAAAATTCCCCTTTATGAGGGCAATTTTCACAAGTTTTTTCCTTATATTCGTACATCTCTCAGTATTTCGACTGTATCACCCTCTACAGAACTCGGATTTTCACGAAATTTTATACGTAGAATCCTAAGACATAGGGCTACAACTTTTCTGACCATGACCCTCGCATATTCTTTAGTATTCACTATCAAAACATTGCTGGAATCCATATTAGAGAAATCGAAGATTTCTGAAAGGGGTGCCCCTTTGGTGAATTTGAGATTTCACTAATTTCTCTGAAATGTATTACCCTCGTGTTCAACTCGTTCGGTATTTTTCCCCAAGAGATCTCATGGGTAAATGAATATATTGGAGTCGAAACGGAGCCTTAATTCAACATTTATAAAAAAATTCCCCTTTTTGAGGGCAATTTTCACAAGTTTTTTCCTTATATTCGTACATCTCTCAGTATTTCGACTGTATCACCCTCTACACAACTCGGATTTTCACGAAATTTTATACGTAGAATCCTAAGACATAGGGCTACAACTTTTCTGACCATGACCCTCGCATATTCTTTAGTATTCACTATCAAAACATTGCTCGAATCCATATTAGAGAAATCGAAGATTTCTGAAAGGGGTGCCCCTTTGGTGAATTTGAGATTTCACTAATTTCTCTGAAATGTATTACCCTCGTGTTCAACTCGTTCGGTATTTTTCCCCAAGAGATCTCATGGGTAAATGAATATATTGGAGTCGAAACGGAGCCTTAATTCAACATTTATAAAAAAATTCCCCTTTTTGAGGGCAATTTTCACAAGTTTTTTCCTTATATTCGTACATCTCTCAGTATTTCGACTGTATCACCCTCTACACAACTCGGATTTTCACGAAATTTTATACGTAGAATCCTAAGACATAGGGCTACAAATTTTCTGACCATGACCCTCGCATATTCTTTAGTATTCACTATCAAAACATTGCTCGAATCCATATTAGAGAAATCGAAGATTTCTGAAAGGGGTGCCCCTTTGGTGAATTTGAGATTTCACTAATTTCTCCGAAATGTATTACCCTCGTGTTCAACTCGTTCGGTATTTTTCCCCAAGAGATCTCATGGGTAAATGAATATATTGGAGTCGAAACGGAGGGTTAATTCAACATTTATAAAAAAATTCCCCTTTTTGAGGGCAATTTTCACAAGTTTTTTCCTTATATTCGTACATCTCTCAGTATTTCGACTGTATCACCCTCTACACAATTCGGATTTTCACGAAATTTTATACGTAGAATACTAAGACATAGGGCTACAACTTTTCTGACCATGACCCTCGCATATTCTTTAGTATTCACTATCAAAACATTGCTCGAATCCATATTAGAGAAATCGAAGATTTCTGAATGGGGTGCGCCTTTGGTGAATTGGAGATTTCACTAATCTCTCCGAAATGTATTACGCTCGTGTTCAACTCGTTCGGTATTTTTCCCCAAGAGATCTCATGGGTGAATGAATATATTGGAGTCGAAACGGAGCCTTAATTCAACATTTAAAAAAAAATTCCCCTTTATGAGGGCAATTTTCACAAGTTTTTTCCTTATATTCGTACATCTCTCAGTATTTCGACTGTATCACCCTCTACACACCTCGGATTTTCACGAAATTTTATACGTAGAATCCTAAGACATAGGGCTACAACTTTTCTGACCATGACCCTCGCATATTCTTTAGTATTCACTATCAAAACATTGCTCGAATCGATATTAGAGAAATCGAAGATTTCTGAAAGGGGTGCGCCTTTGGTGAATTGGAGATTTCACTAATTTCTCCGAAATGTATTACCCTCGTGTTCAACTCGTTCGGTATTTTTCCCAAAGAGATCTCATGGGTAAATGAATAAATTGGAGTCGAAACGGAGCCTTAATTCAACATTTAAAAAGAAATTCCCATTTTTGAGGGCAATTTTCACAAGTTTTTCCCTTATATTCGTACATCTCTCAGTATTTCGACTGTATCACCCTCTACAGAACTCGGATTTTCACGAAATTTTATACGTAGAATACTAAGACATAGGGCTACAACTTTTCTGACCATGACCCTCGCATATTCTTTAGTATTCACTATCAAAACATTGCTCGAATCCATATTAGAGAAATCGAAGATTTCTGAATGGGGTGCGCCTTTGGTGAATTGGAGATTTGACTAATTTCTCCGAAATGTATTACGCTCGTGTTCAACTCGTTCGGTATTTTTCCCCAAGAGATCTCATGGGTAAATGAATATATTGGAGTCGAAACGGAGCCTTAATTCAACATTTAAAAAAAAATTCCCCTTTATGAGGGCAATTTTCACAAGTTTTTTCCTTATATTCGTACATCTCTCAGTATTTCGACTGTATCACCCTCTACAGAACTCGGATTTTCACGAAATTTTATACGTAGAATCCTAAGACATAGGGCTACAACTTTTCTGACCATGACCCTCGCATATTCTTTAGTATTCACTATCAAAACATTGCTCGAATCGATATTAGAGAAATCGAAGATTTCTGAAAGGGGTGCGCCTTTGGTGAATTGGAGATTTCACTAATTTCTCCGAAATGTATTACCCTCGTGTTCAACTCGTTCGGTACTTTTCCCAAAGAGATCTCATGGGTAAATGAATAAATTGGAGTCGAAACGGAGCCTTAATTCAACATTTAAAAAGAAATTCCCATTTTTGAGGGCAATTTTCACAAGTTTTTCCCTTATATTCGTACATCTCTCAGTATTTCGACTGTATCACCCTCTACAGAACTCGGATTTTCACGAAATTTTATACGTAGAATACTAAGACATAGGGCTACAACTTTTCTGACCATGACCCTCGCATATTCTTTAGTATTCACTATCAAAACATTGCTCGAATCCATATTAGAGAAATCGAAGATTTCTGAATGGGGTGCGCCTTTGGTGAATTGGAGATTTGACTAATTTCTCCGAAATGTATTACGCTCGTGTTCAACTCGTTCGGTATTTTTCCCCAAGAGATCTCATGGGTAAATGAATATATTGGAGTCGAAACGGAGCCTTAATTCAACATTTAAAAAAAAATTCCCCTTTATGAGGGCAATTTTCACAAGTTTTTTCCTTATATTCGTACATCTCTCAGTATTTCGACTGTATCACCCTCTACAGAACTCGGATTTTCACGAAATTTTATACGTAGAATCCTAAGACATAGGGCTACAACTTTTCTGACCATGACCCTCGCATATTCTTTAGTATTCACTATCAAAACATTGCTTGAATCCATATTAGAGAAATCGAAGATTTCTGAAAGGGGTGCCCCTTTGGTGAATTTGAGACTTCACTAATTTCTCCGAAATGTATTACCCTCGTGTTCAACTCGTTCGCTATTTTTCCCAAAGAGATCTTATGGGTAAATGAATATGTTGGAGTCGAAACGGAGCCTTAATTCAACATTTATAAAAAAATTCCCCTTTTTGAGGGCAATTTTCACAAGTTTTTTCCTTATATTCGTACATCTCTCAGTATTTCGACTGTATCACCCTCTACACAACTCGGATTTTCACGAAAATTTATACGTAGAATCCTAAGACATAGGGCTACAACTTTTCTGACCATGACCCTCGCATATTTTTTAATATTCACTATCAAAACATTGCTCGAATCCATATTAGAGAAATCGAAGATTTCTGAAAGGGGTGCCCCTTTGGTGAATTTGAGACTTCACTAATTTCTCCGAAATGTATTACCCTCGTGTTCAACTCGTTCGCTATTTTTCCCAAAGAGATCTCATGGGTAAATGAATATGTTGGAGTCGAAACGGAGGGTTAATTCAACATTTAAAAAAAAATTCCCCTTTTTGAGGGCAATTTTCACAAGTTTTTTCCTTATATTCGTACATCTCTCAGTATTTTGACTGTATCACCCTCTACACACCTCGGATATCCACAAAATTTTATACGTAGAATCCTAAGAAATAGGGCTACAACTTTTCTGACCATGACCCTCGCATATTCTTTAGTATTCACTATCTAAACATTGCTCGAATCGATATTAGAGAAATCGAAGATTTCTTAAAGGGGTGCGCCTTTGGTGAATTGGAGATTTCACTAATTTCTCCGAAATGTATTACCCTCGTGTTCAACTCGTTCGGTATTTTTCCCCAAGAGATCTCATGGGTAAATGAATATATTGGAGTCGAAACGGAGGGTTAATTCAACATTTATAAAAAAATTCCCCTTTTTGAGGGCAATTTTCACAAGTTTTTTCCTTATATTCGTACATCTCTCAGTATTTCGACTGTATCACCCTCTACACACCTCGGATTTTCACGAAATTTTATACGTAGAATCCTAAGACATAGGGCTACAACTTTTCTGACCATGACCCTCGCATATTCTTTAGTATTCACTATCAAAACATTGCTCGAATCGATATTAGAGAAATCGAAGATTTCTGAAAGGGGTGCGCCTTTGGTGAATTGGAGATTTCACTAATTTCTCCGAAATGTATTACCCTCGTGTTCAACTCGTTCGCTATTTTTCCCAAAGAGATCTCATGGGTAAATGAATATGTTGGAGTCGAAACGGAGGGTTAATTCAACATTTAAAAAAAAATTCCCCTTTTTGAGGGCAATTTTCACAAGTTTTTTCCTTATATTCGTAAATCTCTCAGTATTTTGACTGTATCACCCTCTACACACCTCGGATATGCACAAAATTTTATACGTAGAATCCTAAGAAATAGGGCTACAACTTTTCTGACCATGACCCTCGCATATTCTTTAGTATTCACTATCTAAACATTGCTCGAATCGATATTAGAGAAATCGAAGATTTCTTAAAGGGGTGCGCCTTTGGTGAATTGGAGATTTCACTAATTTCTCCGAAATGTATTTCCCTCGTGTTCAACTCGTTCGGTATTTTTCCCCAAGAGATCTCATGGGTAAATGAATATATTGGAGTCGAAACGGAGGGTTAATTCAACATTTATAAAAAAATTCCCCTTTTTGAGGGCAATTTTCACAAGTTTTTTCCTTATATTCGTACATCTCTCAGTATTTCGACTGTATCACCCTCTACACACCTCGGATTTTCACGAAATTTTATACGTAGAATCCTAAGACATAGGGCTACAACTTTTCTGACCATGACCCTCGCATATTCTTTAGTATTCACTATCAAAACATTGCTCGAATCGATATTAGAGAAATCGAAGATTTCTGAAAGGGGTGCGCCTTTGGTGAATTGGAGATTTCACTAATTTCTCCGAAATGTATTACCCTCGTGTTCAACTCGTTCGGTATTTTTCCCAAAGAGATCTCATGGGTAAATGAATAAATTGGAGTCGAAACGGAGCCTTAATTCAACATTTAAAAAGAAATTCCCATTTTTGAGGGCAATTTTCACAAGTTTTTCCCTTATATTCGTACATCTCTCAGTATTTCGATTGTATCACCCTCTACAGAACTCGGATTTTCACGAAATTTTATACGTAGAATACTAAGACATAGGGCTACAACTTTTCTGACCATGACCCTCGCATATTCTTTAGTATTCACTATCAAAACATTGCTCGAATCCATATTAGAGAAATCGAAGATTTCTGAATGGGGTGCGCCTTTGGTGAATTGGAGATTTGACTAATTTCTCCGAAATGTATTACGCTCGTGTTCAACTCGTTCGGTATTTTTCCCCAAGAGATCTCATGGGTAAATGAATATATTGGAGTCGAAACGGAGCCTTAATTCAACATTTAAAAAAAAATTCCCCTTTATGAGGGCAATTTTCACAAGTTTTTTCCTTATATTCGTACATCTCTCAGTATTTCGACTGTATCACCCTCTACAGAACTCGGATTTTCACGAAATTTTATACGTAGAATCCTAAGACATAGGGCTACAACTTTTCTGACCATGACCCTCGCATATTCTTTAGTATTCACTATCAAAACATTGCTTGAATCCATATTAGAGAAATCGAAGATTTCTGAAAGGGGTGCCCCTTTGGTGAATTTGAGACTTCACTAATTTCTCCGAAATGTATTACCCTCGTGTTCAACTCGTTCGCTATTTTTCCCAAAGAGATCTTATGGGTAAATGAATATGTTGGAGTCGAAACGGAGCCTTAATTCAACATTTATAAAAAAATTCCCCTTTTTGAGGGCAATTTTCACAAGTTTTTTCCTTATATTCGTACATCTCTCAGTATTTCGACTGTATCACCCTCTACACAACTCGGATTTTCACGAAAATTTATACGTAGAATCCTAAGACATAGGGCTACAACTTTTCTGACCATGACCCTCGCATATTTTTTAGTATTCACTATCAAAACATTGCTCGAATCCATATTAGAGAAATCGAAGATTTCTGAAAGGGGTGCCCCTTTGGTGAATTTGAGACTTCACTAATTTCTCCGAAATGTATTACCCTCGTGTTCAACTCGTTCGCTATTTTTCCCAAAGAGATCTCATGGGTAAATGAATATGTTGGAGTCGAAACGGAGGGTTAATTCAACATTTAAAAAAAAATTCCCCTTTTTGAGGGCAATTTTCACAAGTTTTTTCCTTATATTCGTACATCTCTCAGTATTTTGACTGTATCACCCTCTACACACCTCGGATATGCACAAAATTTTATACGTAGAATCCTAAGAAATAGGGCTACAACTTTTCTGACCATGACCCTCGCATATTCTTTAGTATTCACTATCTAAACATTGCTCGAATCGATATTAGAGAAATCGAAGATTTCTTAAAGGGGTGCGCCTTTGGTGAATTGGAGATTTCACTAATTTCTCCGAAATGTATTACCCTCGTGTTCAACTCGTTCGGTATTTTTCCCCAAGAGATCTCATGGGTAAATGAATATATTGGAGTCGAAACGGAGGGTTAATTCAACATTTATAAAAAAATTCCCCTTTTTGAGGGCAATTTTCACAAGTTTTTTCCTTATATTCGTACATCTCTCAGTATTTCGACTGTATCACCCTCTACACACCTCGGATTTTCACGAAATTTTATACGTAGAATCCTAAGACATAGGGCTACAACTTTTCTGACCATGACCCTCGCATATTCTTTAGTATTCACTATCAAAACATTGCTCGAATCGATATTAGAGAAATCGAAGATTTCTGAAAGGGGTGCGCCTTTGGTGAATTGGAGATTTCACTAATTTCTCCGAAATGTATTACCCTCGTGTTCAACTCGTTCGCTATTTTTCCCAAAGAGATCTCATGGGTAAATGAATATGTTGGAGTCGAAACGGAGGGTTAATTCAACATTTAAAAAAAAATTCCCCTTTTTGAGGGCAATTTTCACAAGTTTTTTCCTTATATTCGTAAATCTCTCAGTATTTTGACTGTATCACCCTCTACACACCTCGGATATGCACAAAATTTTATACGTAGAATCCTAAGAAATAGGGCTACAACTTTTCTGACCATGACCCTCGCATATTCTTTAGTATTCACTATCTAAACATTGCTCGAATCGATATTAGAGAAATCGAAGATTTCTTAAAGGGGTGCGCCTTTGGTGAATTGGAGATTTCACTAATTTCTCCGAAATGTATTTCCCTCGTGTTCAACTCGTTCGGTATTTTTCCCCAAGAGATCTCATGGGTAAATGAATATATTGGAGTCGAAACGGAGGGTTAATTCAACATTTATAAAAAAATTCCCCTTTTTGAGGGCAATTTTCACAAGTTTTTTCCTTATATTCGTACATCTCTCAGTATTTCGACTGTATCACCCTCTACACACCTCGGATTTTCACGAAATTTTATACGTAGAATCCTAAGACATAGGGCTACAACTTTTCTGACCATGACCCTCGCATATTCTTTAGTATTCACTATCAAAACATTGCTCGAATCGATATTAGAGAAATCGAAGATTTCTGAAAGGGGTGCGCCTTTGGTGAATTGGAGATTTCACTAATTTCTCCGAAATGTATTACCCTCGTGTTCAACTCGTTCGGTATTTTTCCCAAAGAGATCTCATGGGTAAATGAATAAATTGGAGTCGAAACGGAGCCTTAATTCAACATTTAAAAAGAAATTCCCATTTTTGAGGGCAATTTTCACAAGTTTTTCCCTTATATTCGTACATCTCTCAGTATTTCGACTGTATCACCCTCTACAGAACTCGGATTTTCACGAAATTTTATACGTAGAATACTAAGACATAGGGCTACAACTTTTCTGACCATGACCCTCGCATATTCTTTAGTATTCACTATCAAAACATTGCTCGAATCCATATTAGAGAAATCGAAGATTTCTGAATGGGGTGCGCCTTTGGTGAATTGGAGATTTGACTAATTTCTCCGAAATGTATTACGCTCGTGTTCAACTCGTTCAGTATTTTTCCCCAAGAGATCTCATGGGTAAATGAATATATTGGAGTCGAAACGGAGCCTTAATTCAACATTTAAAAAAAAATTCCCCTTTATGAGGGCAATTTTCACAAGTTTTTTCCTTATATTCGTACATCTCTCAGTATTTCGACTGTATCACCCTCTACATAACTCGGATTTTCACGAAATTTTATACGTAGAATCCTAAGACATAGGGCTACAACTTTTCTGACCATGACCCTCGCATATTCTTTAGTATTCACTATCAAAACATTGCTTGAATCCATATTAGAGAAATCGAAGATTTCTGAAAGGGGTGCCCCTTTGGTGAATTTGAGACTTCACTAATTTCTCCGAAATGTATTACCCTCGTGTTCAACTCGTTCGCTATTTTTCCCAAAGAGATCTTATGGGTAAATGAATATGTTGGAGTCGAAACGGAGCCTTAATTCAACATTTATAAAAAAATTCCCCTTTTTGAGGGCAATTTTCACAAGTTTTTTCCTTATATTCGTACATCTCTCAGTATTTCGACTGTATCACCCTCTACACAACTCGGATTTTCACGAAAATTTATACGTAGAATCCTAAGACATAGGGCTACAACTTTTCTGACCATGACCCTCGCATATTTTTTAGTATTCACTATCAAAACATTGCTCGAATCCATATTAGAGAAATCGAAGATTTCTGAAAGGGGTGCCCCTTTGGTGAATTTGAGACTTCACTAATTTCTCCGAAATGTATTACCCTCGTGTTCAACTCGTTCGCTATTTTTCCCAAAGAGATCTCATGGGTAAATGAATATGTTGGAGTCGAAACGGAGGGTTAATTCAACATTTAAAAAAAAATTCCCCTTTTTGAGGGCAATTTTCACAAGTTTTTTCCTTATATTCGTACATCTCTCAGTATTTTGACTGTATCACCCTCTACACACCTCGGATATGCACAAAATTTTATACGTAGAATCCTAAGAAATAGGGCTACAACTTTTCTGACCATGACCCTCGCATATTCTTTAGTATTCACTATCTAAACATTGCTCGAATCGATATTAGAGAAATCGAAGATTTCTTAAAGGGGTGCGCCTTTGGTGAATTGGAGATTTCACTAATTTCTCCGAAATGTATTACCCTCGTGTTCAACTCGTTCGGTATTTTTCCCCAAGAGATCTCATGGGTAAATGAATATATTGGAGTCGAAACGGAGGGTTAATTCAACATTTATAAAAAAATTCCCCTTTTTGAGGGCAATTTTCACAAGTTTTTTCCTTATATTCGTACATCTCTCAGTATTTCGACTGTATCACCCTCTACACACCTCGGATTTTCACGAAATTTTATACGTAGAATCCTAAGACATAGGGCTACAACTTTTCTGACCATGACCCTCGCATATTCTTTAGTATTCACTATCAAAACATTGCTCGAATCGATATTAGAGAAATCGAAGATTTCTGAAAGGGGTGCGCCTTTGGTGAATTGGAGATTTCACTAATTTCTCCGAAATGTATTACCCTCGTGTTCAACTCGTTCGGTATTTTTCCCAAAGAGATCTCATGGGTAAATGAATAAATTGGAGTCGAAACGGAGCCTTAATTCAACATTTAAAAAGAAATTCCCATTTTTGAGGGCAATTTTCACAAGTTTTTCCCTTATATTCGTACATCTCTCAGTATTTCGACTGTATCACCCTCTACAGAACTCGGATTTTCACGAAATTTTATACGTAGAATACTAAGACATAGGGCTACAACTTTTCTGACCATGACCCTCGCATATTCTTTAGTATTCACTATCAAAACATTGCTTGAATCCATATTAGAGAAATCGAAGATTTCTGAAAGGGGTGCCCCTTTGGTGAATTGGAGATTTCACTAATTTCTCCGAAATGTATTACCCTCGTGTTCAACTCGTTCGGTATTTTTCCCCAAGAGATCTCATGGGTAAATGAATATATTGGAGTCGAAACGGAGCCTTAATTCAACATTTATAAAAAAATTCCCCTTTTTGAGGGCAATTTTCACAAGTTTTTTCCTTATATTCGTACATCTCTCAGTATTTCGACTGTATCACCCTCTACACACTTCGGATTTTCACGAAATTTTATACGTAGAATACTAAGACATAGGGCTACAACTTTTCTGACCATGACCCTCGCATATTCTTTAGTATTCACTATCAAAACATTGCTCGAATCCATAATAGAGAAATCGAAGATTTCTGAATGGGGTGCGCCTTTGGTGAATTGGAGATTTGACTAATTTCTCCGAAATGTATTACGCTCGTGTTCAACTCGTTCGGTATTTTTCCCCAAGAGATCTCATGGGTAAATGAATATGTTGGAGTCGAAACGGAGCCTTAATTCAACATTTAAAAAAAAATTCCCCTTTATGAGGGCAATTTTCACAAGTTTTTTTCTTATATTCGTATATCTCTCAGTATTTCGACTGTATCAGCCTCTACAGAACTCGGATTTTCACGAAATTTTATACGTAGAATCCTAAGACATAGGGCTACAACTTTTCTGACCATGACCCTCGCATATTCTTTAGTATTCACTATCAAAACATTGCTCGAATCCATATTAGAGAAATCGAAGATTTCTGAAAGGGGTGCCCCTTTGGTGAATTGGAGACTTCACTAATTTCTCCGAAATGTATTACCCTCGTGTTCAACTCGTTCGCTATTTTTCCCAAAGAGATCTCATGGGTAAATGAATATGTTGGAGTCGAAACGGAGGGTTAATTCAACATTTAAAAAAAAATTCCCCTTTTTGAGGGCAATTTTCACAAGTTTTTTCCTTATATTCGTACATCTCTCAGTATTTCGACTGTATCACCCTCTACACAACTCGGATTTTCACGAAATTTTATACGTAGAATCCTAAGACATAGGGCTACAACTTTTCTGACCATGACCCTCGCATATTCTTTAGTATTCACTATCAAAACATTGCTCGAATCGATATTAGAGAAATCGAAGATTTCTTAAAGGGGTGCGCCTTTGGTGAATTGGAGATTTCACTAATTTCTCCGAAATGTATTACCCTCGTGTTCAACTCGTTCGGTATTTCTCCCCAAGAGATCTCATGGGTAAATGAATATATTGGAGTCGAAACGGAGCCTTAATTCAACATTTAAAAAAAAATTCCCATTTTTGAGGGCAATTTTCACAAGTTTTTTCCTTATATTCGTACATCTCTCAGTATTTCGACTGTATCACCCTCTACACAACTCGGATTTTCACGAAATTTTATACGTAGAATCCTAAGACATAGGGCTACAACTTTTCTGACCATGACCCTCGCATATTCTTTAGTATTCACTATCAAAACATTGCTCGAATCCATATTAGAGAAATCGAAGATTTCTGAAAGGGGTGCCCCTTTGGGGAATTGGAGATTTCACTAATTTCTCCGAAATGTATTACCCTCGTGTTCAACTCGTTCGCTATTTTTCCCAAAGAGATCTCATGGGTAAATGAATATATTGGAGTCGAAACGGAGCCTTAATTCAACATTTAAAAAATATTCCCTTTTTTCAGGGCAATTTTCACAGGTTTTTTCCTTATATTCGTACATCTCTCTGTATTTCGACTGTATCACCCTCTACACAACTCGGATTTTCACGAAAATTTATACGTAGAATCCTAAGACATAGGGCTACAACTTTTCTGACCATGACCCTCGCATATTTTTTAGTATTCACTATCAAAACATTGCTCGAATCCATATTAGAGAAATCGAAGATTTCTGAAAGGGGTGCGCCTTTGGTGAATTGGAGATTTCACTAATTTCTCCGAAATGTATTACCCTCGTGTTCAACTCGTTCGGTATTTTTCCCAAAGAGATCTCATGGGTAAATGAATATGTTGGAGTCGAAACGGAGGGTTAATTCAACATTTAAAAAAAAATTCCCCTTTTTGAGGGCAATTTTCACAAGTTTTTTCCTTATATTCGTACATCTCTCAGTATTTCGACTGTATCACCCTCTACACACCTTGGATATGCACAAAATTTTATACGTAGAATCCTAAGAAATAGGGCTACAACTTTTCTGACCATGACCCTCGCATATTCTTTAGTATTCACTATCTAAACATTGCTCGAATCGATATTAGAGAAATCGAAGATTTCTGAATGGGGTGCGCCTTTGGTGAATTGGAGATTTGACTAATTTCTCCGAAATGTATTACGCTCGTGTTCAACTCGTTCGGTATTTTTCCCCAAGAGATCTCATGGGTAAATGAATATATTGGAGTCGAAACGGAGGGTTAATTCAACATTTATAAAAAAATTCCCCTTTTTGAGGGCAATTTTCACAAGTTTTTTCCTTATATTCGTACATCTCTCAGTATTTCGACTGTATCACCCTCTACACACCTCGGATTTTCACGAAATTTTATACGTAGAATCCTAAGACATAGGGCTACAACTTTTCGGACCATGACCCTCGCATATTCTTTAGTATTCACTATCAAAACATTGCTCGAATCGATATTAGAGAAATCGAAGATTTCTGAAAGGGGTGCGCCTTTGGTGAATTGGAGATTTCACTAATTTCTCCGAAATGTATTACCCTCGTGTTCAACTCGTTCGGTATTTTTCCCAAAGAGATCTCATGGGTAAATGAATAAATTGGAGTCGAAACGGAGCCTTAATTCAACATTTAAAAAGAAATTCCCATTTTTGAGGGCAATTTTCACAAGTTTTTCCCTTATATTCGTACATCTCTCAGTATTTCGACTGTATCACCCTCTACAGAACTCGGATTTTCACGAAATTTTATACGTAGAATACTAAGACATAGGGCTACAACTTTTCTGACCATGACCCTCGCATATTCTTTAGTATTCACTATCAAAACAATGCTCCAATCCATATTAGAGAAATCGAAGATTTCTGAAAGGGGTACCCCTTTGGTGAATTGGAGATTTCACTAATTTCTCCGAAATGTATTACCCTCGTGTTCAACTCGTTCGCTATTTTTCCCAAAGAGATCTCATGGGTAAATGAATATATTGGAGTCGAAACGGAGCCTTAATTCAACATTTAAAAAAAAATCCCCCTTTTTGATGGCAATTTTCGCAAGTTTTTTCCTTATATTCGTACATCTCTCAGTATTTTGACTCTATCACCCTCTACACACCTCGGATTTTCACGTAATTTTATACATAGAACCCTAAGACATAGGGCTACAACTTTTGTGCCCATGACCCTCGCATATTCTTTAGTATTCACGATCAAAACAATGCTCCAATCCATATTAGAGAAATCGAAGATTTCTGAAAGGGGTACCCCTTTGGTGAATTGGAGATTTCACTAATTTCTCCGAAATGTATTACCCTCGTGTTCAACTCGTTCGATATTTTTCCCCAAGAGATCTCATGGGTAAATGAATATATTGGAGTCGAAACGGAGCCTTAATTCAACATTTAAAAAAAAATCCCCCTTTTTGATGGCAATTTTCGCAAGTTTTTTCCTTATATTCGTACATCTCTCAGTATTTTGACTCTATCACCCTCTACACACCTCGGATTTTCACGTAATTTTATACATAGAACCCTAAGACATAGGGCTACAACTTTTGTGCCCATGACCCTCGCATATTCTTTAGTATTCACGATCAAAACAATGCTCCAATCCATATTAGAGAAATCGAAGATTTCTGGAAGGGGTACCCCTTCGGTGAATTGGAGATTTCACTAATTTCTCCGAAATGTATTACCCTCGTGTTCAACTCGTTCGATATTTTTCCCCAAGAGATCTCATGGGTAAATGAATATATTGGAGTCGAAACGGAGCCTTAATTCAACATTTCAAAAAAAATTCCTCTTTTTGATGGAAATTTTCGCAAGTTTTTTCCTTATATTCGTAAGTCCTTCTATATTTTGACTCTATCACCCTCTACACACCTCGGATTTTCACGTAATTTTATACATAGTACCCTAAGACATAGGGCTACAACTTTTGTGCCCATGACCCTCGCATATTCTTTATTATTCACGATCAAAACAATGCTCCAATCCATATTAGAGAAATCGAAGATTTCTGAAAGGGGTACCCCTTTGGTGAATTGGAGATTTCACTAATTTCTCCGAAATGTATTACCCTCGTGTTCAACTCGTTCGATATTTTTCCCCAAGAGATCTCATGGGTAAATGAATATATTGGAGTCGAAACGGAGCCTTAATTCAACATTTAAAAAAAAATTCCCATTTTTGAGGGCAATTTTCACAAGTTTTTTCCTTATATTCGTACATCTCTCAGTATTTCGACTGTATCACCCTCTACACAACTCGGATTTTCACGAAATTTTATACGTAGAATCCTAAGACATAGGGCTACAACTTTTCTGACCATGACCCTCGCATATTCTTTAGTATTCACTATCAAAACATTGCTCGAATCCATATTAGAGAAATCGAAGATTTCTGAAAGGGGTGCCCCTTTGGGGAATTGGAGATTTCACTAATTTCTCCGAAATGTATTACCCTCGTGTTCAACTCGTTCGCTATTTTTCCCAAAGAGATCTCATGGGTAAATGAATATATTGGAGTCGAAACGGAGCCTTAATTCAACATTTAAAAAATATTCCCTTTTTTCAGGGCAATTTTCACAGGTTTTTTCCTTATATTCGTACATCTCTCTGTATTTCGACTGTATCACCCTCTACACAACTCGGATTTTCACGAAAATTTATACGTAGAATCCTAAGACATAGGGCTACAACTTTTCTGACCATGACCCTCGCATATTTTTTAGTATTCACTATCAAAACATTGCTCGAATCCATATTAGAGAAATCGAAGATTTCTGAAAGGGGTGCGCCTTTGGTGAATTGGAGATTTCACTAATTTCTCCGAAATGTATTACCCTCGTGTTCAACTCGTTCGGTATTTTTCCCAAAGAGATCTCATGGGTAAATGAATATGTTGGAGTCGAAACGGAGGGTTAATTCAACATTTAAAAAAAAATTCCCCTTTTTGAGGGCAATTTTCACAAGTTTTTTCCTTATATTCGTACATCTCTCAGTATTTCGACTGTATCACCCTCTACACACCTTGGATATGCACAAAATTTTATACGTAGAATCCTAAGAAATAGGGCTACAACTTTTCTGACCATGACCCTCGCATATTCTTTAGTATTCACTATCTAAACATTGCTCGAATCGATATTAGAGAAATCGAAGATTTCTGAATGGGGTGCGCCTTTGGTGAATTGGAGATTTGACTAATTTCTCCGAAATGTATTACGCTCGTGTTCAACTCGTTCGGTATTTTTCCCCAAGAGATCTCATGGGTAAATGAATATATTGGAGTCGAAACGGAGGGTTAATTCAACATTTATAAAAAAATTCCCCTTTTTGAGGGCAATTTTCACAAGTTTTTTCCTTATATTCGTACATCTCTCAGTATTTCGACTGTATCACCCTCTACACACCTCGGATTTTCACGAAATTTTATACGTAGAATCCTAAGACATAGGGCTACAACTTTTCGGACCATGACCCTCGCATATTCTTTAGTATTCACTATCAAAACATTGCTCGAATCGATATTAGAGAAATCGAAGATTTCTGAAAGGGGTGCGCCTTTGGTGAATTGGAGATTTCACTAATTTCTCCGAAATGTATTACCCTCGTGTTCAACTCGTTCGGTATTTTTCCCAAAGAGATCTCATGGGTAAATGAATAAATTGGAGTCGAAACGGAGCCTTAATTCAACATTTAAAAAGAAATTCCCATTTTTGAGGGCAATTTTCACAAGTTTTTCCCTTATATTCGTACATCTCTCAGTATTTCGACTGTATCACCCTCTACAGAACTCGGATTTTCACGAAATTTTATACGTAGAATACTAAGACATAGGGCTACAACTTTTCTGACCATGACCCTCGCATATTCTTTAGTATTCACTATCAAAACAATGCTCCAATCCATATTAGAGAAATCGAAGATTTCTGAAAGGGGTACCCCTTTGGTGAATTGGAGATTTCACTAATTTCTCCGAAATGTATTACCCTCGTGTTCAACTCGTTCGCTATTTTTCCCAAAGAGATCTCATGGGTAAATGAATATATTGGAGTCGAAACGGAGCCTTAATTCAACATTTAAAAAAAAATCCCCCTTTTTGATGGCAATTTTCGCAAGTTTTTTCCTTATATTCGTACATCTCTCAGTATTTTGACTCTATCACCCTCTACACACCTCGGATTTTCACGTAATTTTATACATAGAACCCTAAGACATAGGGCTACAACTTTTGTGCCCATGACCCTCGCATATTCTTTAGTATTCACGATCAAAACAATGCTCCAATCCATATTAGAGAAATCGAAGATTTCTGAAAGGGGTACCCCTTTGGTGAATTGGAGATTTCACTAATTTCTCCGAAATGTATTACCCTCGTGTTCAACTCGTTCGATATTTTTCCCCAAGAGATCTCATGGGTAAATGAATATATTGGAGTCGAAACGGAGCCTTAATTCAACATTTAAAAAAAAATCCCCCTTTTTGATGGCAATTTTCGCAAGTTTTTTCCTTATATTCGTACATCTCTCAGTATTTTGACTCTATCACCCTCTACACACCTCGGATTTTCACGTAATTTTATACATAGAACCCTAAGACATAGGGCTACAACTTTTGTGCCCATGACCCTCGCATATTCTTTAGTATTCACGATCAAAACAATGCTCCAATCCATATTAGAGAAATCGAAGATTTCTGGAAGGGGTACCCCTTCGGTGAATTGGAG
The DNA here is from genome assembly GCF_963169125.1 of Humulus lupulus. NCBI lineage: Eukaryota > Viridiplantae > Streptophyta > Magnoliopsida > Rosales > Cannabaceae > Humulus > Humulus lupulus. The sequence goes on from NC_084795.1 coordinate 285,108,664, forward strand.
ATTTCACTAATTTCTCCGAAATGTATTACCCTCGTGTTCAACTCGTTCGATATTTTTCCCCAAGAGATCTCATGGGTAAATGAATATATTGGAGTCGAAACGGAGCCTTAATTCAACATTTCAAAAAAAATTCCTCTTTTTGATGGAAATTTTCGCAAGTTTTTTCCTTATATTCGTAAGTCCTTCTATATTTTGACTCTATCACCCTCTACACACCTCGGATTTTCACGTAATTTTATACATAGTACCCTAAGACATAGGGCTACAACTTTTGTGCCCATGACCCTCGCATATTCTTTATTATTCACGATCAAAACAATGCTCCAATCCATATTAGAGAAATCGAAGATTTCTGAAAGGGGTACCCCTTTGGTGAATTGGAGATTTCACTAATTTCTCCGAAATGTATTACCCTCGTGTTCAACTCGTTCGATATTTTTCCCCAAGAGATCTCATGGGTAAATGAATATATTGGAGTCGAAACGGAGCCTTAATTCAACATTTAAAAAAAAATCCCCCTTTTTGATGGCAATTTTCGCAAGTTTTTTCCTTATATTCGTACATCTCTCAGTATTTTGACTCTATCACCCTCTACACACCTCGGATTTTCACGTAATTTTATACATAGAACCCTAAGACATAGGGCTACAACTTTTGTGCCCATGACCCTCGCATATTCTTTAGTATTCACGATCAAAACAATGCTCCAATCCATATTAGAGAAATCGAAGATTTCTGAAAGGGGTACCCCTTCGGTGAATTGGAGATTTCACTAATTTCTCCGAAATGTATTACCCTCGTGTTCAACTCGTTCGATATTTTTCCCCAATAGATCTCATGGGTAAATGAATATATTGGAGTCGAAACGGAGCCTTAATTCAACATTTCAAAAAAAATTCCTCTTTTTGATGGCAATTTTCGCAAGTTTTTTCCTTATATTCGTAAGTCCTTCTATATTTTGACTCTATCACCCTCTACACACCTCGGATTTTCACGTAATTTTATACATAGTACCCTAAGACATAGGGCTACAACTTTTGTGCCCATGACCCTCGCATATTCTTTATTATTCACGATCAAAACAATGCTCCAATCCATATTAGAGAAATCGAAGATTTCTGAAAGGGGTACCCCTTTGGTGAATTGGAGATTTCACTAATTTCTCCGAAATGTATTACCCTCGTGTTCAACTCGTTCGATATTTTTCCCCAAGAGATCTCATGGGTAAATGAATATATTGGAGTCGAAACGGAGCCTTAATTCAACATTTCAAAAAAAATTCCTCTTTTTGATGGCAATTTTCGCAAGTTTTTTCCTTATATTCGTAAGTCCTTCTATATTTTGACTCTATCACCCTCTACACACCTCGGATTTTCACGTAATTTTATACATAGTACCCTAAGACATAGGGCTACAACTTTTGTGCCCATGACCCTCGCATATTCTTTATTATTCACGATCAAAACAATGCTCCAATCCATATTAGAGAAATCGAAGATTTCTGAAAGGGGTACCCCTTCGGTGAATTGGAGATTTCACTAATTTCTCCGAAATGTATTACCCTCGTGTTCAACTCGTTCGATATTTTTCCCCAAGAGATCTCATGGGTAAATGAATATATTGGAGTCGAAACGGAGCCTTAATTCAACATTTCAAAAAAAATTCCTCTTTTTGATGGCAATTTTCGCAAGTTTTTTCCTTATATTAGTACGTCCTTCTATATTTTGACTCTATCACCCTCTACACACCTCGGATTTGCACGTAATTTTATACATAGTACTCTAAGACATAGGGCTACAACTTTTGTGCCCATGTCCCTCTCATATTCTTTATTATTCACGATCAAAACAATGCTCCAATCCATATTAGAGAAATCGAAGATTTCTGAAAGGGGTACCCCTTCGGTGAATTGGAGATTTCACTAATTTCTCCGAAATGTATTACCCTCGTGTTCAACTCGTTCGATATTTTTCCCCAAGAGATCTCATGGGTAAATGAATATATTGGAGTCGAAACGGAGCCTTAATTCAACATTTCAAAAAAAATTCCTCTTTTTGATGGCAATTTTCGCAAGTTTTTTCCTTATATTCGTAAGTCCTTCTATATTTTGACTCTATCACCCTCTACACACCTCGGATTTTCACGTAATTTTATACATAGTACCCTAAGACATAGGGCTACAACTTTTGTTGCCATGACCCTCGCATATTCTTTATTATTCACGATCAAAACAATGCTCCAATCCATATTAGAGAAATCGAAGATTTCTGAAAGGGGTACCCCTTTGGTGAATTGGAGATTTCACTAATTTCTCCGAAATGTATTACCCTCGTGTTCAACTCGTTCGATATTTTTCCCCAAGAGATCTCATGGGTAAATGAATATATTGGAGTCGAAACGGAGCCTTAAGTCAACATTTCAAAAAAAATTCCCCTTTTTGATGGCAATTTTCGCAAGTTTTTTCCTTATATTCGTACATCTCTCAGTATTTTGACTCTATCACCCTCTACACACCTCGGATTTTCACGTAATTTTATACATAGAACCCTAAGACATAGGGCTACAACTTTTGTGCCCATGACCCCCGCATATTCTTTAGTATTCACGATCAAAACAATGCTCCAATCCATATTAGAGAAATCGAAGATTTCTGAAAGGGGTACCCCTTTGGTGAATTGGAGATTTCACTAATTTCTCCGAAATGTATTACCCTCGTGTTCAACTCGTTCGATATTTTTCCCCAAGAGATCTCATGGGTAAATGAATATATTGGAGTCGAAACGGAGCCTTAATTCAACATTTCAAAAAAAATTCCTCTTTTTGATGGCAATTTTCGCAAGTTTTTTCCTTATATTCGTAAGTCCTTCTATATTTTGACTCTATCACCCTCTACACACCTCGGATTTTCACGTAATTTTATACATAGTACCCTAAGACATAGGGCTACAACTTTTGTTGCCATGACCCTCGCATATTCTTTATTATTCACGATCAAAACAATGCTCCAATCCATATTAGAGAAATCGAAGATTTCTGAAAGGGGTACCCCTTTGGTGAATTGGAGATTTCACTAATTTCTCCGAAATGTATTACCCTCGTGTTCAACTCGTTCGATATTTTTCCCCAAGAGATCTCATGGGTAAATGAATATATTGGAGTCGAAACGGAGCCTTAAGTCAACATTTCAAAAAAAATTCCCCTTTTTGATGGCAATTTTCGCAAGTTTTTTCCTTATATTCGTACATCTCTCAGTATTTTGACTCTATCACCCTCTACACACCTCGGATTTTCACGTAATTTTATACATAGAACCCTAAGACATAGGGCTACAACTTTTGTGCCCATGACCCTCGCATATTCTTTAGTATTCACGATCAAAACAATGCTCCAATCCATATTAGAGAAATCGAAGATTTCTGAAAGGGGTACCCCTTTGGTGAATTGGAGATTTCACTAATTTCTCCGAAATGTATTACCCTCGTGTTCAACTCGTTCGATATTTTTCCCCAAGAGATCTCATGGGTAAATGAATATATTGGAGTCGAAACGGAGCCTTAATTCAACATTTCAAAAAAAATTCCTCTTTTTGATGGCAATTTTCGCAAGTTTTTTCCTTATATTCGTAAGTCCTTCTATATTTTGACTCTATCACCCTCTACACACCTCGGATTTTCACGTAATTTTATACATAGTACCCTAAGACATAGGGCTACAACTTTTGTGCCCATGACCCTCGCATATTCTTTATTATTCACGATCAAAACAATGCTCCAATCCATATTAGAGAAATCGAAGATTTCTGAAAGGGGTACCCCTTTGGTGAATTGGAGATTTCACTAATTTCTCCGAAATGTATTACCCTCGTGTTCAACTCGTTCGATATTTTTCCCCAAGAGATCTCATGGGTAAATGAATATATTGGAGTCGAAACGGAGCCTTAATTCAACATTTAAAAAAAAATCCCCCTTTTTGATGGCAATTTTCGCAAGTTTTTTCCTTATATTCGTACATCTCTCAGTATTTTGACTCTATCACCCTCTACACACCTAGGATTTTCACGTAATTTTATACATAGAACCCTAAGACATAGGGCTACAACTTTTGTGCCCATGACCCTCGCATATTCTTTAGTATTCACGATCAAAACAATGCTCCAATCCATATTAGAGAAATCGAAGATTTCTGAAAGGGGTACCCCTTTGGTGAATTGGAGATTTCACTAATTTCTCCGAAATGTATTACCCTCGTGTTCAACTCGTTCGATATTTTTCCCCAAGAGATCTCATGGGTAAATGAATATATTGGAGTCGAAACGGAGCCTTAATTCAACATTTAAAAAAAAATCCCCCTTTTTGATGGCAATTTTCGCAAGTTTTTTCCTTATATTCGTACATCTCTCAGTATTTTGACTCTATCACCCTCTACACACCTCGGATTTTCACGTAATTTTATACATAGAACCCTAAGACATAGGGCTACAACTTTTGTGCCCATGACCCTCGCATATTCTTTAGTATTCACGATCAAAACAATGCTCCAATCCATATTAGAGAAATCGAAGATTTCTGGAAGGGGTACCCCTTCGGTGAATTGGAGATTTCACTAATTTCTCCGAAATGTATTACCCTCGTGTTCAACTCGTTCGATATTTTTCCCCAAGAGATCTCATGGGTAAATGAATATATTGGAGTCGAAACGGAGCCTTAATTCAACATTTCAAAAAAAATTCCTCTTTTTGATGGAAATTTTCGCAAGTTTTTTCCTTATATTCGTAAGTCCTTCTATATTTTGACTCTATCACCCTCTACACACCTCGGATTTTCACGTAATTTTATACATAGTACCCTAAGACATAGGGCTACAACTTTTGTGCCCATGACCCTCGCATATTCTTTATTATTCACGATCAAAACAATGCTCCAATCCATATTAGAGAAATCGAAGATTTCTGAAAGGGGTACCCCTTTGGTGAATTGGAGATTTCACTAATTTCTCCGAAATGTATTACCCTCGTGTTCAACTCGTTCGATATTTTTCCCCAAGAGATCTCATGGGTAAATGAATATATTGGAGTCGAAACGGAGCCTTAATTCAACATTTAAAAAAAAATCCCCCTTTTTGATGGCAATTTTCGCAAGTTTTTTCCTTATATTCGTACATCTCTCAGTATTTTGACTCTATCACCCTCTACACACCTCGGATTTTCACGTAATTTTATACATAGAACCCTAAGACATAGGGCTACAACTTTTGTGCCCATGACCCTCGCATATTCTTTAGTATTCACGATCAAAACAATGCTCCAATCCATATTAGAGAAATCGAAGATTTCTGAAAGGGGTACCCCTTCGGTGAATTGGAGATTTCACTAATTTCTCCGAAATGTATTACCCTCGTGTTCAACTCGTTCGATATTTTTCCCCAAGAGATCTCATGGGTAAATGAATATATTGGAGTCGAAACGGAGCCTTAATTCAACATTTCAAAAAAAATTCCTCTTTTTGATGGCAATTTTCGCAAGTTTTTTCCTTATATTCGTAAGTCCTTCTATATTTTGACTCTATCACCCTCTACACACCTCGGATTTTCACGTAATTTTATACATAGTACCCTAAGACATAGGGCTACAACTTTTGTGCCCATGACCCTCGCATATTCTTTATTATTCACGATCAAAACAATGCTCCAATCCATATTAGAGAAATCGAAGATTTCTGAAAGGGGTACCCCTTTGGTGAATTGGAGATTTCACTAATTTCTCCGAAATGTATTACCCTCGTGTTCAACTCGTTCGATATTTTTCCCCAAGAGATCTCATGGGTAAATGAATATATTGGAGTCGAAACGGAGCCTTAATTCAACATTTCAAAAAAAATTCCTCTTTTTGATGGCAATTTTCGCAAGTTTTTTCCTTATATTCGTAAGTCCTTCTATATTTTGACTCTATCACCCTCTACACACCTCGGATTTTCACGTAATTTTATACATAGTACCCTAAGACATAGGGCTACAACTTTTGTGCCCATGACCCTCGCATATTCTTTATTATTCACGATCAAAACAATGCTCCAATCCATATTAGAGAAATCGAAGATTTCTGAAAGGGGTACCCCTTCGGTGAATTGGAGATTTCACTAATTTCTCCGAAATGTATTACCCTCGTGTTCAACTCGTTCGATATTTTTCCCCAAGAGATCTCATGGGTAAATGAATATATTGGAGTCGAAACGGAGCCTTAATTCAACATTTCAAAAAAAATTCCTCTTTTTGATGGCAATTTTCGCAAGTTTTTTCCTTATATTAGTACGTCCTTCTATATTTTGACTCTATCACCCTCTACACACCTCGGATTTGCACGTAATTTTATACATAGTACTCTAAGACATAGGGCTACAACTTTTGTGCCCATGTCCCTCTCATATTCTTTATTATTCACGATCAAAACAATGCTCCAATCCATATTAGAGAAATCGAAGATTTCTGAAAGGGGTACCCCTTCGGTGAATTGGAGATTTCACTAATTTCTCCGAAATGTATTACCCTCGTGTTCAACTCGTTCGATATTTTTCCCCAAGAGATCTCATGGGTAAATGAATATATTGGAGTCGAAACGGAGCCTTAATTCAACATTTCAAAAAAAATTCCTCTTTTTGATGGCAATTTTCGCAAGTTTTTTCCTTATATTCGTAAGTCCTTCTATATTTTGACTCTATCACCCTCTACACACCTCGGATTTTCACGTAATTTTATACATAGTACCCTAAGACATAGGGCTACAACTTTTGTTGCCATGACCCTCGCATATTCTTTATTATTCACGATCAAAACAATGCTCCAATCCATATTAGAGAAATCGAAGATTTCTGAAAGGGGTACCCCTTTGGTGAATTGGAGATTTCACTAATTTCTCCGAAATGTATTACCCTCGTGTTCAACTCGTTCGATATTTTTCCCCAAGAGATCTCATGGGTAAATGAATATATTGGAGTCGAAACGGAGCCTTAAGTCAACATTTCAAAAAAAATTCCCCTTTTTGATGGCAATTTTCGCAAGTTTTTTCCTTATATTCGTACATCTCTCAGTATTTTGACTCTATCACCCTCTACACACCTCGGATTTTCACGTAATTTTATACATAGAACCCTAAGACATAGGGCTACAACTTTTGTGCCCATGACCCTCGCATATTCTTTAGTATTCACGATCAAAACAATGCTCCAATCCATATTAGAGAAATCGAAGATTTCTGAAAGGGGTACCCCTTCGGTGAATTGGAGATTTCACTAATTTCTCCGAAATGTATTACCCTCGTGTTCAACTCGTTCGATATTTTTCCCCAAGAGATCTCATGGGTAAATGAATATATTGGAGTCGAAACGGAGCCTTAATTCAACATTTCAAAAAAAATTCCTCTTTTTGATGGCAATTTTCGCAAGTTTTTTCCTTATATTCGTAAGTCCTTCTATATTTTGACTCTATCACCCTCTACACACCTCGGATTTTCACGTAATTTTATACATAGTACCCTAAGACATAGGGCTACAACTTTTGTGCCCATGACCCTCGCATATTCTTTATTATTCACGATCAAAACAATGCTCCAATCCATATTAGAGAAATCGAAGATTTCTGAAAGGGGTACCCCTTTGGTGAATTGGAGATTTCACTAATTTCTCCGAAATGTATTACCCTCGTGTTCAACTCGTTCGATATTTTTCCCCAAGAGATCTCATGGGTAAATGAATATATTGGAGTCGAAACGGAGCCTTAATTCAACATTTCAAAAAAAATTCCTCTTTTTGATGGCAATTTTCGCAAGTTTTTTCCTTATATTCGTAAGTCCTTCTATATTTTGACTCTATCACCCTCTACACACCTCGGATTTTCACGTAATTTTATACATAGTACCCTAAGACATAGGGCTACAACTTTTGTGCCCATGACCCTCGCATATTCTTTATTATTCACGATCAAAACAATGCTCCAATCCATATTAGAGAAATCGAAGATTTCTGAAAGGGGTACCCCTTCGGTGAATTGGAGATTTCACTAATTTCTCCGAAATGTATTACCCTCGTGTTCAACTCGTTCGATATTTTTCCCCAAGAGATCTCATGGGTAAATGAATATATTGGAGTCGAAACGGAGCCTTAATTCAACATTTCAAAAAAAATTCCTCTTTTTGATGGCAATTTTCGCAAGTTTTTTCCTTATATTAGTACGTCCTTCTATATTTTGACTCTATCACCCTCTACACACCTCGGATTTGCACGTAATTTTATACATAGTACTCTAAGACATAGGGCTACAACTTTTGTGCCCATGTCCCTCTCATATTCTTTATTATTCACGATCAAAACAATGCTCCAATCCATATTAGAGAAATCGAAGATTTCTGAAAGGGGTACCCCTTCGGTGAATTGGAGATTTCACTAATTTCTCCGAAATGTATTACCCTCGTGTTCAACTCGTTCGATATTTTTCCCCAAGAGATCTCATGGGTAAATGAATATATTGGAGTCGAAACGGAGCCTTAATTCAACATTTCAAAAAAAATTCCTCTTTTTGATGGCAATTTTCGCAAGTTTTTTCCTTATATTCGTAAGTCCTTCTATATTTTGACTCTATCACCCTCTACACACCTCGGATTTTCACGTAATTTTATACATAGTACCCTAAGACATAGGGCTACAACTTTTGTGCCCATGACCCTCGCATATTCTTTATTATTCACGATCAAAACAATGCTCCAATCCATATTAGAGAAATCGAAGATTTCTGAAAGGGGTACCCCTTCGGTGAATTGGAGATTTCACTAATTTCTCCGAAATGTATTACCCTCGTGTTCAACTCGTTCGATATTTTTCCCCAAGAGATCTCATGGGTAAATGAATATATTGGAGTCGAAACGGAGCCTTAATTCAACATTTCAAAAAAAATTCCTCTTTTTGATGGCAATTTTCGCAAGTTTTTTCCTTATATTCGTAAGTCCTTCTATATTTTGACTCTATCACCCTCTACACACCTCGGATTTTCACGTAATTTTATACATAGTACCCTAAGACATAGGGCTACAACTTTTGTGCCCATGACCCTCGCATATTCTTTATTATTCACGATCAAAACAATGCTCCAATCCATATTAGAGAAATCGAAGATTTCTGAAAGGGGTACCCCTTTGGTGAATTGGAGATTTCACTAATTTCTCCGAAATGTATTACCCTCGTGTTCAACTCGTTCGATATTTTTCCCCAAGAGATCTCATGGGTAAATGAATATATTGGAGTCGAAACGGAGCCTTAATTCAACATTTAAAAAAAAATCCCCCTTTTTGATGGCAATTTTCGCAAGTTTTTTCCTTATATTCGTACATCTCTCAGTATTTTGACTCTATCACCCTCTACACACCTCGGATTTTCACGTAATTTTATACATAGAACCCTAAGACATAGGGCTACAACTTTTGTGCCCATGACCCTCGCATATTCTTTAGTATTCACGATCAAAACAATGCTCCAATCCATATTAGAGAAATCGAAGATTTCTGAAAGGGGTACCCCTTCGGTGAATTGGAGATTTCACTAATTTCTCCGAAATGTATTACCCTCGTGTTCAACTCATTCGATATTTTTCCCCAAGAGATCTCATGGGTAAATGAATATATTGGAGTCGAAACGGAGCCTTAAGTCAACATTTAAAAAAAAATTCCTCTTTTTGATGGCAATTTTCGCAAGTTTTTTCCTTATATTCGTACATCTCTCAGTATTTTGACTCTATCACCCTCTACACACCTCGGATTTTCACGTAATTTTATACATAGAACCCTAAGACATAGGGCTACAACTTTTGTGCCCATGACCCTCGCATATTCTTTAGTATTCACGATCAAAACAATGCTCCAATCCATATTAGAGAAATCGAAGATTTCTGAAAGGGGTACCCCTTCGGTGAATTGGAGATTTCACTAATTTCTCCGAAATGTATTACCCTCGTGTTCAACTCGTTCGATATTTTTCCCCAAGAGATCTCATGGGTAAATGAATATATTGGAGTCGAAACGGAGCCTTAATTCAACATTTCAAAAAAAATTCCTCTTTTTGATGGCAATTTTCGCAAGTTTTTTCCTTATATTAGTACGTCCTTCTATATTTTGACTCTATCACCCTCTACACACCTCGGATTTGCACGTAATTTTATACATAGTACTCTAAGACATAGGGCTACAACTTTTGTGCCCATGTCCCTCTCATATTCTTTATTATTCACGATCAAAACAATGCTCCAATCCATATTAGAGAAATCGAAGATTTCTGAAAGGGGTACCCCTTCGGTGAATTGGAGATTTCACTAATTTCTCCGAAATGTATTACCCTCGTGTTCAACTCGTTCGATATTTTTCCCCAAGAGATCTCATGGGTAAATGAATATATTGGAGTCGAAACGGAGCCTTAATTCAACATTTCAAAAAAAATTCCTCTTTTTGATGGCAATTTTCGCAAGTTTTTTCCTTATATTCGTAAGTCCTTCTATATTTTGACTCTATCACCCTCTACACACCTCGGATTTTCACGTAATTTTATACATAGTACCCTAAGACATAGGGCTACAACTTTTGTGCCCATGACCCTCGCATATTCTTTATTATTCACGATCAAAACAATGCTCCAATCCATATTAGAGAAATCGAAGATTTCTGAAAGGGGTACCCCTTCGGTGAATTGGAGATTTCACTAATTTCTCCGAAATGTATTACCCTCGTGTTCAACTCGTTCGATATTTTTCCCCAAGAGATCTCATGGGTAAATGAATATATTGGAGTCGAAACGGAGCCTTAATTCAACATTTCAAAAAAAATTCCTCTTTTTGATGGCAATTTTCGCAAGTTTTTTCCTTATATTCGTAAGTCCTTCTATATTTTGACTCTATCACCCTCTACACACCTCGGATTTTCACGTAATTTTATACATAGTACCCTAAGACATAGGGCTACAACTTTTGTGCCCATGACCCTCGCATATTCTTTATTATTCACGATCAAAACAATGCTCCAATCCATATTAGAGAAATCGAAGATTTCTGAAAGGGGTACCCCTTTGGTGAATTGGAGATTTCACTAATTTCTCCGAAATGTATTACCCTCGTGTTCAACTCGTTCGATATTTTTCCCCAAGAGATCTCATGGGTAAATGAATATATTGGAGTCGAAACGGAGCCTTAATTCAACATTTAAAAAAAAATCCCCCTTTTTGATGGCAATTTTCGCAAGTTTTTTCCTTATATTCGTACATCTCTCAGTATTTTGACTCTATCACCCTCTACACACCTCGGATTTTCACGTAATTTTATACATAGAACCCTAAGACATAGGGCTACAACTTTTGTGCCCATGACCCTCGCATATTCTTTAGTATTCACGATCAAAACAATGCTCCAATCCATATTAGAGAAATCGAAGATTTCTGAAAGGGGTACCCCTTCGGTGAATTGGAGATTTCACTAATTTCTCCGAAATGTATTACCCTCGTGTTCAACTCATTCGATATTTTTCCCCAAGAGATCTCATGGGTAAATGAATATATTGGAGTCGAAACGGAGCCTTAAGTCAACATTTAAAAAAAAATTCCTCTTTTTGATGGCAATTTTCGCAAGTTTTTTCCTTATATTCGTACATCTCTCAGTATTTTGACTCTATCACCCTCTACACACCTCGGATTTTCACGTAATTTTATACATAGAACCCTAAGACATAGGGCTACAACTTTTGTGCCCATGACCCTCGCATATTCTTTAGTATTCACGATCAAAACAATGCTCCAATCCATATTAGAGAAATCGAAGATTTCTGAAAGGGGTACCCCTTCGGTGAATTGGAGATTTCACTAATTTCTCCGAAATGTATTACCCTCGTGTTCAACTCGTTCGATATTTTTCCCCAAGAGATCTCATGGGTAAATGAATATATTGGAGTCGAAACGGAGCCTTAAGTCAACATTTCAAAAAAAATTCCCCTTTTTGATGGCAATTTTCGCAAGTTTTTTCCTTATATTCGTACATCTCTCAGTATTTTGACTCTATCACCCTCTACACACCTCGGATTTTCACGTAATTTTATACATAGAACCCTAAGACATAGGGCTACAACTTTTGTGCCCATGACCCTCGTATATTCTTTAGTATTCACGATCAAAACAATGCTCCAATCCATATTAGAGAAATCGAAGATTTCTGAAAGGGGTACCCCTTCGGTGAATTGGAGATTTCACTAATTTCTCCGAAATGTATTACCCTCGTGTTCAACTCGTTCGATATTTTTCCCCAAGAGATCTCATGGGTAAATGAATATATTGGAGTCGAAACGGAGCCTTAATTCAACATTTCAAAAAAAATTCCTCTTTTTGATGGCAATTTTCGCAAGTTTTTTCCTTATATTCGTAAGTCCTTCTATATTTTGACTCTATCACCCTCTACACACCTCGGATTTTCACGTAATTTTATACATAGTACCCTAAGACATAGGGCTACAACTTTTGTGCCCATGACCCTCGCATATTCTTTATTATTCACGATCAAAACAATGCTCCAATCCATATTAGAGAAATCGAAGATTTCTGAAAGGGGTACCCCTTTGGTGAATTGGAGATTTCACTAATTTCTCCGAAATGTATTACCCTCGTGTTCAACTCGTTCGATATTTTTCCCCAAGAGATCTCATGGGTAAATGAATATATTGGAGTCGAAACGGAGCCTTAATTCAACATTTCAAAAAAAATTCCTCTTTTTGATGGCAATTTTCGCAAGTTTTTTCCTTATATTCGTAAGTCCTTCTATATTTTGACTCTATCACCCTCTACACACCTCGGATTTTCACGTAATTTTATACATAGTACCCTAAGACATAGGGCTACAACTTTTGTGCCCATGACCCTCGCATATTCTTTATTATTCACGATCAAAACAATGCTCCAATCCATATTAGAGAAATCGAAGATTTCTGAAAGGGGTACCCCTTCGGTGAATTGGAGAGTTCACTAATTTCTCCGAAATGTATTACCCTCGTGTTCAACTCGTTCGATATTTTTCCCCAAGAGATCTCATGGGTAAATGAATATATTGGAGTCGAAACGGAGCCTTAATTCAACATTTCAAAAAAAATTCCTCTTTTTGATGGCAATTTTCGCAAGTTTTTTCCTTATATTAGTACGTCCTTCTATATTTTGACTCTATCACCCTCTACACACCTCGGATTTGCACGTAATTTTATACATAGTACTCTAAGACATAGGGCTACAACTTTTGTGCCCATGTCCCTCTCATATTCTTTATTATTCACGATCAAAACAATGCTCCAATCCATATTAGAGAAATCGAAGATTTCTGAAAGGGGTACCCCTTCGGTGAATTGGAGATTTCACTAATTTCTCCGAAATGTATTACCCTCGTGTTCAACTCGTTCGATATTTTTCCCCAAGAGATCTCATGGGTAAATGAATATATTGGAGTCGAAACGGAGCCTTAATTCAACATTTCAAAAAAAATTCCTCTTTTTGATGGCAATTTTCGCAAGTTTTTTCCTTATATTCGTAAGTCCTTCTATATTTTGACTCTATCACCCTCTACACACCTCGGATTTTCACGTAATTTTATACATAGTACCCTAAGACATAGGGCTACAACTTTTGTGCCCATGACCCTCGCATATTCTTTATTATTCACGATCAAAACAATGCTCCAATCCATATTAGAGAAATCGAAGATTTCTGAAAGGGGTACCCCTTCGGTGAATTGGAGATTTCACTAATTTCTCCGAAATGTATTACCCTCGTGTTCAACTCGTTCGATATTTTTCCCCAAGAGATCTCATGGGTAAATGAATATATTGGAGTCGAAACGGAGCCTTAATTCAACATTTCAAAAAAAATTCCTCTTTTTGATGGCAATTTTCGCAAGTTTTTTCCTTATATTCGTAAGTCCTTCTATATTTTGACTCTATCACCCTCTACACAACTCGGATTTTCACGTAATTTTATACATAGTACCCTAAGACATAGGGCTACAACTTTTGTGCCCATGACCCTCGCATATTCTTTATTATTCACGATCAAAACAATGCTCCAATCCATATTAGAGAAATCGAAGATTTCTGAAAGGGGTACCCCTTTGGTGAATTGGAGATTTCACTAATTTCTCCGAAATGTATTACCCTCGTGTTCAACTCGTTCGATATTTTTCCCCAAGAGATCTCATGGGTAAATGAATATATTGGAGTCGAAACGGAGCCTTAATTCAACATTTCAAAAAAAATTCCTCTTTTTGATGGCAATTTTCGCAAGTTTTTTCCTTATATTCGTAAGTCCTTCTATATTTTGACTCTATCACCCTCTACACACCTCGGATTTTCACGTAATTTTATACATAGTACCCTAAGACATAGGGCTACAACTTTTGTGCCCATGACCCTCGCATATTCTTTATTATTCACGATCAAAACAATGCTCCAATCCATATTAGAGAAATCGAAGATTTCTGAAAGGGGTACCCCTTCGGTGAATTGGAGAGTTCACTAATTTCTCCGAAATGTATTACCCTCGTGTTCAACTCGTTCGATATTTTTCCCCAAGAGATCTCATGGGTAAATGAATATATTGGAGTCGAAACGGAGCCTTAATTCAACATTTCAAAAAAAATTCCTCTTTTTGATGGCAATTTTCGCAAGTTTTTTCCTTATATTAGTACGTCCTTCTATATTTTGACTCTATCACCCTCTACACACCTCGGATTTGCACGTAATTTTATACATAGTACTCTAAGACATAGGGCTACAACTTTTGTGCCCATGTCCCTCTCATATTCTTTATTATTCACGATCAAAACAATGCTCCAATCCATATTAGAGAAATCGAAGATTTCTGAAAGGGGTACCCCTTCGGTGAATTGGAGATTTCACTAATTTCTCCGAAATGTATTACCCTCGTGTTCAACTCGTTCGATATTTTTCCCCAAGAGATCTCATGGGTAAATGAATATATTGGAGTCGAAACGGAGCCTTAATTCAACATTTCAAAAAAAATTCCTCTTTTTGATGGCAATTTTCGCAAGTTTTTTCCTTATATTCGTAAGTCCTTCTATATTTTGACTCTATCACCCTCTACACACCTCGGATTTTCACGTAATTTTATACATAGTACCCTAAGACATAGGGCTACAACTTTTGTGCCCATGACCCTCGCATATTCTTTATTATTCACGATCAAAACAATGCTCCAATCCATATTAGAGAAATCGAAGATTTCTGAAAGGGGTACCCCTTCGGTGAATTGGAGATTTCACTAATTTCTCCGAAATGTATTACCCTCGTGTTCAACTCGTTCGATATTTTTCCCCAAGAGATCTCATGGGTAAATGAATATATTGGAGTCGAAACGGAGCCTTAATTCAACATTTCAAAAAAAATTCCTCTTTTTGATGGCAATTTTCGCAAGTTTTTTCCTTATATTCGTAAGTCCTTCTATATTTTGACTCTATCACCCTCTACACACCTCGGATTTTCACGTAATTTTATACATAGTACCCTAAGACATAGGGCTACAACTTTTGTGCCCATGACCCTCGCATATTCTTTATTATTCACGATCAAAACAATGCTCCAATCCATATTAGAGAAATCGAAGATTTCTGAAAGGGGTACCCCTTTGGTGAATTGGAGATTTCACTAATTTCTCCGAAATGTATTACCCTCGTGTTCAACTCGTTCGATATTTTTCCCCAAGAGATCTCATGGGTAAATGAATATATTGGAGTCGAAACGGAGCCTTAATTCAACATTTAAAAAAAAATCCCCCTTTTTGATGGCAATTTTCGCAAGTTTTTTCCTTATATTCGTACATCTCTCAGTATTTTGACTCTATCACCCTCTACACACCTCGGATTTTCACGTAATTTTATACATAGAACCCTAAGACATAGGGCTACAACTTTTGTGCCCATGACCCTCGCATATTCTTTAGTATTCACGATCAAAACAATGCTCCAATCCATATTAGAGAAATCGAAGATTTCTGAAAGGGGTACCCCTTTGGTGAATTGGAGATTTCACTAATTTCTCCGAAATGTATTACCCTCGTGTTCAACTCGTTCGATATTTTTCCCCAAGAGATCTCATGGGTAAATGAATATATTGGAGTCGAAACGGAGCCTTAATTCAACATTTAAAAAAAAATCCCCCTTTTTGATGGCAATTTTCGCAAGTTTTTTCCTTATATTCGTACATCTCTCAGTATTTTGACTCTATCACCCTCTACACACCTCGGATTTTCACGTAATTTTATACATAGAACCCTAAGACATAGGGCTACAACTTTTGTGCCCATGACCCTCGCATATTCTTTAGTATTCACGATCAAAACAATGCTCCAATCCATATTAGAGAAATCGAAGATTTCTGAAAGGGGTACCCCTTCGGTGAATTGGAGATTTCACTAATTTCTCCGAAATGTATTACCCTCGTGTTCAACTCATTCGATATTTTTCCCCAAGAGATCTCATGGGTAAATGAATATATTGGAGTCGAAACGGAGCCTTAAGTCAACATTTAAAAAAAAATTCCTCTTTTTGATGGCAATTTTCGCAAGTTTTTTCCTTATATTAGTACGTCCTTCTATATTTTGACTTTATCACCCTCTACACACCTCGGATTTGCACGTAATTTTATACATAGTACTCTAAGACATAGGGCTACAACTTTTGTGCCCATGTCCCTCTCATATTCTTTAGTATTCACGATCAAAACAATGCTCCAATCCATATTAGAGAAATCGAAGATTTCTGAAAGGGGTACCCCTTTGGTGAATTGGAGATTTCACTAATTTCTCCGAAATGTATTACCCTCGTGTTCAACTCGTTCGATATTTTTCCCCAAGAGATCTCATGGGTAAATGAATATATTGGAGTCGAAACGGAGCCTTAATTCAACATTTCAAAAAAAATTCCTCTTTTTGATGGCAATTTTCGCAAGTTTTTTCCTTATATTCGTAAGTCCTTCTATATTTTGACTCTATCACCCTCTACACACCTCGGATTTTCACGTAATTTTATACATAGTACCCTAAGACATAGGGCTACAACTTTTGTTGCCATGACCCTCGCATATTCTTTATTATTCACGATCAAAACAATGCTCCAATCCATATTAGAGAAATCGAAGATTTCTGAAAGGGGTACCCCTTTGGTGAATTGGAGATTTCACTAATTTCTCCGAAATGTATTACCCTCGTGTTCAACTCGTTCGATATTTTTCCCCAAGAGATCTCATGGGTAAATGAATATATTGGAGTCGAAACGGAGCCTTAAGTCAACATTTCAAAAAAAATTCCCCTTTTTGATGGCAATTTTCGCAAGTTTTTTCCTTATATTCGTACATCTCTCAGTATTTTGACTCTATCACCCTCTACACACCTCGGATTTTCACGTAATTTTATACATAGAACCCTAAGACATAGGGCTACAACTTTTGTGCCCATGACCCTCGCATATTCTTTAGTATTCACGATCAAAACAATGCTCCAATCCATATTAGAGAAATCGAAGATTTCTGAAAGGGGTACCCCTTCGGTGAATTGGAGATTTCACTAATTTCTCCGAAATGTATTACCCTCGTGTTCAACTCGTTCGATATTTTTCCCCAAGAGATCTCATGGGTAAATGAATATATTGGAGTCGAAACGGAGCCTTAATTCAACATTTCAAAAAAAATTCCTCTTTTTGATGGCAATTTTCGCAAGTTTTTTCCTTATATTCGTAAGTCCTTCTATATTTTGACTCTATCACCCTCTACACACCTCGGATTTTCACGTAATTTTATACATAGTACCCTAAGACATAGGGCTACAACTTTTGTGCCCATGACCCTCGCATATTCTTTATTATTCACGATCAAAACAATGCTCCAATCCATATTAGAGAAATCGAAGATTTCTGAAAGGGGTACCCCTTTGGTGAATTGGAGATTTCACTAATTTCTCCGAAATGTATTACCCTCGTGTTCAACTCGTTCGATATTTTTCCCCAAGAGATCTCATGGGTAAATGAATATATTGGAGTCGAAACGGAGCCTTAATTCAACATTTAAAAAAAAATCCCCCTTTTTGATGGCAATTTTCGCAAGTTTTTTCCTTATATTCGTACATCTCTCAGTATTTTGACTCTATCACCCTCTACACACCTCGGATTTTCACGTAATTTTGTACATAGAACCCTAAGACATAGGGCTACAACTTTTGTGCCCATGACCCTCGCATATTCTTTAGTATTCACGATCAAAACAATGCTCCAATCCATATTAGAGAAATCGAAGATTTCTGAAAGGGGTACCCCTTTGGTGAATTGGAGATTTCACTAATTTCTCCGAAATGTATTACCCTCGTGTTCAACTCGTTCGATATTTTTCCCCAAGAGATCTCATGGGTAAATGAATATATTGGAGTCGAAACGGAGCCTTAATTCAACATTTAAAAAAAAATCCCCCTTTTTGATGGCAATTTTCGCAAGTTTTTTCCTTATATTCGTACATCTCTTAGTATTTTGACTCTATCACCCTCTACACACCTCGGATTTTCACGTAATTTTATACATAGAACCCTAAGACATAGGGCTACAACTTTTGTGCCCATGACCCTCGCATATTCTTTAGTATTCACGATCAAAACAATGCTCCAATCCATATTAGAGAAATCGAAGATTTCTGAAAGGGGTACCCCTTTGGTGAATTGGAGATTTCACTAATTTCTCCGAAATGTATTACCCTCGTGTTCAACTCGTTCGATATTTTTCCCCAAGAGATCTCATGGGTAAATGAATATATTGGAGTCGAAACGGAGCCTTAAGTCAACATTTAAAAAAAAATTCCTCTTTTTGATGGCAATTTTCGCAAGTTTTTTCCTTATATTAGTACGTCCTTCTATATTTTGACTTTATCACCCTCTACACACCTCGGATTTGCACGTAATTTTATACATAGTACTCTAAGACATAGGGCTACAACTTTTGTGCCCATGTCCCTCTCATATTCTTTAGTATTCACGATCAAAACAATGCTCCAATCCATATTAGAGAAATCGAAGATTTCTGAAAGGGGTACCCCTTTGGTGAATTGGAGATTTCACTAATTTCTCCGAAATGTATTACCCTCGTGTTCAACTCGTTCGATATTTTTCCCCAAGAGATCTCATGGGTAAATGAATATATTGGAGTCGAAACGGAGCCTTAATTCAACATTTCAAAAAAAATTCCTCTTTTTGATGGCAATTTTCGCAAGTTTTTTCCTTATATTCGTAAGTCCTTCTATATTTTGACTCTATCACCCTCTACACACCTCGGATTTTCACGTAATTTTATACATAGTACCCTAAGACATAGGGCTACAACTTTTGTGCCCATGACCCTCGCATATTCTTTATTATTCACGATCAAAACAATGCTCCAATCCATATTAGAGAAATCGAAGATTTCTGAAAGGGGTACCCCTTCGGTGAATTGGAGATTTCACTAATTTCTCCGAAATGTATTACCCTCGTGTTCAACTCGTTCGATATTTTTCCCCAAGAGATCTCATGGGTAAATGAATATATTGGAGTCGAAACGGAGCCTTAATTCAACATTTCAAAAAAAATTCCTCTTTTTGATGGCAATTTTCGCAAGTTTTTTCCTTATATTAGTACGTCCTTCTATATTTTGACTTTATCACCCTCTACACACCTCGGATTTGCACGTAATTTTATACATAGTACTCTAAGACATAGGGCTACAACTTTTGTGCCCATGTCCCTCTCATATTCTTTATTATTCACGATCAAAACAATGCTCCAATCCATATTAGAGAAATCGAAGATTTCTGAAAGGGGTACCCCTTTGGTGAATTGGAGATTTCACTAATTTCTCCGAAATGTATTACCCTCGTGTTCAACTCGTTCGATATTTTTCCCCAAGAGATCTCATGGGTAAATGAATATATTGGAGTCGAAACGGAGCCTTAAGTCAACATTTCAAAAAAAATTCCTCTTTTTGATGGCAATTTTCGCAAGTTTTTTCCTTATATTAGTACGTCCTTCTATATTTTGACTCTATCACCCTCTACACACCTCGGATTTGCACGTAATTTTATACATAGTACTCTAAGACATAGGGCTACAACTTTTGTGCCCATGACCCTCGCATATTCTTTATTATTCACGATCAAAACAATGCTCCAATCCATATTAGAGAAATCGAAGATTTCTGAAAGGGGTACCCCTTTGGTGAATTGGAGATTTCACTAATTTCTCCGAAATGTATTACCCTCGTGTTCAACTCGTTCGATATTTTTCCCCAAGAGATCTCATGGGTAAATGAATATATTGGAGTCGAAACGGAGCCTTAATTCAACATTTAAAAAAAAATCCCCCTTTTTGATGGCAATTTTCGCAAGTTTTTTCCTTATATTCGTACATCTCTCAGTATTTTGACTCTATCACCCTCTACACACCTCGGATTTTCACGTAATTTTGTACATAGAACCCTAAGACATAGGGCTACAACTTTTGTGCCCATGACCCTCGCATATTCTTTATTATTCACGATCAAAACAATGCTCCAATCCATATTAGAGAAATCGAAGATTTCTGAAAGGGGTACCCCTTTGGTGAATTGGAGATTTCACTAATTTCTCCGAAATGTATTACCCTCGTGTTCAACTCGTTCGATATTTTTCCCCAAGAGATCTCATGGGTAAATGAATATATTGGAGTCGAAACGGAGCCTTAATTCAACATTTAAAAAAAAATCCCCCTTTTTGATGGCAATTTTCGCAAGTTTTTTCCTTATATTCGTACATCTCTCAGTATTTTGACTCTATCACCCTCTACACACCTCGGATTTTCACGTAATTTAGTACATAGAACCCTAAGACATAGGGCTACAACTTTTGTGCCCATGACCCTCGCATATTCTTTAGTATTCACGATCAAAACAATGCTCCAATCCATATTAGAGAAATCGAAGATTTCTGAAAGGGGTACCCCTTTGGTGAATTGGAGATTTCACTAATTTCTCCGAAATGTATTACCCTCGTGTTCAACTCGTTCGATATTTTTCCCCAAGAGATCTCATGGGTAAATGAATATATTGGAGTCGAAACGGAGCCTTAATTCAACATTTAAAAAAAAATCCCCCTTTTTGATGGCAATTTTCGCAAGTTTTTTCCTTATATTCGTACATCTCTCAGTATTTTGACTCTATCACCCTCTACACACCTCGGATTTTCACGTAATTTTATACATAGAACCCTAAGACATAGGGCTACAACTTTTGTGCCCATGACCCTCGCATATTCTTTAGTATTCACGATCAAAACAATGCTCCAATCCATATTAGAGAAATCGAAGATTTCTGAAAGGGGTACCCCTTTGGTGAATTGGAGATTTCACTAATTTCTCCGAAATGTATTACCCTCGTGTTCAACTCGTTCGATATTTTTCCCCAAGAGATCTCATGGGTAAATGAATATATTGGAGTCGAAACGGAGCCTTAAGTCAACATTTAAAAAAAAATTCCTCTTTTTGATGGCAATTTTCGCAAGTTTTTTCCTTATATTAGTACGTCCTTCTATATTTTGACTTTATCACCCTCTACACACCTCGGATTTGCACGTAATTTTATACATAGTACTCTAAGACATAGGGCTACAACTTTTGTGCCCATGTCCCTCTCATATTCTTTAGTATTCACGATCAAAACAATGCTCCAATCCATATTAGAGAAATCGAAGATTTCTGAAAGGGGTACCCCTTTGGTGAATTGGAGATTTCACTAATTTCTCCGAAATGTATTACCCTCGTGTTCAACTCGTTCGATATTTTTCCCCAAGAGATCTCATGGGTAAATGAATATATTGGAGTCGAAACGGAGCCTTAATTCAACATTTCAAAAAAAATTCCTCTTTTTGATGGCAATTTTCGCAAGTTTTTTCCTTATATTCGTAAGTCCTTCTATATTTTGACTCTATCACCCTCTACACACCTCGGATTTTCACGTAATTTTATACATAGTACCCTAAGACATAGGGCTACAACTTTTGTGCCCATGACCCTCGCATATTCTTTATTATTCACGATCAAAACAATGCTCCAATCCATATTAGAGAAATCGAAGATTTCTGAAAGGGGTACCCCTTCGGTGAATTGGAGATTTCACTAATTTCTCCGAAATGTATTACCCTCGTGTTCAACTCGTTCGATATTTTTCCCCAAGAGATCTCATGGGTAAATGAATATATTGGAGTCGAAACGGAGCCTTAATTCAACATTTCAAAAAAAATTCCTCTTTTTGATGGCAATTTTCGCAAGTATTTTCCTTATATTAGTACGTCCTTCTATATTTTGACTCTATCACCCTCTACACACCTCGGATTTGCACGTAATTTTATACATAGTACTCTAAGACATAGGGCTACAACTTTTGTGCCCATGACCCTCGCATATTCTTTAGCATTCACGATCAAAACAATGCTCCAATCCATATTAGAGAAATCGAAGATTTCTGAAAGGGGTACCCCTTTGGTGAATTGGAGATTTCACTAATTTCTCCGAAATGTATTACCCTCGTGTTCAACTCGTTCGATATTTTTCCCCAAGAGATCTCATGGGTAAATGAATATATTGGAGTCGAAACGGAGCCTTAAGTCAACATTTAAAAAAAAATTCCTCTTTTTGATGGCAATTTTCGCAAGTTTTTTCCTTATATTAGTACGTCCTTCTATATTTTGACTTTATCACCCTCTACACACCTCGGATTTGCACGTAATTTTATACATAGTACTCTAAGACATAGGGCTACAACTTTTGTGCCCATGTCCCTCTCATATTCTTTAGTATTCACGATCAAAACAATGCTCCAATCCATATTAGAGAAATCGAAGATTTCTGAAAGGGGTACCCCTTTGGTGAATTGGAGATTTCACTAATTTCTCCGAAATGTATTACCCTCGTGTTCAACTCGTTCGATATTTTTCCCCAAGAGATCTCATGGGTAAATGAATATATTGGAGTCGAAACGGAGCCTTAATTCAACATTTCAAAAAAAATTCCTCTTTTTGATGGCAATTTTCGCAAGTTTTTTCCTTATATTCGTAAGTCCTTCTATATTTTGACTCTATCACCCTCTACACACCTCGGATTTTCACGTAATTTTATACATAGTACCCTAAGACATAGGGCTACAACTTTTGTGCCCATGACCCTCGCATATTCTTTATTATTCACGATCAAAACAATACTCCAATCCATATTAGAGAAATCGAAGATTTCTGAAAGGGGTACCCCTTCGGTGAATTGGAGATTTCACTAATTTCTCCGAAATGTATTACCCTCGTGTTCAACTCGTTCGATATTTTTCCCCAAGAGATCTCATGGGTAAATGAATATATTGGAGTCGAAACGGAGCCTTAATTCAACATTTCAAAAAAAATTCCTCTTTTTGATGGCAATTTTCGCAAGTTTTTTCCTTATATTAGTACGTCCTTCTATATTTTGACTTTATCACCCTCTACACACCTCGGATTTGCACGTAATTTTATACATAGTACTCTAAGACATAGGGCTACAACTTTTGTGCCCATGTCCCTCTCATATTCTTTAGTATTCACGATCAAAACAATGCTCCAATCCATATTAGAGAAATCGAAGATTTCTGAAAGGGGTACCCCTTTGGTGAATTGGAGATTTCACTAATTTCTCCGAAATGTATTACCCTCGTGTTCAACTCGTTCGATATTTTTCCCCAAGAGATCTCATGGGTAAATGAATATATTGGAGTCGAAACGGAGCCTTAATTCAACATTTCAAAAAAAATTCCTCTTTTTGATGGCAATTTTCGCAAGTTTTTTCCTTATATTCGTAAGTCCTTCTATATTTTGACTCTATCACCCTCTACACACCTCGGATTTTCACGTAATTTTATACATAGTACCCTAAGACATAGGGCTACAACTTTTGTGCCCATGACCCTCGCATATTCTTTATTATTCACGATCAAAACAATGCTCCAATCCATATTAGAGAAATCGAAGATTTCTGAAAGGGGTACCCCTTCGGTGAATTGGAGATTTCACTAATTTCTCCGAAATGTATTACCCTCGTGTTCAACTCGTTCGATATTTTTCCCCAAGAGATCTCATGGGTAAATGAATATATTGGAGTCGAAACGGAGCCTTAATTCAACATTTCAAAAAAAATTCCTCTTTTTGATGGCAATTTTCGCAAGTTTTTTCCTTATATTAGTACGTCCTTCTATATTTTGACTCTATCACCCTCTACACACCTCGGATTTGCACGTAATTTTATACATAGTACTCTAAGACATAGGGCTACAACTTTTGTGCCCATGACCCTCGCATATTCTTTATTATTCACGATCAAAACAATGCTCCAATCCATATTAGAGAAATCGAAGATTTCTGAAAGGGGTACCCCTTTGGTGAATTGGAGATTTCACTAATTTCTCCGAAATGTATTACCCTCGTGTTCAACTCGTTCGATATTTTTCCCCAAGAGATCTCATGGGTAAATGAATATATTGGAGTCGAAACGGAGCCTTAATTCAACATTTAAAAAAAAATCCCCCTTTTTGATGGCAATTTTCGCAAGTTTTTTCCTTATATTCGTACATCTCTCAGTATTTTGACTCTATCACCCTCTACACACCTCGGATTTTCACGTAATTTTGTACATAGAACCCTAAGACAAAGGGCTACAACTTTTGTGCCCATGACCCTCGCATATTCTTTAGTATTCACGATCAAAACAATGCTCCAATCCATATTAGAGAAATCGAAGATTTCTGAAAGGGGTACCCCTTTGGTGAATTGGAGATTTCACTAATTTCTCCGAAATGTATTACCCTCGTGTTCAACTCGTTCGATATTTTTCCCCAAGAGATCTCATGGGTAAATGAATATATTGGAGTCGAAACGGAGCCTTAATTCAACATTTAAAAAAAAATCCCCCTTTTTGATGGCAATTTTCGCAAGTTTTTTCCTTATATTCGTACATCTCTCAGTATTTTGACTCTATCACCCTCTACACATCTCGGATTTTCACGTAATTTTATACATAGAACCCTAAGACATAGGGCTACAACTTTTGTGCCCATGACCCTCGCATATTCTTTAGTATTCACGATCAAAACAATGCTCCAATCCATATTAGAGAAATCGAAGATTTCTGAAAGGGGTACCCCTTTGGTGAATTGGAGATTTCACTAATTTCTCCGAAATGTATTACCCTCGTGTTCAACTCGTTCGATATTTTTCCCCAAGAGATCTCATGGGTAAATGAATATATTGGAGTCGAAACGGAGCCTTAATTCAACATTTCAAAAAAAATTCCTCTTTTTGATGGCAATTTTCGCAAGTTTTTTCCTTATATTCGTAAGTCCTTCTATATTTTGACTCTATCACCCTCTACACACCTCGGATTTGCACGTAATTTTATACATAGTACTCTAAGACATAGGGCTACAACTTTTGTGCCCATGACCCTCGCATATTCTTTAGTATTCACGATCAAAACAATGCTCCAATCCATATTAGAGAAATCGAAGATTTCTGAAAGGGGTACCCCTTTGGTGAATTGGAGATTTCACTAATTTCTCCGAAATGTATTACCCTCGTGTTCAACTCGTTCGATATTTTTCCCCAAGAGATCTCATGGGTAAATGAATATATTGGAGTCGAAACGGAGCCTTAATTCAACATTTCAAAAAAAATTCCTCTTTTTGATGGCAATTTTCGCAAGTTTTTTCCTTATATTCGTAAGTCCTTCTATATTTTGACTCTATCACCCTCTACACACCTCGGATTTTCACGTAATTTTATACATAGTACCCTAAGACATAGGGCTACAACTTTTGTGCCCATGACCCTCGCATATTCTTTATTATTCACGATCAAAACAATGCTCCAATCCATATTAGAGAAATCGAAGATTTCTGAAAGGGGTACCCCTTCGGTGAATTGGAGATTTCACTAATTTCTCCGAAATGTATTACCCTCGTGTTCAACTCGTTCGATATTTTTCCCCAAGAGATCTCATGGGTAAATGAATATATTGGAGTCGAAACGGAGCCTTAATTCAACATTTCAAAAAAAATTCCTCTTTTTGATGGCAATTTTCGCAAGTTTTTTCCTTATATTAGTACGTCCTTCTATATTTTGACTTTATCACCCTCTACACACCTCGGATTTGCACGTAATTTTATACATAGTACTCTAAGACATAGGGCTACAACTTTTGTGCCCATGTCCCTCTCATATTCTTTATTATTCACGATCAAAACAATGCTCCAATCCATATTAGAGAAATCGAAGATTTCTGAAAGGGGTACCCCTTTGGTGAATTGGAGATTTCACTAATTTCTCCGAAATGTATTACCCTCGTGTTCAACTCGTTCGATATTTTTCCCCAAGAGATCTCATGGGTAAATGAATATATTGGAGTCGAAACGGAGCCTTAAGTCAACATTTCAAAAAAAATTCCTCTTTTTGATGGCAATTTTCGCAAGTTTTTTCCTTATATTAGTACGTCCTTCTATATTTTGACTCTATCACCCTCTACACACCTCGGATTTGCACGTAATTTTATACATAGTACTCTAAGACATAGGGCTACAACTTTTGTGCCCATGACCCTCGCATATTCTTTATTATTCACGATCAAAACAATGCTCCAATCCATATTAGAGAAATCGAAGATTTCTGAAAGGGGTACCCCTTTGGTGAATTGGAGATTTCACTAATTTCTCCGAAATGTATTACCCTCGTGTTCAACTCGTTCGATATTTTTCCCCAAGAGATCTCATGGGTAAATGAATATATTGGAGTCGAAACGGAGCCTTAAGTCAACATTTCAAAAAAAATTCCCCTTTTTGATGGCAATTTTCGCAAGTTTTTTCCTTATATTCGTACATCTCTCAGTATTTTGACTGTATCACCCTCTACACACCTCGGATTTTCACGTAATTTTATACATAGTACCCTAAGACATAGGGCTACAACTTTTGTGCCCATGACCCTCGTATATTCTTTAGTATTCACGATCAAAACAATGCTCCAATCCATATTAGAGAAATCGAAGATTTCTGAAAGGGGTACCCCTTTGGTGAATTGGAGATTTCACTAATTTCTCCGAAATGTATTACCCTCGTGTTCAACTCATTCGATATTTTTCCCCAAGAGATCTCATGGGTAAATGAATATATTGGAGTCGAAACGGAGCCTTAATTCAACATTTCAAAAAAAATTCCTCTTTTTGATGGCAATTTTCGCAAGTTTTTTCCTTATATTAGTACGTCCTTCTATATTTTGACTTTATCACCCTCTACACACCTCGGATTTGCACGTAATTTTATACATAGTACTCTAAGACATAGGGCTACAACTTTTGTGCCCATGTCCCTCTCATATTCTTTATTATTCACGATCAAAACAATGCTCCAATCCATATTAGAGAAATCGAAGATTTCTGAAAGGGGTACCCCTTTGGTGAATTGGAGATTTCACTAATTTCTCCGAAATGTATTACCCTCGTGTTCAACTCGTTCGATATTTTTCCCCAAGAGATCTCATGGGTAAATGAATATATTGGAGTCGAAACGGAGCCTTAAGTCAACATTTCAAAAAAAATTCCTCTTTTTGATGGCAATTTTCGCAAGTTTTTTCCTTATATTAGTACGTCCTTCTATATTTTGACTCTATCACCCTCTACACACCTCGGATTTGCACGTAATTTTATACATAGTACTCTAAGACATAGGGCTACAACTTTTGTGCCCATGACCCTCGCATATTCTTTATTATTCACGATCAAAACAATGCTCCAATCCATATTAGAGAAATCGAAGATTTCTGAAAGGGGTACCCCTTTGGTGAATTGGAGATTTCACTAATTTCTCCGAAATGTATTACCCTCGTGTTCAACTCGTTCGATATTTTTCCCCAAGAGATCTCATGGGTAAATGAATATATTGGAGTCGAAACGGAGCCTTAAGTCAACATTTCAAAAAAAATTCCCCTTTTTGATGGCAATTTTCGCAAGTTTTTTCCTTATATTCGTACATCTCTCAGTATTTTGACTGTATCACCCTCTACACACCTCGGATTTTCACGTAATTTTATACATAGTACCCTAAGACATAGGGCTACAACTTTTGTGCCCATGACCCTCGTATATTCTTTAGTATTCACGATCAAAACAATGCTCCAATCCATATTAGAGAAATCGAAGATTTCTGAAAGGGGTACCCCTTTGGTGAATTGGAGATTTCACTAATTTCTCCGAAATGTATTACCCTCGTGTTCAACTCATTCGATATTTTTCCCCAAGAGATCTCATGGGTAAATGAATATATTGGAGTCGAAACGGAGCCTTAAGTCAACATTTAAAAAAAAATTCCTCTTTTTGATGGCAATTTTCGCAAGTTTTTTCCTTATATTAGTACGTCCTTCTATATTTTGACTTTATCACCCTCTACACACCTCGGATTTGCACGTAATTTTATACATAGTACTCTAAGACATAGGGCTACAACTTTTGTGCCCATGTCCCTCTCATATTCTTTAGTATTCACGATCAAAACAATGCTCCAATCCATATTAGAGAAATCGAAGATTTCTGAAAGGGGTACCCCTTTGGTGAATTGGAGATTTCACTAATTTCTCCGAAATGTATTACCCTCGTGTTCAACTCGTTCGATATTTTTCCCCAAGAGATCTCATGGGTAAATGAATATATTGGAGTCGAAACGGAGCCTTAATTCAACATTTCAAAAAAAATTCCTCTTTTTGATGGCAATTTTCGCAAGTTTTTTCCTTATATTCGTAAGTCCTTCTATATTTTGACTCTATCACCCTCTACACACCTCGGATTTTCACGTAATTTTATACATAGTACCCTAAGACATAGGGCTACAACTTTTGTGCCCATGACCCTCGCATATTCTTTATTATTCACGATCAAAACAATGCTCCAATCCATATTAGAGAAATCGAAGATTTCTGAAAGGGGTACCCCTTCGGTGAATTGGAGATTTCACTAATTTCTCCGAAATGTATTACCCTCGTGTTCAACTCGTTCGATATTTTTCCCCAAGAGATCTCATGGGTAAATGAATATATTGGAGTCGAAACGGAGCCTTAATTCAACATTTCAAAAAAAATTCCTCTTTTTGATGGCAATTTTCGCAAGTTTTTTCCTTATATTAGTACGTCCTTCTATATTTTGACTTTATCACCCTCTACACACCTCGGATTTGCACGTAATTTTATACATAGTACTCTAAGACATAGGGCTACAACTTTTGTGCCCATGTCCCTCTCATATTCTTTATTATTCACGATCAAAACAATGCTCCAATCCATATTAGAGAAATCGAAGATTTCTGAAAGGGGTACCCCTTTGGTGAATTGGAGATTTCACTAATTTCTCCGAAATGTATTACCCTCGTGTTCAACTCGTTCGATATTTTTCCCCAAGAGATCTCATGGGTAAATGAATATATTGGAGTCGAAACGGAGCCTTAAGTCAACATTTCAAAAAAAATTCCTCTTTTTGATGGCAATTTTCGCAAGTTTTTTCCTTATATTCGTAAGTCCTTCTATATTTTGACTCTATCACCCTCTACACACCTCGGATTTTCACGTAATTTTATACATAGTACCCTAAGACATAGGGCTACAACTTTTGTGCCCATGACCCTCGCATATTCTTTATTATTCACGATCAAAACAATGCTCCAATCCATATTAGAGAAATCGAAGATTTCTGAAAGGGGTACCCCTTCGGTGAATTGGAGATTTCACTAATTTCTCCGAAATGTATTACCCTCGTGTTCAACTCGTTCGATATTTTTCCCCAAGAGATCTCATGGGTAAATGAATATATTGGAGTCGAAACGGAGCCTTAATTCAACATTTCAAAAAAAATTCCTCTTTTTGATGGCAATTTTCGCAAGTTTTTTCCTTATATTAGTACGTCCTTCTATATTTTGACTCTATCACCCTCTACACACCTCGGATTTGCACGTAATTTTATACATAGTACTCTAAGACATAGGGCTACAACTTTTGTGCCCATGTCCCTCTCATATTCTTTATTATTCACGATCAAAACAATGCTCCAATCCATATTAGAGAAATCGAAGATTTCTGAAAGGGGTACCCCTTTGGTGAATTGGAGATTTCACTAATTTCTCCGAAATGTATTACCCTCGTGTTCAACTCGTTCGATATTTTTCCCCAAGAGATCTCATGGGTAAATGAATATATTGGAGTCGAAACGGAGCCTTAAGTCAACATTTCAAAAAAAATTCCTCTTTTTGATGGCAATTTTCGCAAGTTTTTTCCTTATATTAGTACGTCCTTCTATATTTTGACTCTATCACCCTCTACACACCTCGGATTTGCACGTAATTTTATACATAGTACTCTAAGACATAGGGCTACAACTTTTGTGCCCATGACCCTCGCATATTCTTTATTATTCACGATCAAAACAATGCTCCAATCCATATTAGAGAAATCGAAGATTTCTGAAAGGGGTACCCCTTTGGTGAATTGGAGATTTCACTAATTTCTCCGAAATGTATTACCCTCGTGTTCAACTCGTTCGATATTTTTCCCCAAGAGATCTCATGGGTAAATGAATATATTGGAGTCGAAACGGAGCCTTAAGTCAACATTTCAAAAAAAATTCCCCTTTTTGATGGCAATTTTCGCAAGTTTTTTCCTTATATTCGTACATCTCTCAGTATTTTGACTCTATCACCCTCTATACACCTCGGATTTTCACGTAATTTTATACATAGAACCCTAAGACATAGGGCTACAACTTTTGTGCCCATGACCCTCGCATATTCTTTAGTATTCACGATCAAAACAATGCTCCAATCCATATTAGAGAAATCGAAGATTTCTGAAAGGGGTACCCCTTCGGTGAATTGGAGATTTCACTAATTTCTCCGAAATGTATTACCCTCGTGTTCAACTCGTTCGATATTTTTCCCCAAGAGATCTCATGGGTAAATGAATATATTGGAGTCGAAACGGTGCCTTAATTCAACATTTCAAAAAAAATTCCTCTTTTTGATGGCAATTTTCGCAAGTTTTTTCCTTATATTCGTAAGTCCTTCTATATTTTGACTCTATCACCCTCTACACACCTCGGATTTTCACGTAATTTTATACATAGTACCCTAAGACATAGGGCTACAACTTTTGTGCCCATGACCCTCGCATATTCTTTATTATTCACGATCAAAACAATGCTCCAATCCATATTAGAGAAATCGAAGATTTCTGAAAGGGGTACCCCTTTGGTGAATTGGAGATTTCACTAATTTCTCCGAAATGTATTACCCTCGTGTTCAACTCGTTCGATATTTTTCCCCAAGAGATCTCATGGGTAAATGAATATATTGGAGTCGAAACGGAGCCTTAATTCAACATTTAAAAAAAAATCCCCCTTTTTGATGGCAATTTTCGCAAGTTTTTTCCTTATATTCGTACATCTCTCAGTATTTTGACTCTATCACCCTCTACACACCTCGGATTTTCACGTAATTTTATACATAGAACCCTAAGACATAGGGCTACAACTTTTGTGCCCATGACCCTCGCATATTCTTTAGTATTCACGATCAAAACAATGCTCCAATCCATATTAGAGAAATCGAAGATTTCTGAAAGGGGTACCCCTTTGGTGAATTGGAGATTTCACTAATTTCTCCGAAATGTATTACCCTCGTGTTCAACTCGTTCGATATTTTTCCCCAAGAGATCTCATGGGTAAATGAATATATTGGAGTCGAAACGGAGCCTTAATTCAACATTTAAAAAAAAATCCCCCTTTTTGATGGCAATTTTCGCAAGTTTTTTCCTTATATTCGTACATCTCTCAGTATTTTGACTCTATCACCCTCTACACACCTCGGATTTTCACGTAATTTTATACATAGAACCCTAAGACATAGGGCTACAACTTTTGTGCCCATGACCCTCGCATATTCTTTAGTATTCACGATCAAAACAATGCTCCAATCCATATTAGAGAAATCGAAGATTTCTGAAAGGGGTACCCCTTCGGTGAATTGGAGATTTCACTAATTTCTCCGAAATGTATTACCCTCGTGTTCAACTCGTTCGATATTTTTCCCCAAGAGATCTCATGGGTAAATGAATATATTGGAGTCGAAACGGAGCCTTAATTCAACATTTCAAAAAAAATTCCTCTTTTTGATGGCAATTTTCGCAAGTTTTTTCCTTATATTCGTAAGTCCTTCTATATTTTGACTCTATCACCCTCTACACACCTCGGATTTTCACGTAATTTTATACATAGTACCCTAAGACATAGGGCTACAACTTTTGTGCCCATGACCCTCGCATATTCTTTATTATTCACGATCAAAACAATGCTCCAATCCATATTAGAGAAATCGAAGATTTCTGAAAGGGGTACCCCTTCGGTGAATTGGAGATTTCACTAATTTCTCCGAAATGTATTACCCTCGTGTTCAACTCGTTCGATATTTTTCCCCAAGAGATCTCATGGGTAAATGAATATATTGGAGTCGAAACGGAGCCTTAATTCAACATTTCAAAAAAAATTCCTCTTTTTGATGGCAATTTTCGCAAGTTTTTTCCTTATATTCGTAAGTCCTTCTATATTTTGACTCTATCACCCTCTACACACCTCGGATTTTCACGTAATTTTATACATAGTACCCTAAGACATAGGGCTACAACTTTTGTGCCCATGACCCTCGCATATTCTTTATTATTCACGATCAAAACAATGCTCCAATCCATATTAGAGAAATCGAAGATTTCTGAAAGGGGTACCCCTTCGGTGAATTGGAGATTTCACTAATTTCTCCGAAATGTATTACCCTCGTGTTCAACTCGTTCGATATTTTTCCCCAAGAGATCTCATGGGTAAATGAATATATTGGAGTCGAAACGGTGCCTTAATTCAACATTTCAAAAAAAATTCCTCTTTTTGATGGCAATTTTCGCAAGTTTTTTCCTTATATTCGTAAGTCCTTCTATATTTTGACTCTATCACCCTCTACACACCTCGGATTTTCACGTAATTTTATACATAGTACCCTAAGACATAGGGCTACAACTTTTGTGCCCATGACCCTCGCATATTCTTTATTATTCACGATCAAAACAATGCTCCAATCCATATTAGAGAAATCGAAGATTTCTGAAAGGGGTACCCCTTTGGTGAATTGGAGATTTCACTAATTTCTCCGAAATGTATTACCCTCGTGTTCAACTCGTTCGATATTTTTCCCCAAGAGATCTCATGGGTAAATGAATATATTGGAGTCGAAACGGAGCCTTAATTCAACATTTAAAAAAAAATCCCCCTTTTTGATGGCAATTTTCGCAAGTTTTTTCCTTATATTCGTACATCTCTCAGTATTTTGACTCTATCACCCTCTACACACCTCGGATTTTCACGTAATTTTATACATAGAACCCTAAGACATAGGGCTACAACTTTTGTGCCCATGACCCTCGCATATTCTTTAGTATTCACGATCAAAACAATGCTCCAATCCATATTAGAGAAATCGAAGATTTCTGAAAGGGGTACCCCTTTGGTGAATTGGAGATTTCACTAATTTCTCCGAAATGTATTACCCTCGTGTTCAACTCGTTCGATATTTTTCCCCAAGAGATCTCATGGGTAAATGAATATATTGGAGTCGAAACGGAGCCTTAATTCAACATTTAAAAAAAAATCCCCCTTTTTGATGGCAATTTTCGCAAGTTTTTTCCTTATATTCGTACATCTCTCAGTATTTTGACTCTATCACCCTCTACACACCTCGGATTTTCACGTAATTTTATACATAGAACCCTAAGACATAGGGCTACAACTTTTGTGCCCATGACCCTCGCATATTCTTTAGTATTCACGATCAAAACAATGCTCCAATCCATATTAGAGAAATCAAAGATTTCTGAAAGGGGTACCCCTTCGGTGAATTGGAGATTTCACTAATTTCTCCGAAATGTATTACCCTCGTGTTCAACTCGTTCGATATTTTTCCCCAAGAGATCTCATGGGTAAATGAATATATTGGAGTCGAAACGGAGCCTTAATTCAACATTTCAAAAAAAATTCCTCTTTTTGATGGCAATTTTCGCAAGTTTTTTCCTTATATTCGTAAGTCCTTCTATATTTTGACTCTATCACCCTCTACACACCTCGGATTTTCACGTAATTTTATACATAGTACCCTAAGACATAGGGCTACAACTTTTGTGCCCATGACCCTCGCATATTCTTTATTATTCACGATCAAAACAATGCTCCAATCCATATTAGAGAAATCGAAGATTTCTGAAAGGGGTACCCCTTCGGTGAATTGGAGATTTCACTAATTTCTCCGAAATGTATTACCCTCGTGTTCAACTCGTTCGATATTTTTCCCCAAGAGATCTCATGGGTAAATGAATATATTGGAGTCGAAACGGAGCCTTAATTCAACATTTCAAAAAAAATTCCTCTTTTTGATGGCAATTTTCGCAAGTTTTTTCCTTATATTCGTAAGTCCTTCTATATTTTGACTCTATCACCCTCTACACACCTCGGATTTTCACGTAATTTTATACATAGTACCCTAAGACATAGGGCTACAACTTTTGTGCCCATGACCCTCGCATATTCTTTATTATTCACGATCAAAACAATGCTCCAATCCATATTAGAGAAATCGAAGATTTCTGAAAGGGGTACCCCTTCGGTGAATTGGAGATTTCACTAATTTCTCCGAAATGTATTACCCTCGTGTTCAACTCGTTCGATATTTTTCCCCAAGAGATCTCATGGGTAAATGAATATATTGGAGTCGAAACGGAGCCTTAATTCAACATTTCAAAAAAAATTCCTCTTTTTGATGGCAATTTTCGCAAGTTTTTTCCTTATATTAGTACGTCCTTCTATATTTTGACTCTATCACCCTCTACACACCTCGGATTTGCACGTAATTTTATACATAGTACTCTAAGACATAGGGCTACAACTTTTGTGCCCATGTCCCTCTCATATTCTTTATTATTCACGATCAAAACAATGCTCCAATCCATATTAGAGAAATCGAAGA
Source organism: Humulus lupulus (assembly GCF_963169125.1). Taxonomy (NCBI): domain Eukaryota; kingdom Viridiplantae; phylum Streptophyta; class Magnoliopsida; order Rosales; family Cannabaceae; genus Humulus; species Humulus lupulus. The sequence continues at coordinate 285,143,866 of NC_084795.1, forward strand.
TTTCTGAAAGGGGTACCCCTTTGGTGAATTGGAGATTTCACTAATTTCTCCGAAATGTATTACCCTCGTGTTCAACTCGTTCGATATTTTTCCCCAAGAGATCTCATGGGTAAATGAATATATTGGAGTCGAAACGGAGCCTTAAGTCAACATTTCAAAAAAAATTCCTCTTTTTGATGGCAATTTTCGCAAGTTTTTTCCTTATATTAGTACGTCCTTCTATATTTTGACTCTATCACCCTCTACACACCTCGGATTTGCACGTAATTTTATACATAGTACTCTAAGACATAGGGCTACAACTTTTGTGCCCATGACCCTCGCATATTCTTTATTATTCACGATCAAAACAATGCTCCAATCCATATTAGAGAAATCGAAGATTTCTGAAAGGGGTACCCCTTTGGTGAATTGGAGATTTCACTAATTTCTCCGAAATGTATTACCCTCGTGTTCAACTCGTTCGATATTTTTCCCCAAGAGATCTCATGGGTAAATGAATATATTGGAGTCGAAACGGAGCCTTAAGTCAACATTTCAAAAAAAATTCCCCTTTTTGATGGCAATTTTCGCAAGTTTTTTCCTTATATTCGTACATCTCTCAGTATTTTGACTCTATCACCCTCTATACACCTCGGATTTTCACGTAATTTTATACATAGAACCCTAAGACATAGGGCTACAACTTTTGTGCCCATGACCCTCGCATATTCTTTAGTATTCACGATCAAAACAATGCTCCAATCCATATTAGAGAAATCGAAGATTTCTGAAAGGGGTACCCCTTCGGTGAATTGGAGATTTCACTAATTTCTCCGAAATGTATTACCCTCGTGTTCAACTCGTTCGATATTTTTCCCCAAGAGATCTCATGGGTAAATGAATATATTGGAGTCGAAACGGTGCCTTAATTCAACATTTCAAAAAAAATTCCTCTTTTTGATGGCAATTTTCGCAAGTTTTTTCCTTATATTCGTAAGTCCTTCTATATTTTGACTCTATCACCCTCTACACACCTCGGATTTTCACGTAATTTTATACATAGTACCCTAAGACATAGGGCTACAACTTTTGTGCCCATGACCCTCGCATATTCTTTATTATTCACGATCAAAACAATGCTCCAATCCATATTAGAGAAATCGAAGATTTCTGAAAGGGGTACCCCTTTGGTGAATTGGAGATTTCACTAATTTCTCCGAAATGTATTACCCTCGTGTTCAACTCGTTCGATATTTTTCCCCAAGAGATCTCATGGGTAAATGAATATATTGGAGTCGAAACGGAGCCTTAATTCAACATTTAAAAAAAAATCCCCCTTTTTGATGGCAATTTTCGCAAGTTTTTTCCTTATATTCGTACATCTCTCAGTATTTTGACTCTATCACCCTCTACACACCTCGGATTTTCACGTAATTTTATACATAGAACCCTAAGACATAGGGCTACAACTTTTGTGCCCATGACCCTCGCATATTCTTTAGTATTCACGATCAAAACAATGCTCCAATCCATATTAGAGAAATCGAAGATTTCTGAAAGGGGTACCCCTTTGGTGAATTGGAGATTTCACTAATTTCTCCGAAATGTATTACCCTCGTGTTCAACTCGTTCGATATTTTTCCCCAAGAGATCTCATGGGTAAATGAATATATTGGAGTCGAAACGGAGCCTTAATTCAACATTTAAAAAAAAATCCCCCTTTTTGATGGCAATTTTCGCAAGTTTTTTCCTTATATTCGTACATCTCTCAGTATTTTGACTCTATCACCCTCTACACACCTCGGATTTTCACGTAATTTTATACATAGAACCCTAAGACATAGGGCTACAACTTTTGTGCCCATGACCCTCGCATATTCTTTAGTATTCACGATCAAAACAATGCTCCAATCCATATTAGAGAAATCGAAGATTTCTGAAAGGGGTACCCCTTCGGTGAATTGGAGATTTCACTAATTTCTCCGAAATGTATTACCCTCGTGTTCAACTCGTTCGATATTTTTCCCCAAGAGATCTCATGGGTAAATGAATATATTGGAGTCGAAACGGAGCCTTAATTCAACATTTCAAAAAAAATTCCTCTTTTTGATGGCAATTTTCGCAAGTTTTTTCCTTATATTCGTAAGTCCTTCTATATTTTGACTCTATCACCCTCTACACACCTCGGATTTTCACGTAATTTTATACATAGTACCCTAAGACATAGGGCTACAACTTTTGTGCCCATGACCCTCGCATATTCTTTATTATTCACGATCAAAACAATGCTCCAATCCATATTAGAGAAATCGAAGATTTCTGAAAGGGGTACCCCTTCGGTGAATTGGAGATTTCACTAATTTCTCCGAAATGTATTACCCTCGTGTTCAACTCGTTCGATATTTTTCCCCAAGAGATCTCATGGGTAAATGAATATATTGGAGTCGAAACGGAGCCTTAATTCAACATTTCAAAAAAAATTCCTCTTTTTGATGGCAATTTTCGCAAGTTTTTTCCTTATATTCGTAAGTCCTTCTATATTTTGACTCTATCACCCTCTACACACCTCGGATTTTCACGTAATTTTATACATAGTACCCTAAGACATAGGGCTACAACTTTTGTGCCCATGACCCTCGCATATTCTTTATTATTCACGATCAAAACAATGCTCCAATCCATATTAGAGAAATCGAAGATTTCTGAAAGGGGTACCCCTTCGGTGAATTGGAGATTTCACTAATTTCTCCGAAATGTATTACCCTCGTGTTCAACTCGTTCGATATTTTTCCCCAAGAGATCTCATGGGTAAATGAATATATTGGAGTCGAAACGGAGCCTTAATTCAACATTTCAAAAAAAATTCCTCTTTTTGATGGCAATTTTCGCAAGTTTTTTCCTTATATTAGTACGTCCTTCTATATTTTGACTCTATCACCCTCTACACACCTCGGATTTGCACGTAATTTTATACATAGTACTCTAAGACATAGGGCTACAACTTTTGTGCCCATGTCCCTCTCATATTCTTTATTATTCACGATCAAAACAATGCTCCAATCCATATTAGAGAAATCGAAGATTTCTGAAAGGGGTACCCCTTTGGTGAATTGGAGATTTCACTAATTTCTCCGAAATGTATTACCCTCGTGTTCAACTCGTTCGATATTTTTCCCCAAGAGATCTCATGGGTAAATGAATATATTGGAGTCGAAACGGAGCCTTAATTCAACATTTAAAAAAAAATCCCCCTTTTTGATGGCAATTTTCGCAAGTTTTTTCCTTATATTCGTACATCTCTCAGTATTTTGACTCTATCACCCTCTACACACCTCGGATTTGCACGTAATTTTATACATAGTACTCTAAGACATAGGGCTACAACTTTTGTGCCCATGACCCTCGCATATTCTTTATTATTCACGATCAAAACAATGCTCCAATCCATATTAGAGAAATCGAAGATTTCTGAAAGGGGTACCCCTTTGGTGAATTGGAGATTTCACTAATTTCTCCGAAATGTATTACCCTCGTGTTCAACTCGTTCGATATTTTTCCCCAAGAGATCTCATGGGTAAATGAATATATTGGAGTCGAAACGGAGCCTTAATTCAACATTTCAAAAAAAATTCCTCTTTTTGATGGCAATTTTCGCAAGTTTTTTCCTTATATTCGTAAGTCCTTCTATATTTTGACTCTATCACCCTCTACACACCTCGGATTTTCACGTAATTTTATACATAGTACCCTAAGACATAGGGCTACAACTTTTGTGCCCATGACCCTCGCATATTCTTTATTATTCACGATCAAAACAATGCTCCAATCCATATTAGAGAAATCGAAGATTTCTGAAAGGGGTACCCCTTCGGTGAATTGGAGATTTCACTAATTTCTCCGAAATGTATTACCCTCGTGTTCAACTCGTTCGATATTTTTCCCCAAGAGATCTCATGGGTAAATGAATATATTGGAGTCGAAACGGAGCCTTAATTCAACATTTCAAAAAAAATTCCTCTTTTTGATGGCAATTTTCGCAAGTTTTTTCCTTATATTAGTACGTCCTTCTATATTTTGACTTTATCACCCTCTACACACCTCGGATTTGCACGTAATTTTATACATAGTACTCTAAGACATAGGGCTACAACTTTTGTGCCCATGTCCCTCTCATATTCTTTATTATTCACGATCAAAACAATGCTCCAATCCATATTAGAGAAATCGAAGATTTCTGAAAGGGGTACCCCTTTGGTGAATTGGAGATTTCACTAATTTCTCCGAAATGTATTACCCTCGTGTTCAACTCGTTCGATATTTTTCCCCAAGAGATCTCATGGGTAAATGAATATATTGGAGTCGAAACGGAGCCTTAAGTCAACATTTCAAAAAAAATTCCTCTTTTTGATGGCAATTTTCGCAAGTTTTTTCCTTATATTCGTAAGTCCTTCTATATTTTGACTCTATCACCCTCTACACACCTCGGATTTTCACGTAATTTTATACATAGTACCCTAAGACATAGGGCTACAACTTTTGTGCCCATGACCCTCGCATATTCTTTATTATTCACGATCAAAACAATGCTCCAATCCATATTAGAGAAATCGAAGATTTCTGAAAGGGGTACCCCTTCGGTGAATTGGAGATTTCACTAATTTCTCCGAAATGTATTACCCTCGTGTTCAACTCGTTCGATATTTTTCCCCAAGAGATCTCATGGGTAAATGAATATATTGGAGTCGAAACGGAGCCTTAATTCAACATTTCAAAAAAAATTCCTCTTTTTGATGGCAATTTTCGCAAGTTTTTTCCTTATATTAGTACGTCCTTCTATATTTTGACTCTATCACCCTCTACACACCTCGGATTTGCACGTAATTTTATACATAGTACTCTAAGACATAGGGCTACAACTTTTGTGCCCATGTCCCTCTCATATTCTTTATTATTCACGATCAAAACAATGCTCCAATCCATATTAGAGAAATCGAAGATTTCTGAAAGGGGTACCCCTTTGGTGAATTGGAGATTTCACTAATTTCTCCGAAATGTATTACCCTCGTGTTCAACTCGTTCGATATTTTTCCCCAAGAGATCTCATGGGTAAATGAATATATTGGAGTCGAAACGGAGCCTTAAGTCAACATTTCAAAAAAAATTCCTCTTTTTGATGGCAATTTTCGCAAGTTTTTTCCTTATATTAGTACGTCCTTCTATATTTTGACTCTATCACCCTCTACACACCTCGGATTTGCACGTAATTTTATACATAGTACTCTAAGACATAGGGCTACAACTTTTGTGCCCATGACCCTCGCATATTCTTTATTATTCACGATCAAAACAATGCTCCAATCCATATTAGAGAAATCGAAGATTTCTGAAAGGGGTACCCCTTTGGTGAATTGGAGATTTCACTAATTTCTCCGAAATGTATTACCCTCGTGTTCAACTCGTTCGATATTTTTCCCCAAGAGATCTCATGGGTAAATGAATATATTGGAGTCGAAACGGAGCCTTAAGTCAACATTTCAAAAAAAATTCCCCTTTTTGATGGCAATTTTCGCAAGTTTTTTCCTTATATTCGTACATCTCTCAGTATTTTGACTCTATCACCCTCTATACACCTCGGATTTTCACGTAATTTTATACATAGAACCCTAAGACATAGGGCTACAACTTTTGTGCCCATGACCCTCGCATATTCTTTAGTATTCACGATCAAAACAATGCTCCAATCCATATTAGAGAAATCGAAGATTTCTGAAAGGGGTACCCCTTCGGTGAATTGGAGATTTCACTAATTTCTCCGAAATGTATTACCCTCGTGTTCAACTCGTTCGATATTTTTCCCCAAGAGATCTCATGGGTAAATGAATATATTGGAGTCGAAACGGTGCCTTAATTCAACATTTCAAAAAAAATTCCTCTTTTTGATGGCAATTTTCGCAAGTTTTTTCCTTATATTCGTAAGTCCTTCTATATTTTGACTCTATCACCCTCTACACACCTCGGATTTTCACGTAATTTTATACATAGTACCCTAAGACATAGGGCTACAACTTTTGTGCCCATGACCCTCGCATATTCTTTATTATTCACGATCAAAACAATGCTCCAATCCATATTAGAGAAATCGAAGATTTCTGAAAGGGGTACCCCTTTGGTGAATTGGAGATTTCACTAATTTCTCCGAAATGTATTACCCTCGTGTTCAACTCGTTCGATATTTTTCCCCAAGAGATCTCATGGGTAAATGAATATATTGGAGTCGAAACGGAGCCTTAATTCAACATTTAAAAAAAAATCCCCCTTTTTGATGGCAATTTTCGCAAGTTTTTTCCTTATATTCGTACATCTCTCAGTATTTTGACTCTATCACCCTCTACACACCTCGGATTTTCACGTAATTTTATACATAGAACCCTAAGACATAGGGCTACAACTTTTGTGCCCATGACCCTCGCATATTCTTTAGTATTCACGATCAAAACAATGCTCCAATCCATATTAGAGAAATCGAAGATTTCTGAAAGGGGTACCCCTTTGGTGAATTGGAGATTTCACTAATTTCTCCGAAATGTATTACCCTCGTGTTCAACTCGTTCGATATTTTTCCCCAAGAGATCTCATGGGTAAATGAATATATTGGAGTCGAAACGGAGCCTTAATTCAACATTTAAAAAAAAATCCCCCTTTTTGATGGCAATTTTCGCAAGTTTTTTCCTTATATTCGTACATCTCTCAGTATTTTGACTCTATCACCCTCTACACACCTCGGATTTTCACGTAATTTTATACATAGAACCCTAAGACATAGGGCTACAACTTTTGTGCCCATGACCCTCGCATATTCTTTAGTATTCACGATCAAAACAATGCTCCAATCCATATTAGAGAAATCGAAGATTTCTGAAAGGGGTACCCCTTCGGTGAATTGGAGATTTCACTAATTTCTCCGAAATGTATTACCCTCGTGTTCAACTCGTTCGATATTTTTCCCCAAGAGATCTCATGGGTAAATGAATATATTGGAGTCGAAACGGAGCCTTAATTCAACATTTCAAAAAAAATTCCTCTTTTTGATGGCAATTTTCGCAAGTTTTTTCCTTATATTCGTAAGTCCTTCTATATTTTGACTCTATCACCCTCTACACACCTCGGATTTTCACGTAATTTTATACATAGTACCCTAAGACATAGGGCTACAACTTTTGTGCCCATGACCCTCGCATATTCTTTATTATTCACGATCAAAACAATGCTCCAATCCATATTAGAGAAATCGAAGATTTCTGAAAGGGGTACCCCTTCGGTGAATTGGAGATTTCACTAATTTCTCCGAAATGTATTACCCTCGTGTTCAACTCGTTCGATATTTTTCCCCAAGAGATCTCATGGGTAAATGAATATATTGGAGTCGAAACGGAGCCTTAATTCAACATTTCAAAAAAAATTCCTCTTTTTGATGGCAATTTTCGCAAGTTTTTTCCTTATATTCGTAAGTCCTTCTATATTTTGACTCTATCACCCTCTACACACCTCGGATTTTCACGTAATTTTATACATAGTACCCTAAGACATAGGGCTACAACTTTTGTGCCCATGACCCTCGCATATTCTTTATTATTCACGATCAAAACAATGCTCCAATCCATATTAGAGAAATCGAAGATTTCTGAAAGGGGTACCCCTTCGGTGAATTGGAGATTTCACTAATTTCTCCGAAATGTATTACCCTCGTGTTCAACTCGTTCGATATTTTTCCCCAAGAGATCTCATGGGTAAATGAATATATTGGAGTCGAAACGGAGCCTTAATTCAACATTTCAAAAAAAATTCCTCTTTTTGATGGCAATTTTCGCAAGTTTTTTCCTTATATTAGTACGTCCTTCTATATTTTGACTCTATCACCCTCTACACACCTCGGATTTGCACGTAATTTTATACATAGTACTCTAAGACATAGGGCTACAACTTTTGTGCCCATGTCCCTCTCATATTCTTTATTATTCACGATCAAAACAATGCTCCAATCCATATTAGAGAAATCGAAGATTTCTGAAAGGGGTACCCCTTTGGTGAATTGGAGATTTCACTAATTTCTCCGAAATGTATTACCCTCGTGTTCAACTCGTTCGATATTTTTCCCCAAGAGATCTCATGGGTAAATGAATATATTGGAGTCGAAACGGAGCCTTAATTCAACATTTAAAAAAAAATCCCCCTTTTTGATGGCAATTTTCGCAAGTTTTTTCCTTATATTCGTACATCTCTCAGTATTTTGACTCTATCACCCTCTACACACCTCGGATTTGCACGTAATTTTATACATAGTACTCTAAGACATAGGGCTACAACTTTTGTGCCCATGACCCTCGCATATTCTTTATTATTCACGATCAAAACAATGCTCCAATCCATATTAGAGAAATCGAAGATTTCTGAAAGGGGTACCCCTTTGGTGAATTGGAGATTTCACTAATTTCTCCGAAATGTATTACCCTCGTGTTCAACTCGTTCGATATTTTTCCCCAAGAGATCTCATGGGTAAATGAATATATTGGAGTCGAAACGGAGCCTTAAGTCAACATTTCAAAAAAAATTCCCCTTTTTGATGGCAATTTTCGCAAGTTTTTTCCTTATATTCGTACATCTCTCAGTATTTTGACTGTATCACCCTCTACACACCTCGGATTTTCACGTAATTTTATACATAGTACCCTAAGACATAGGGCTACAACTTTTGTGCCCATGACCCTCGTATATTCTTTAGTATTCACGATCAAAACAATGCTCCAATCCATATTAGAGAAATCGAAGATTTCTGAAAGGGGTACCCCTTTGGTGAATTGGAGATTTCACTAATTTCTCCGAAATGTATTACCCTCGTGTTCAACTCATTCGATATTTTTCCCCAAGAGATCTCATGGGTAAATGAATATATTGGAGTCGAAACGGAGCCTTAAGTCAACATTTAAAAAAAAATTCCTCTTTTTGATGGCAATTTTCGCAAGTTTTTTCCTTATATTAGTACGTCCTTCTATATTTTGACTTTATCACCCTCTACACACCTCGGATTTGCACGTAATTTTATACATAGTACTCTAAGACATAGGGCTACAACTTTTGTGCCCATGTCCCTCTCATATTCTTTAGTATTCACGATCAAAACAATGCTCCAATCCATATTAGAGAAATCGAAGATTTCTGAAAGGGGTACCCCTTTGGTGAATTGGAGATTTCACTAATTTCTCCGAAATGTATTACCCTCGTGTTCAACTCGTTCGATATTTTTCCCCAAGAGATCTCATGGGTAAATGAATATATTGGAGTCGAAACGGAGCCTTAAGTCAACATTTCAAAAAAAATTCCTCTTTTTGATGGCAATTTTCGCAAGTTTTTTCCTTATATTCGTAAGTCCTTCTATATTTTGACTCTATCACCCTCTACACACCTCGGATTTTCACGTAATTTTATACATAGTACCCTAAGACATAGGGCTACAACTTTTGTGCCCATGACCCTCGCATATTCTTTATTATTCACGATCAAAACAATGCTCCAATCCATATTAGAGAAATCGAAGATTTCTGAAAGGGGTACCCCTTCGGTGAATTGGAGATTTCACTAATTTCTCCGAAATGTATTACCCTCGTGTTCAACTCATTCGATATTTTTCCCCAACAGATCTCATGGGTAAATGAATATATTGGAGTCGAAACGGAGCCTTAATTCAACATTTCAAAAAAAATTCCTCTTTTTGATGGCAATTTTCGCAAGTTTTTTCCTTATATTAGTACGTCCTTCTATATTTTGACTTTATCACCCTCTACACACCTCGGATTTGCACGTAATTTTATACATAGTACTCTAAGACATAGGGCTACAACTTTTGTGCCCATGTCCCTCTCATATTCTTTATTATTCACGATCAAAACAATGCTCCAATCCATATTAGAGAAATCGAAGATTTCTGAAAGGGGTACCCCTTTGGTGAATTGGAGATTTCACTAATTTCTCCGAAATGTATTACCCTCGTGTTCAACTCGTTCGATATTTTTCCCCAAGAGATCTCATGGGTAAATGAATATATTGGAGTCGAAACGGAGCCTTAAGTCAACATTTCAAAAAAAATTCCTCTTTTTGATGGCAATTTTCGCAAGTTTTTTCCTTATATTAGTACGTCCTTCTATATTTTGACTCTATCACCCTCTACACACCTCGGATTTGCACGTAATTTTATACATAGTACTCTAAGACATAGGGCTACAACTTTTGTGCCCATGACCCTCGCATATTCTTTATTATTCACGATCAAAACAATGCTCCAATCCATATTAGAGAAATCGAAGATTTCTGAAAGGGGTACCCCTTTGGTGAATTGGAGATTTCACTAATTTCTCCGAAATGTATTACCCTCGTGTTCAACTCGTTCGATATTTTTCCCCAAGAGATCTCATGGGTAAATGAATATATTGGAGTCGAAACGGAGCCTTAAGTCAACATTTCAAAAAAAATTCCCCTTTTTGATGGCAATTTTCGCAAGTTTTTTCCTTATATTCGTACATCTCTCAGTATTTTGACTGTATCACCCTCTACACACCTCGGATTTTCACGTAATTTTATACATAGTACCCTAAGACATAGGGCTACAACTTTTGTGCCCATGACCCTCGTATATTCTTTAGTATTCACGATCAAAACAATGCTCCAATCCATATTAGAGAAATCGAAGATTTCTGAAAGGGGTACCCCTTTGGTGAATTGGAGATTTCACTAATTTCTCCGAAATGTATTACCCTCGTGTTCAACTCGTTCGATATTTTTCCCCAAGAGATCTCATGGGTAAATGAATATATTGGAGTCGAAACGGAGCCTTAAGTCAACATTTCAAAAAAAATTCCTCTTTTTGATGGCAATTTTCGCAAGTTTTTTCCTTATATTCGTAAGTCCTTCTATATTTTGACTCTATCACCCTCTACACACCTCGGATTTTCACGTAATTTTATACATAGTACCCTAAGACATAGGGCTACAACTTTTGTGCCCATGACCCTCGCATATTCTTTATTATTCACGATCAAAACAATGCTCCAATCCATATTAGAGAAATCGAAGATTTCTGAAAGGGGTACCCCTTTGGTGAATTGGAGATTTCACTAATTTCTCCGAAATGTATTACCCTCGTGTTCAACTCGTTCGATATTTTTCCCCAAGAGATCTCATGGGTAAATGAATATATTGGAGTCGAAACGGAGCCTTAATTCAACATTTCAAAAAAAATTCCTCTTTTTGATGGCAATTTTCGCAAGTTTTTTCCTTATATTCGTAAGTCCTTCTATATTTTGACTCTATCACCCTCTACACACCTCGGATTTTCACGTAATTTTATACATAGTACCCTAAGACATAGGGCTACAACTTTTGTGCCCATGACCCTCGCATATTCTTTATTATTCACGATCAAAACAATGCTCCAATCCATATTAGAGAAATCGAAGATTTCTGAAAGGGGTACCCCTTTGGTGAATTGGAGATTTCACTAATTTCTCCGAAATGTATTACCCTCGTGTTCAACTCGTTCGATATTTTTCCCCAAGAGATCTCATGGGTAAATGAATATATTGGAGTCGAAACGGAGCCTTAAGTCAACATTTCAAAAAAAATTCCCCTTTTTGATGGCAATTTTCGCAAGTTTTTTCCTTATATTCGTACATCTCTCAGTATTTTGACTGTATCACCCTCTACACACCTCGGATCTTCACGTAATTTTATACATAGTACCCTAAGACATAGGGCTACAACTTTTGTGCCCATGACCCTCGTATATTCTTTAGTATTCACGATCAAAACAATGCTCCAATCCATATTAGAGAAATCGAAGATTTCTGAAAGGGGTACCCCTTTGGTGAATTGGAGATTTCACTAATTTCTCCGAAATGTATTACCCTCGTGTTCAACTCATTCGATATTTTTCCCCAAGAGATCTCATGGGTAAATGAATATATTGGAGTCGAAACGGAGCCTTAAGTCAACATTTAAAAAAAAATTCCTCTTTTTGATGGCAATTTTCGCAAGTTTTTTCCTTATATTAGTACGTCCTTCTATATTTTGACTTTATCACCCTCTACACACCTCGGATTTGCACGTAATTTTATACATAGTACTCTAAGACATAGGGCTACAACTTTTGTGCCCATGTCCCTCTCATATTCTTTAGTATTCACGATCAAAACAATGCTCCAATCCATATTAGAGAAATCGAAGATTTCTGAAAGGGGTACCCCTTTGGTGAATTGGAGATTTCACTAATTTCTCCGAAATGTATTACCCTCGTGTTCAACTCGTTCGATATTTTTCCCCAAGAGATCTCATGGGTAAATGAATATATTGGAGTCGAAACGGAGCCTTAATTCAACATTTCAAAAAAAATTCCTCTTTTTGATGGCAATTTTCGCAAGTTTTTTCCTTATATTCGTAAGTCCTTCTATATTTTGACTCTATCACCCTCTACACACCTCGGATTTTCACGTAATTTTATACATAGTACCCTAAGACATAGGGCTACAACTTTTGTGCCCATGACCCTCGCATATTCTTTATTATTCACGATCAAAACAATGCTCCAATCCATATTAGAGAAATCGAAGATTTCTGAAAGGGGTACCCCTTCGGTGAATTGGAGATTTCACTAATTTCTCCGAAATGTATTACCCTCGTGTTCAACTCGTTCGATATTTTTCCCCAAGAGATCTCATGGGTAAATGAATATATTGGAGTCGAAACGGAGCCTTAATTCAACATTTCAAAAAAAATTCCTCTTTTTGATGGCAATTTTCGCAAGTTTTTTCCTTATATTAGTACGTCCTTCTATATTTTGACTTTATCACCCTCTACACACCTCGGATTTGCACGTAATTTTATACATAGTACTCTAAGACATAGGGCTACAACTTTTGTGCCCATGTCCCTCTCATATTCTTTATTATTCACGATCAAAACAATGCTCCAATCCATATTAGAGAAATCGAAGATTTCTGAAAGGGGTACCCCTTTGGTGAATTGGAGATTTCACTAATTTCTCCGAAATGTATTACCCTCGTGTTCAACTCGTTCGATATTTTTCCCCAAGAGATCTCATGGGTAAATGAATATATTGGAGTCGAAACGGAGCCTTAAGTCAACATTTCAAAAAAAATTCCTCTTTTTGATGGCAATTTTCGCAAGTTTTTTCCTTATATTCGTAAGTCCTTCTATATTTTGACTCTATCACCCTCTACACACCTCGGATTTTCACGTAATTTTATACATAGTACCCTAAGACATAGGGCTACAACTTTTGTGCCCATGACCCTCGCATATTCTTTATTATTCACGATCAAAACAATGCTCCAATCCATATTAGAGAAATCGAAGATTTCTGAAAGGGGTACCCCTTCGGTGAATTGGAGATTTCACTAATTTCTCCGAAATGTATTACCCTCGTGTTCAACTCGTTCGATATTTTTCCCCAAGAGATCTCATGGGTAAATGAATATATTGGAGTCGAAACGGAGCCTTAATTCAACATTTCAAAAAAAATTCCTCTTTTTGATGGCAATTTTCGCAAGTTTTTTCCTTATATTAGTACGTCCTTCTATATTTTGACTTTATCACCCTCTACACACCTCGGATTTGCACGTAATTTTATACATAGTACTCTAAGACATAGGGCTACAACTTTTGTGCCCATGTACCTCTCATATTCTTTATTATTCACGATCAAAACAATGCTCCAATCCATATTAGAGAAATCGAAGATTTCTGAAAGGGGTACCCCTTTGGTGAATTGGAGATTTCACTAATTTCTCCGAAATGTATTACCCTCGTGTTCAACTCGTTCGATATTTTTCCCCAAGAGATCTCATGGGTAAATGAATATATTGGAGTCGAAACGGAGCCTTAAGTCAACATTTCAAAAAAAATTCCTCTTTTTGATGGCAATTTTCGCAAGTTTTTTCCTTATATTCGTAAGTCCTTCTATATTTTGACTCTATCACCCTCTACACACCTCGGATTTTCACGTAATTTTATACATAGTACCCTAAGACATAGGGCTACAACTTTTGTGCCCATGACCCTCGCATATTCTTTATTATTCACGATCAAAACAATGCTCCAATCCATATTAGAGAAATCGAAGATTTCTGAAAGGGGTACCCCTTCGGTGAATTGGAGATTTCACTAATTTCTCCGAAATGTATTACCCTCGTGTTCAACTCGTTCGATATTTTTCCCCAAGAGATCTCATGGGTAAATGAATATATTGGAGTCGAAACGGAGCCTTAATTCAACATTTCAAAAAAAATTCCTCTTTTTGATGGCAATTTTCGCAAGTTTTTTCCTTATATTAGTACGTCCTTCTATATTTTGACTTTATCACCCTCTACACACCTCGGATTTGCACGTAATTTTATACATAGTACTCTAAGACATAGGGCTACAACTTTTGTGCCCATGTACCTCTCATATTCTTTATTATTCACGATCAAAACAATGCTCCAATCCATATTAGAGAAATCGAAGATTTCTGAAAGGGGTACCCCTTTGGTGAATTGGAGATTTCACTAATTTCTCCGAAATGTATTACCCTCGTGTTCAACTCGTTCGATATTTTTCCCCAAGAGATCTCATGGGTAAATGAATATATTGGAGTCGAAACGGAGCCTTAAGTCAACATTTCAAAAAAAATTCCTCTTTTTGATGGCAATTTTCGCAAGTTTTTTCCTTATATTAGTACGTCCTTCTATATTTTGACTCTATCACCCTCTACACACCTCGGATTTGCACGTAATTTTATACATAGTACTCTAAGACATAGGGCTACAACTTTTGTGCCCATGACCCTCGCATATTCTTTATTATTCACGATCAAAACAATGCTCCAATCCATATTAGAGAAATCGAAGATTTCTGAAAGGGGTACCCCTTTGGTGAATTGGAGATTTCACTAATTTCTCCGAAATGTATTACCCTCGTGTTCAACTCGTTCGATATTTTTCCCCAAGAGATCTCATGGGTAAATGAATATATTGGAGTCGAAACGGAGCCTTAAGTCAACATTTCAAAAAAAATTCTCCTTTTTGATGGCAATTTTCGCAAGTTTTTTCCTTATATTCGTACATCTCTCAGTATTTTGACTCTATCACCCTCTACACACCTCGGATTTTCACGTAATTTTATACATAGAACCCTAAGACATAGGGCTACAACTTTTGTGCCCATGACCCTCGCATATTCTTTAGTATTCACGATCAAAACAATGCTCCAATCCATATTAGAGAAATCGAAGATTTCTGAAAGGGGTACCCCTTCGGTGAATTGGAGATTTCACTAATTTCTCCGAAATGTATTACCCTCGTGTTCAACTCGTTCGATATTTTTCCCCAAGAGATCTCATGGGTAAATGAATATATTGGAGTCGAAACGGAGCCTTAATTCAACATTTCAAAAAAAATTCCTCTTTTTGATGGCAATTTTCGCAAGTTTTTTCCTTATATTAGTACGTCCTTCTATATTTTGACTTTATCACCCTCTACACACCTCGGATTTGCACGTAATTTTATACATAGTACTCTAAGACATAGGGCTACAACTTTTGTGCCCATGTCCCTCTCATATTCTTTAGTATTCACGATCAAAACAATGCTCCAATCCATATTAGAGAAATCGAAGATTTCTGAAAGGGGTACCCCTTTGGTGAATTGGAGATTTCACTAATTTCTCCGAAATGTATTACCCTCGTGTTCAACTCGTTCGATATTTTTCCCCAAGAGATCTCATGGGTAAATGAATATATTGGAGTCGAAACGGAGCCTTAATTCAACATTTCAAAAAAAATTCCTCTTTTTGATGGCAATTTTCGCAAGTTTTTTCCTTATATTCGTAAGTCCTTCTATATTTTGACTCTATCACCCTCTACACACCTCGGATTTTCACGTAATTTTATACATAGTACCCTAAGACATAGGGCTACAACTTTTGTGCCCATGACCCTCGCATATTCTTTATTATTCACGATCAAAACAATGCTCCAATCCATATTAGAGAAATCGAAGATTTCTGAAAGGGGTACCCCTTCGGTGAATTGGAGATTTCACTAATTTCTCCGAAATGTATTACCCTCGTGTTCAACTCGTTCGATATTTTTCCCCAAGAGATCTCATGGGTAAATGAATATATTGGAGTCGAAACGGAGCCTTAATTCAACATTTCAAAAAAAATTCCTCTTTTTGATGGCAATTTTCGCAAGTTTTTTCCTTATATTAGTACGTCCTTCTATATTTTGACTTTATCACCCTCTACACACCTCGGATTTGCACGTAATTTTATACATAGTACTCTAAGACATAGGGCTACAACTTTTGTGCCCATGTCCCTCTCATATTCTTTATTATTCACGATCAAAACAATGCTCCAATCCATATTAGAGAAATCGAAGATTTCTGAAAGGGGTACCCCTTTGGTGAATTGGAGATTTCACTAATTTCTCCGAAATGTATTACCCTCGTGTTCAACTCGTTCGATATTTTTCCCCAAGAGATCTCATGGGTAAATGAATATATTGGAGTCGAAACGGAGCCTTAAGTCAACATTTCAAAAAAAATTCCTCTTTTTGATGGCAATTTTCGCAAGTTTTTTCCTTATATTCGTAAGTCCTTCTATATTTTGACTCTATCACCCTCTACACACCTCGGATTTTCACGTAATTTTATACATAGTACCCTAAGACATAGGGCTACAACTTTTGTGCCCATGACCCTCGCATATTCTTTATTATTCACGATCAAAACAATGCTCCAATCCATATTAGAGAAATCGAAGATTTCTGAAAGGGGTACCCCTTCGGTGAATTGGAGATTTCACTAATTTCTCCGAAATGTATTACCCTCGTGTTCAACTCGTTCGATATTTTTCCCCAAGAGATCTCATGGGTAAATGAATATATTGGAGTCGAAACGGAGCCTTAATTCAACATTTCAAAAAAAATTCCTCTTTTTGATGGCAATTTTCGCAAGTTTTTTCCTTATATTAGTACGTCCTTCTATATTTTGACTTTATCACCCTCTACACACCTCGGATTTGCACGTAATTTTATACATAGTACTCTAAGACATAGGGCTACAACTTTTGTGCCCATGTACCTCTCATATTCTTTATTATTCACGATCAAAACAATGCTCCAATCCATATTAGAGAAATCGAAGATTTCTGAAAGGGGTACCCCTTTGGTGAATTGGAGATTTCACTAATTTCTCCGAAATGTATTACCCTCGTGTTCAACTCGTTCGATATTTTTCCCCAAGAGATCTCATGGGTAAATGAATATATTGGAGTCGAAACGGAGCCTTAAGTCAACATTTCAAAAAAAATTCCTCTTTTTGATGGCAATTTTCGCAAGTTTTTTCCTTATATTCGTAAGTCCTTCTATATTTTGACTCTATCACCCTCTACACACCTCGGATTTTCACGTAATTTTATACATAGTACCCTAAGACATAGGGCTACAACTTTTGTGCCCATGACCCTCGCATATTCTTTATTATTCACGATCAAAACAATGCTCCAATCCATATTAGAGAAATCGAAGATTTCTGAAAGGGGTACCCCTTCGGTGAATTGGAGATTTCACTAATTTCTCCGAAATGTATTACCCTCGTGTTCAACTCGTTCGATATTTTTCCCCAAGAGATCTCATGGGTAAATGAATATATTGGAGTCGAAACGGAGCCTTAATTCAACATTTCAAAAAAAATTCCTCTTTTTGATGGCAATTTTCGCAAGTTTTTTCCTTATATTAGTACGTCCTTCTATATTTTGACTTTATCACCCTCTACACACCTCGGATTTGCACGTAATTTTATACATAGTACTCTAAGACATAGGGCTACAACTTTTGTGCCCATGTACCTCTCATATTCTTTATTATTCACGATCAAAACAATGCTCCAATCCATATTAGAGAAATCGAAGATTTCTGAAAGGGGTACCCCTTTGGTGAATTGGAGATTTCACTAATTTCTCCGAAATGTATTACCCTCGTGTTCAACTCGTTCGATATTTTTCCCCAAGAGATCTCATGGGTAAATGAATATATTGGAGTCGAAACGGAGCCTTAAGTCAACATTTCAAAAAAAATTCCTCTTTTTGATGGCAATTTTCGCAAGTTTTTTCCTTATATTAGTACGTCCTTCTATATTTTGACTCTATCACCCTCTACACACCTCGGATTTGCACGTAATTTTATACATAGTACTCTAAGACATAGGGCTACAACTTTTGTGCCCATGACCCTCGCATATTCTTTATTATTCACGATCAAAACAATGCTCCAATCCATATTAGAGAAATCGAAGATTTCTGAAAGGGGTACCCCTTTGGTGAATTGGAGATTTCACTAATTTCTCCGAAATGTATTACCCTCGTGTTCAACTCGTTCGATATTTTTCCCCAAGAGATCTCATGGGTAAATGAATATATTGGAGTCGAAACGGAGCCTTAAGTCAACATTTCAAAAAAAATTCCCCTTTTTGATGGCAATTTTCGCAAGTTTTTTCCTTATATTCGTACATCTCTCAGTATTTTGACTCTATCACCCTCTACACACCTCGGATTTTCACGTAATTTTATACATATAACCCTAAGACATAGGGCTACAACTTTTGTGCCCATGACCCTCGCATATTCTTTAGTATTCACGATCAAAACAATGCTCCAATCCATATTAGAGAAATCGAAGATTTCTGAAAGGGGTACCCCTTCGGTGAATTGGAGATTTCACTAATTTCTCCGAAATGTATTACCCTCGTGTTCAACTCGTTCGATATTTTTCCCCAAGAGATCTCATGGGTAAATGAATATATTGGAGTCGAAACGGTGCCTTAATTCAACATTTCAAAAAAAATTCCTCTTTTTGATGGCAATTTTCGCAAGTTTTTTCCTTATATTCGTAAGTCCTTCTATATTTTGACTCTATCACCCTCTACACACCTCGGATTTTCACGTAATTTTATACATAGTACCCTAAGACATAGGGCTACAACTTTTGTGCCCATGACCCTCGCATATTCTTTATTATTCACGATCAAAACAATGCTCCAATCCATATTAGAGAAATCGAAGATTTCTGAAAGGGGTACCCCTTTGGTGAATTGGAGATTTCACTAATTTCTCCGAAATGTATTACCCTCGTGTTCAACTCGTTCGATATTTTTCCCCAAGAGATCTCATGGGTAAATGAATATATTGGAGTCGAAACGGAGCCTTAATTCAACATTTAAAAAAAAATCCCCCTTTTTGATGGCAATTTTCGCAAGTTTTTTCCTTATATTCGTTCATCTCTCAGTATTTTGACTCTATCACCCTCTACACACCTCGGATTTTCACGTAATTTTATACATAGAACCCTAAGACATAGGGCTACAACTTTTGTGCCCATGACCCTCGCATATTCTTTAGTATTCACGATCAAAACAATGCTCCAATCCATATTAGAGAAATCGAAGATTTCTGAAAGGGGTACCCCTTTGGTGAATTGGAGATTTCACTAATTTCTCCGAAATGTATTACCCTCGTGTTCAACTCGTTCGATATTTTTCCCCAAGAGATCTCATGGGTAAATGAATATATTGGAGTCGAAACGGAGCCTTAATTCAACATTTAAAAAAAAATCCCCCTTTTTGATGGCAATTTTCGCAAGTTTTTTCATTATATTCGTACATCTCTCAGTATTTTGACTCTATCACCCTCTACACACCTCGGATTTTCACGTAATTTTATACATAGAACCCTAAGACATAGGGCTACAACTTTTGTGCCCATGACCCTCGCATATTCTTTAGTATTCACGATCAAAACAATGCTCCAATCCATATTAGAGAAATCGAAGATTTCTGAAAGGGGTACCCCTTCGGTGAATTGGAGATTTCCCTAATTTCTCCGAAATGTATTACCCTCGTGTTCAACTCGTTCGATATTTTTCCCCAAGAGATCTCATGGGTAAATGAATATATTGGAGTCGAAACGGAGCCTTAATTCAACATTTCAAAAAAAATTCCTCTTTTTGATGGCAATTTTCGCAAGTTTTTTCCTTATATTCGTAAGTCCTTCTATATTTTGACTCTATCACCCTCTACACACCTCGGATTTTCACGTAATTTTATACATAGTACCCTAAGACATAGGGCTACAACTTTTGTGCCCATGACCCTCGCATATTCTTTATTATTCACGATCAAAACAATGCTCCAATCCATATTAGAGAAATCGAAGATTTCTGAAAGGGGTACCCCTTCGGTGAATTGGAGATTTCACTAATTTCTCCGAAATGTATTACCCTCGTGTTCAACTCGTTCGATATTTTTCCCCAAGAGATCTCATGGGTAAATGAATATATTGGAGTCGAAACGGAGCCTTAATTCAACATTTCAAAAAAAATTCCTCTTTTTGATGGCAATTTTCGCAAGTTTTTTCCTTATATTCGTAAGTCCTTCTATATTTTGACTCTATCACCCTCTACACACCTCGGATTTTCACGTAATTTTATACATAGTACCCTAAGACATAGGGCTACAACTTTTGTGCCCATGACCCTCGCATATTCTTTATTATTCACGATCAAAACAATGCTCCAATCCATATTAGAGAAATCGAAGATTTCTGAAAGGGGTACCCCTTCGGTGAATTGGAGATTTCACTAATTTCTCCGAAATGTATTACCCTCGTGTTCAACTCGTTCGATATTTTTCCCCAAGAGATCTCATGGGTAAATGAATATATTGGAGTCGAAACGGAGCCTTAATTCAACATTTCAAAAAAAATTCCTCTTTTTGATGGCAATTTTCGCAAGTTTTTTCCTTATATTAGTACGTCCTTCTATATTTTGACTCTATCACCCTCTACACACCTCGGATTTGCACGTAATTTTATACATAGTACTCTAAGACATAGGGCTACAACTTTTGTGCCCATGTCCCTCTCATATTCTTTATTATTCACGATCAAAACAATGCTCCAATCCATATTAGAGAAATCGAAGATTTCTGAAAGGGGTACCCCTTTGGTGAATTGGAGATTTCACTAATTTCTCCGAAATGTATTACCCTCGTGTTCAACTCGTTCGATATTTTTCCCCAAGAGATCTCATGGGTAAATGAATATATTGGAGTCGAAACGGAGCCTTAATTCAACATTTAAAAAAAAATCCCCCTTTTTGATGGCAATTTTCGTAAGTTTTTTCCTTATATTCGTACATCTCTCAGTATTTTGACTCTATCACCCTCTACACACCTCGGATTTTCACGTAATTTTATACATAGAACCCTAAGACATAGGGCTACAACTTTTGTGCCCATGACCCTCGCATATTCTTTAGTATTCACGATCAAAACAATGCTCCAATCCATATTAGAGAAATCGAAGATTTCTGAAAGGGGTACCCCTTTGGTGAATTGGAGATTTCACTAATTTCTCCGAAATGTATTACCCTCGTGTTCAACTCGTTCGATATTTTTCCCCAAGAGATCTCATGGGTAAATGAATATATTGGAGTCGAAACGGAGCCTTAATTCAACATTTCAAAAAAAATTCCTCTTTTTGATGGCAATTTTCGCAAGTTTTTTCCTTATATTCGTAAGTCCTTCTATATTTTGACTCTATCACCCTCTACACACCTCGGATTTTCACGTAATTTTATACATAGTACCCTAAGACATAGGGCTACAACTTTTGTTGCCATGACCCTCGCATATTCTTTATTATTCACGATCAAAACAATGCTCCAATCCATATTAGAGAAATCGAAGATTTCTGAAAGGGGTACCCCTTTGGTGAATTGGAGATTTCACTAATTTCTCCGAAATGTATTACCCTCGTGTTCAACTCGTTCGATATTTTTCCCCAAGAGATCTCATGGGTAAATGAATATATTGGAGTCGAAACGGAGCCTTAATTCAACATTTCAAAAAAAATTCCTCTTTTTGATGGCAATTTTCGCAAGTTTTTTCCTTATATTCGTAAGTCCTTCTATATTTTGACTCTATCACCCTCTACACACCTCGGATTTTCACGTAATTTTATACATAGTACCCTAAGACATAGGGCTACAACTTTTGTTGCCATGACCCTCGCATATTCTTTATTATTCACGATCAAAACAATGCTCCAATCCATATTAGAGAAATCGAAGATTTCTGAAAGGGGTACCCCTTTGGTGAATTGGAGATTTCACTAATTTCTCCGAAATGTATTACCCTCGTGTTCAACTCGTTCGATATTTTTCCCCAAGAGATCTCATGGGTAAATGAATATATTGGAGTCGAAACGGAGCCTTAAGTCAACATTTAAAAAAAAATTCCTCTTTTTGATGGCAATTTTCGCAAGTTTTTTCCTTATATTAGTACGTCCTTCTATATTTTGACTCTATCACCCTCTACACACCTCGGATTTGCACGTAATTTTATACATAGTACCCTAAGACATAGGGCTACAACTTTTGTGCCCATGACCCTCGCATATTCTTTATTATTCATGATCAAAACAATGCTCCAATCCATATTAGAGAAATCGAAGATTTCTGAAAGGGGTTCCCCTTTGGTGAATTGGAGATTTCACTAATTTCTCCGAAATGTATTACCCTCGTGTTCAACTCGTTCGATATTTTTCCCCAAGAGATCTCATGGGTAAATGAATATATTGGAGTCGAAACGGAGCCTTAAGTCAACATTTCAAAAAAAATTCCTCTTTTTGATGGCAATTTTCGCAAGTTTTTTCCTTATATTAGTACGTCCTTCTATATTTTGACTCTATCACCCTCTACACACCTCGGATTTGCACGTAATTTTATACATAGTACCCTAAGACATAGGGCTACAACTTTTGTGCCCATGACCCTCGCATATTCTTTATTATTCACGATCAAAACAATGCTCCAATCCATATTAGAGAAATCGAAGATTTCTGAAAGGGGTACCCCTTTGGTGAATTGGAGATTTCACTAATTTCTCCGAAATGTATTACCCTCGTGTTCAACTCGTTCGATATTTTTCCCCAAGAGATCTCATGGGTAAATGAATATATTGGAGTCGAAACGGAGCCTTAAGTCAACATTTCAAAAAAAATTCCTCTTTTTGATGGCAATTTTCGCAAGTTTTTTCCTTATATTCGTAAGTCCTTCTATATTTTGACTCTATCACCCTCTACACACCTCAGATTTTCACGTAATTTTATACATAGTACCCTAAGACATAGGGCTACAACTTTTGTTGCCATGACCCTCGCATATTCTTTATTATTCACGATCAAAACAATGCTCCAATCCATATTAGAGAAATCGAAGATTTCTGAAAGGGGTACCCCTTTGGTGAATTGGAGATTTCACTAATTTCTCCGAAATGTATTACCCTCGTGTTCAACTCGTTCGATATTTTTCCCCAAGAGATCTCATGGGTAAATGAATATATTGGAGTCGAAACGGAGCCTTAAGTCAACATTTAAAAAAAAATTCCTCTTTTTGATGGCAATTTTCGCAAGTTTTTTCCTTATATTAGTACGTCCTTCTATATTTTGACTCTATCACCCTCTACACACCTCGGATTTGCACGTAATTTTATACATAGTACCCTAAGACATAGGGCTACAACTTTTGTGCCCATGACCCTCGCATATTCTTTATTATTCATGATCAAAACAATGCTCCAATCCATATTAGAGAAATCGAAGATTTCTGAAAGGGGTTCCCCTTTGGTGAATTGGAGATTTCACTAATTTCTCCGAAATGTATTACCCTCGTGTTCAACTCGTTCGATATTTTTCCCCAAGAGATCTCATGGGTAAATGAATATATTGGAGTCGAAACGGAGCCTTAAGTCAACATTTCAAAAAAAATTCCTCTTTTTGATGGCAATTTTCGCAAGTTTTTTCCTTATATTAGTACGTCCTTCTATATTTTGACTCTATCACCCTCTACACACCTCGGATTTGCACGTAATTTTATACATAGTACCCTAAGACATAGGGCTACAACTTTTGTGCCCATGACCCTCGCATATTCTTTATTATTCACGATCAAAACAATGCTCCAATCCATATTAGAGAAATCGAAGATTTCTGAAAGGGGTACCCCTTTGGTGAATTGGAGATTTCACTAATTTCTCCGAAATGTATTACCCTCGTGTTCAACTCGTTCGATATTTTTCCCCAAGAGATCTCATGGGTAAATGAATATATTGGAGTCGAAACGGAGCCTTAAGTCAACATTTCAAAAAAAATTCCTCTTTTTGATGGCAATTTTCGCAAGTTTTTTCCTTATATTAGTACGTCCTTCTATATTTTGACTCTATCACCCTCTACACACCTCGGATTTGCACGTAATTTTATACATAGTACCCTAAGACATAGGGCTACAACTTTTGTGCCCATGACCCTCGCATATTCTTTATTATTCACGATCAAAACAATGCTCCAATCCATATTAGAGAAATCGAAGATTTCTGAAAGGGGTACCCCTTTGGTGAATTGGAGATTTCACTAATTTCTCCGAAATGTATTACCCTCGTGTTCAACTCGTTCGATATATTTCCCCAAGAGATCTCATGGGTAAATGAATATATTGGAGTCGAAACGGAGCCTTAAGTCAACATTTCAAAAAAAATTCCTCTTTTTGATGGCAATTTTCGCAAGTTTTTTTCTTATATTAGTACGTCCTTCTATATTTTGACTCTATCACCCTCTACACACCTCGGATTTGCACGTAATTTTATACATAGTACCCTAAGACATAGGGCTACAACTTTTGTGCCCATGACCCTCGCATATTCTTTATTATTCACGATCAAAACAATGCTCCAATCCATATTAGAGAAATCGAAGATTTCTGAAAGGGGTACCCCTTTGGTGAATTGGAGATTTCACTAATTTCTCCGAAATGTATTACCCTCGTGTTCAACTCGTTCGATATTTTTCCCCAAGAGATCTCATGGGTAAATGAATATATTGGAGTCGAAACGGAGCCTTAAGTCAACATTTCAAAAAAAATTCCTCTTTTTGATGGCAATTTTCGCAAGTTTTTTCCTTATATTAGTACGTCCTTCTATATTTTGACTCTATCACCCTCTACACACCTCGGATTTGCACGTAATTTTATACATAGTACCCTAAGACATAGGGCTACAACTTTTGTGCCCATGACCCTCGCATATTCTTTATTATTCATGATCAAAACAATGCTCCAATCCATATTAGAGAAATCGAAGATTTCTGAAAGGGGTTCCCCTTTGGTGAATTGGAGATTTCACTAATTTCTCCGAAATGTATTACCCTCGTGTTCAACTCGTTCGATATTTTTCCCCAAGAGATCTCATGGGTAAATGAATATATTGGAGTCGAAACGGAGCCTTAAGTCAACATTTCAAAAAAAATTCCTCTTTTTGATGGCAATTTTCGCAAGTTTTTTCCTTATATTAGTACGTCCTTCTATATTTTGACTCTATCACCCTCTACACACCTCGGATTTGCACGTAATTTTATACATAGTACCCTAAGACATAGGGCTACAACTTTTGTGCCCATGACCCTCGCATATTCTTTATTATTCACGATCAAAACAATGCTCCAATCCATATTAGAGAAATCGAAGATTTCTGAAAGGGGTACCCCTTTGGTGAATTGGAGATTTCACTAATTTCTCCGAAATGTATTACCCTCGTGTTCAACTCGTTCGATATTTTTCCCCAAGAGATCTCATGGGTAAATGAATATATTGGAGTCGAAACGGAGCCTTAAGTCAACATTTCAAAAAAAATTCCTCTTTTTGATGGCAATTTTCGCAAGTTTTTTCCTTATATTAGTACGTCCTTCTATATTTTGACTCTATCACCCTCTACACACCTCGGATTTGCACGTAATTTTATACATAGTACCCTAAGACATAGGGCTACAACTTTTGTGCCCATGACCCTCGCATATTCTTTATTATTCACGATCAAAACAATGCTCCAATCCATATTAGAGAAATCGAAGATTTCTGAAAGGGGTACCCCTTTGGTGAATTGGAGATTTCACTAATTTCTCCGAAATGTATTACCCTCGTGTTCAACTCGTTCGATATATTTCCCCAAGAGATCTCATGGGTAAATGAATATATTGGAGTCGAAACGGAGCCTTAAGTCAACATTTCAAAAAAAATTCCTCTTTTTGATGGCAATTTTCGCAAGTTTTTTTCTTATATTAGTACGTCCTTCTATATTTTGACTCTATCACCCTCTACACACCTCGGATTTGCACGTAATTTTATACATAGTACCCTAAGACATAGGGCTACAACTTTTGTGCCCATGACCCTCGCATATTCTTTATTATTCACGATCAAAACAATGCTCCAATCCATATTAGAGAAATCGAAGATTTCTGAAAGGGGTACCCCTTTGGTGAATTGGAGATTTCACTAATTTCTCCGAAATGTATTACCCTCGTGTTCAACTCGTTCGATATATTTCCCCAAGAGATCTCATGGGTAAATGAATATATTGGAGTCGAAACGGAGCCTTAAGTCAACATTTCAAAAAAAATTCCTCTTTTTGATGGCAATTTTCGCAAGTTTTTTTCTTATATTAGTACGTCCTTCTATATTTTGACTCTATCACCCTCTACACACCTCGGATTTGCACGTAATTTTATACATAGTACCCTAAGACATAGGGCTACAACTTTTGTGCCCATGACCCTCGCATATTCTTTATTATTCACGATCAAAACAATGCTCCAATCCATATTAGAGAAATCGAAGATTTCTGAAAGGGGTACCCCTTTGGTGAATTGGAGATTTCACTAATTTCTCCGAAATGTATTACCCTCGTGTTCAACTCGTTCGATATTTTTCCCCAAGAGATCTCATGGGTAAATGAATATATTGGAGTCGAAACGGAGCCTTAAGTCAACATTTCAAAAAAAATTCCTCTTTTTGATGGCAATTTTCGCAAGTTTTTTCCTTATATTCGTAAGTCCTTCTATATTTTGACTCTATCACCCTCTACACACCTCAGATTTTCACGTAATTTTATACATAGTACCCTAAGACATAGGGCTACAACTTTTGTTGCCATGACCCTCGCATATTCTTTATTATTCACGATCAAAACAATGCTCCAATCCATATTAGAGAAATCGAAGATTTCTGAAAGGGGTACCCCTTTGGTGAATTGGAGATTTCACTAATTTCTCCGAAATGTATTACCCTCGTGTTCAACTCGTTCGATATTTTTCCCCAAGAGATCTCATGGGTAAATGAATATATTGGAGTCGAAACGGAGCCTTAAGTCAACATTTAAAAAAAAATTCCTCTTTTTGATGGCAATTTTCGCAAGTTTTTTCCTTATATTAGTACGTCCTTCTATATTTTGACTCTATCACCCTCTACACACCTCGGATTTGCACGTAATTTTATACATAGTACCCTAAGACATAGGGCTACAACTTTTGTGCCCATGACCCTCGCATATTCTTTATTATTCATGATCAAAACAATGCTCCAATCCATATTAGAGAAATCGAAGATTTCTGAAAGGGGTTCCCCTTTGGTGAATTGGAGATTTCACTAATTTCTCCGAAATGTATTACCCTCGTGTTCAACTCGTTCGATATTTTTCCCCAAGAGATCTCATGGGTAAATGAATATATTGGAGTCGAAACGGAGCCTTAAGTCAACATTTCAAAAAAAATTCCTCTTTTTGATGGCAATTTTCGCAAGTTTTTTCCTTATATTAGTACGTCCTTCTATATTTTGACTCTATCACCCTCTACACACCTCGGATTTGCACGTAATTTTATACATAGTACCCTAAGACATAGGGCTACAACTTTTGTGCCCATGACCCTCGCATATTCTTTATTATTCACGATCAAAACAATGCTCCAATCCATATTAGAGAAATCGAAGATTTCTGAAAGGGGTACCCCTTTGGTGAATTGGAGATTTCACTAATTTCTCCGAAATGTATTACCCTCGTGTTCAACTCGTTCGATATTTTTCCCCAAGAGATCTCATGGGTAAATGAATATATTGGAGTCGAAACGGAGCCTTAAGTCAACATTTCAAAAAAAATTCCTCTTTTTGATGGCAATTTTCGCAAGTTTTTTCCTTATATTAGTACGTCCTTCTATATTTTGACTCTATCACCCTCTACACACCTCGGATTTGCACGTAATTTTATACATAGTACCCTAAGACATAGGGCTACAACTTTTGTGCCCATGACCCTCGCATATTCTTTATTATTCACGATCAAAACAATGCTCCAATCCATATTAGAGAAATCGAAGATTTCTGAAAGGGGTACCCCTTTGGTGAATTGGAGATTTCACTAATTTCTCCGAAATGTATTACCCTCGTGTTCAACTCGTTCGATATATTTCCCCAAGAGATCTCATGGGTAAATGAATATATTGGAGTCGAAACGGAGCCTTAAGTCAACATTTCAAAAAAAATTCCTCTTTTTGATGGCAATTTTCGCAAGTTTTTTTCTTATATTAGTACGTCCTTCTATATTTTGACTCTATCACCCTCTACACACCTCGGATTTGCACGTAATTTTATACATAGTACCCTAAGACATAGGGCTACAACTTTTGTGCCCATGACCCTCGCATATTCTTTATTATTCACGATCAAAACAATGCTCCAATCCATATTAGAGAAATCGAAGATTTCTGAAAGGGGTACCCCTTTGGTGAATTGGAGATTTCACTAATTTCTCCGAAATGTATTACCCTCGTGTTCAACTCGTTCGATATTTTTCCCCAAGAGATCTCATGGGTAAATGAATATATTGGAGTCGAAACGGAGCCTTAAGTCAACATTTCAAAAAAAATTCCTCTTTTTGATGGCAATTTTCGCAAGTTTTTTCCTTATATTAGTACGTCCTTCTATATTTTGACTCTATCACCCTCTACACACCTCGGATTTGCACGTAATTTTATACATAGTACCCTAAGACATAGGGCTACAACTTTTGTGCCCATGACCCTCGCATATTCTTTATTATTCATGATCAAAACAATGCTCCAATCCATATTAGAGAAATCGAAGATTTCTGAAAGGGGTTCCCCTTTGGTGAATTGGAGATTTCACTAATTTCTCCGAAATGTATTACCCTCGTGTTCAACTCGTTCGATATTTTTCCCCAAGAGATCTCATGGGTAAATGAATATATTGGAGTCGAAACGGAGCCTTAAGTCAACATTTCAAAAAAAATTCCTCTTTTTGATGGCAATTTTCGCAAGTTTTTTCCTTATATTAGTACGTCCTTCTATATTTTGACTCTATCACCCTCTACACACCTCGGATTTGCACGTAATTTTATACATAGTACCCTAAGACATAGGGCTACAACTTTTGTGCCCATGACCCTCGCATATTCTTTATTATTCACGATCAAAACAATGCTCCAATCCATATTAGAGAAATCGAAGATTTCTGAAAGGGGTACCCCTTTGGTGAATTGGAGATTTCACTAATTTCTCCGAAATGTATTACCCTCGTGTTCAACTCGTTCGATATTTTTCCCCAAGAGATCTCATGGGTAAATGAATATATTGGAGTCGAAACGGAGCCTTAAGTCAACATTTCAAAAAAAATTCCTCTTTTTGATGGCAATTTTCGCAAGTTTTTTCCTTATATTAGTACGTCCTTCTATATTTTGACTCTATCACCCTCTACACACCTCGGATTTGCACGTAATTTTATACATAGTACCCTAAGACATAGGGCTACAACTTTTGTGCCCATGACCCTCGCATATTCTTTATTATTCACGATCAAAACAATGCTCCAATCCATATTAGAGAAATCGAAGATTTCTGAAAGGGGTACCCCTTTGGTGAATTGGAGATTTCACTAATTTCTCCGAAATGTATTACCCTCGTGTTCAACTCGTTCGATATATTTCCCCAAGAGATCTCATGGGTAAATGAATATATTGGAGTCGAAACGGAGCCTTAAGTCAACATTTCAAAAAAAATTCCTCTTTTTGATGGCAATTTTCGCAAGTTTTTTTCTTATATTAGTACGTCCTTCTATATTTTGACTCTATCACCCTCTACACACCTCGGATTTGCACGTAATTTTATACATAGTACCCTAAGACATAGGGCTACAACTTTTGTGCCCATGACCCTCGCATATTCTTTATTATTCACGATCAAAACAATGCTCCAATCCATATTAGAGAAATCGAAGATTTCTGAAAGGGGTACCCCTTTGGTGAATTGGAGATTTCACTAATTTCTCCGAAATGTATTACCCTCGTGTTCAACTCGTTCGATATTTTTCCCCAAGAGATCTCATGGGTAAATGAATATATTGGAGTCGAAACGGAGCCTTAAGTCAACATTTCAAAAAAAATTCCTCTTTTTGATGGCAATTTTCGCAAGTTTTTTCCTTATATTAGTACGTCCTTCTATATTTTGACTCTATCACCCTCTACACACCTCGGATTTGCACGTAATTTTATACATAGTACCCTAAGACATAGGGCTACAACTTTTGTGCCCATGACCCTCGCATATTCTTTATTATTCATGATCAAAACAATGCTCCAATCCATATTAGAGAAATCGAAGATTTCTGAAAGGGGTTCCCCTTTGGTGAATTGGAGATTTCACTAATTTCTCCGAAATGTATTACCCTCGTGTTCAACTCGTTCGATATTTTTCCCCAAGAGATCTCATGGGTAAATGAATATATTGGAGTCGAAACGGAGCCTTAAGTCAACATTTCAAAAAAAATTCCTCTTTTTGATGGCAATATTCGCAAGTTTTTTCCTTATATTAGTACGTCCTTCTATATTTTGACTCTATCACCCTCTACACACCTCGGATTTGCACGTAATTTTATACATAGTACCCTAAGACATAGGGCTACAACTTTTGTGCCCATGACCCTCGCATATTCTTTATTATTCACGATCAAAACAATGCTCCAATCCATATTAGAGAAATCGAAGATTTCTGAAAGGGGTACCCCTTTGGGGAATTGGAGATTTCACTAATTTCTCCGAAATGTATTACCCTCGTGTTCAACTCGTTCGATATTTTTCCCCAAGAGATCTCATGGGTAAATGAATATATTGGAGTCGAAACGGAGCCTTAAGTCAACATTTCAAAAAAAATTCCTCTTTTTGATGGCAATTTTCGCAAGTTTTTTCCTTATATTAGTACGTCCTTCTATATTTTGACTCTATCACCCTCTACACACCTCGGATTTGCACGTAATTTTATACATAGTACCCTAAGACATAGGGCTACAACTTTTGTGCCCATGACCCTCGCATATTCTTTATTATTCACGATCAAAACAATGCTCCAATCCATATTAGAGAAATCGAAGATTTCTGAAAGGGGTACCCCTTTGGTGAATTGGAGATTTCACTAATTTCTCCGAAATGTATTACCCTCGTGTTCAACTCGTTCGATATTTTTCCCCAAGAGATCTCATGGGTAAATGAATATATTGGAGTCGAAACGGAGCCTTAAGTCAACATTTCAAAAAAAATTCCTCTTTTTGATGGCAATTTTCGCAAGTTTTTTTCTTATATTAGTACGTCCTTCTATATTTTGACTCTATCACCCTCTACACACCTCGGATTTGCACGTAATTTTATACATAGTACCCTAAGACATAGGGCTACAACTTTTGTGCCCATGACCCTCGCATATTCTTTATTATTCACGATCAAAACAATGCTCCAATCCATATTAGAGAAATCGAAGATTTCTGAAAGGGGTACCCCTTTGGTGAATTGGAGATTTCACTAATTTCTCCGAAATGTATTACCCTCGTGTTCAACTCGTTCGATATTTTTCCCCAAGAGATCTCATGGGTAAATGAATATATTGGAGTCGAAACGGAGCCTTAAGTCAACATTTCAAAAAAAATTCCTCTTTTTGATGGCAATTTTCGCAAGTTTTTTCCTTATATTAGTACGTCCTTCTATATTTTGACTCTATCACCCTCTACACACCTCGGATTTGCACGTAATTTTATACATAGTACCCTAAGACATAGGGCTACAACTTTTGTGCCCATGACCCTCGCATATTCTTTATTATTCACGATCAAAACAATGCTCCAATCCATATTAGAGAAATCGAAGATTTCTGAAAGGGGTACCCCTTTGGTGAATTGGAGATTTCACTAATTTCTCCGAAATGTATTACCCTCGTGTTCAACTCGTTCGATATATTTCCCCAAGAGATCTCATGGGTAAATGAATATATTGGAGTCGAAACGGAGCCTTAAGTCAACATTTCAAAAAAAATTCCTCTTTTTGATGGCAATTTTCGCAAGTTTTTTCCTTATATTAGTACGTCCTTCTATATTTTGACTCTATCACCCTCTACACAAATCGGATTTGCACGTAATTTTATACATAGTACCCTAAGACATAGGGCTACAAATTTTGTGCCCATGACCCTTGCATATTCTTTATTATTCACGATCAAAACAATGCTCCAATCCATATTAGAGAAATCGAAGATTTCTGAAAGGGGTACCCCTTTGGTGAATTGGAGATTTCACTAATTTCTCCGAAATGTATTACCCACGTGTTCAACTCGTTCGATATTTTTCCCCAAGAGATCTCATGGGTAAATGAATATATTGGAGTGGAAACGGAGCCTTAAGTCAACATTTCAAAAAAAATCCCCCTTTTTGATGGCAATTTTCGCAAGTTTTTTCCTTATATTAGTACGTCCTTCTATATTTTGACTCTATCACCCTCTACACACCTCGGATTTGCACGTAATTTTATACATAGTACCCTAAGACATAGGGCTACAACTTTTGTGCCCATGACCCTCGCATATTCTTTATTATTCACGATCAAAACAATGCTCCAATCCATATTAGAGAAATCGAAGATTTCTGAAAGGGGTACCCCTTTGGTGAATTGGAGATTTCACTAATTTCTCCGAAATGTATTACCCTCGTGTTCAACTCGTTCGATATTTTTCCCCAAGAGATCTCATTGGTAAATGAATATATTGGAGTCGAAACGGAGCCTTAAGTCAACATTTAAAAAAAAATTCCTCTTTTTGATGGCAATTTTTGCAAGTTTTTTCCTTATATTAGTACGTCCTTCTATATTTTGACTCTATCACCCTCTACACGCCTCGGATTTGCACGTAATTTTATACATAGTACCCTAAGACATAGGGCTACAACTTTTGTGCCCATGACCCTCGCATATTCTTTAGTATTCACGATCAAAACAATGCTCCAATCCATATTAGAGAAATCGAAGATTTCTGAAAGGGGTACCCCTTTGGTGAATTGGAGATTTCACTAATTTCTCCGAAATGTATTACCCTCGTGTTCAACTCGTTCGATATTTTTCCCCAAGAGATCTCATGGGTAAATGAATATATTGGAGTCGAAACGGAGCCTTAAGTCAACATTTAAAAAAAAATTCCTCTTTTTGATGGCAATTTTTGCAAGTTTTTTCCTTATATTAGTACGTCCTTCTATATTTTGACTCTATCACCCTCTACACGCCTCGGATTTGCACGTAATTTTATACATAGTACCCTAAGACATAGGGCTACAACTTTGGTGCCCATGACCCTCGCATATTCTTTAGTATTCACGATCAAAGCAATGCTCCAATCCATATTAGAGAAATCGAAGATTTCTGAAAGGGGTACCCCTTTGGTGAATTGGAGATTTCACTAATTTCTCCGAAATGTATTACCCTCGTGTTCAACTCGTTCGATATTTTTCCCCAAGAGATCTCATTGGTAAATGAATATATTGGAGTCGAAACGGAGCCTTAAGTCAACATTTAAAAAGAAATTCCTCTTTTTGATGGCAATTTTTGCAAGTTTTTTCCTTATATTAGTACGTCCTTCTATATTTTGACTCTATCACCCTCTACACGCCTCGGATTTGCACGTAATTTTATACATAGTACCCTAAGACATAGGGCTACAACTTTTGTGCCCATGACCCTCGCATATTCTTTAGTATTCACGATCAAAACAATGCTCCAATCCATATTAGAGAAATCGAAGATTTCTGAAAGGGGTACCCCTTTGGGGAATTGGAGATTTCACTAATTTCTCCGAAATGTATTACCCTCGTGTTCAACTCATTCGATATTTTTCCCCAAGAGATCTCATGGGTAAATGAATATATTGGAGTCGAAACGGAGCCTTAAGTCAACATTTCAAAAAAAATTCCTCTTTTTGATGGCAATTTTCGCAAGTTTTTTCCTTATATTAGTACGTCCTTCTATATTTTGACTCTATCACCCTCTACACACCTCGGATTTGCACGTAATTTTATACATAGTACCCCAAGACATAGGGCTACAACTTTTGTGCCCATGACCCTCGCATATTCTTTATTATTCACGATCAAAACAATGCTCCAATCCATATTAGAGAAATCGAAGATTTCTGAAAGGGGTACCCCTTTGGGGAATTGGAGATTTCACTAATTTCTCCGAAATGTATTACCCTCGTGTTCAACTCATTCGATATTTTTCCCCAAGAGATCTCATGGGTAAATGAATATATTGGAGTCGAAACGGAGCCTTAAGTCAACATTTCAAAAAAAATTCCTCTTTTTGATGGCAATTTTCGCAAGTTTTTTCCTTATATTAGTACGTCCTTCTATATTTTGACTCTATCACCCTCTACACACCTCGGATTTGCACGTAATTTTATACATAGTACCCCAAGACATAGGGCTACAACTTTTGTGCCCATGACCCTCGCATATTCTTTATTATTCACGATCAAAACAATGCTCCAATCCATATTAGAGAAATCGAAGATTTCTGAAAGGGGTACCCCTTTGGTGAATTGGAGATTTCACTAATTTCTCCGAAATGTATTACCCTCGTGTTCAACTCGTTCGATATTTTTCCCCAAGAGATCTCATTGGTAAATGAATATATTGGAGTCGAAACGGAGCCTTAAGTCAACATTTAAAAAAAAATTCCTCTTTTTGATGGCAATTTTTGCAAGTTTTTTCCTTATATTAGTACGTCCTTCTATATTTTGACTCTATCACCCTCTACACAGCTCGGATTTGCACGTAATTTTATACAAAGTACCCCAAGACATAGGGCTACAACTTTTGTGCCCATGACCCTCGCATATTCTTTATTATTCACGATCAAAACAATGCTCCAATCCATATTAGAGAAAATGAAGATTTCTGAAAGGGGTACCCCTTTGGTGAATTGGAGATTTCACTAATTTCTCCGAAATGTATTACCCTCGTGTTCAACTCGTTCGATATTTTTCCCCAAGAGATCTCATGGGTAAATGAATATATTGGAGTCGAAACGGAGCCTTAATTCAACATTTAAAAAAAAATCCCCCTTTTTGATGGCAATTTTCGCAAGTTTTTTCCTTATATTCGTACATCTCTCAGTATTTTGACTCTATCACCCTCTACACACCTCGGATTTTCACGTAATTTTATACATAGTACCCTAAGACATAGGGCTACAACTTTTGTGCCCATGACCCTCGCATATTCTTTATTATTCACGATCAAAACAATGCTCCAATCCATATTAGAGAAATCGAAGATTTCTGAAAGGGGTACCCCTTTGGTGAATTGGAGATTTCACTAATTTCTCCGAAATGTATTACCCTCGTGTTCAACTCGTTCGATATTTTTCCCCAAGAGATCTCATGGGTAAATGAATAAATTGGAGTCGAAACGGAGCCTTAAGTCAACATTTCAAAAAAAATTCCTCTTTTTGATGGCAATTTTCGCAAGTTTTTTTCTTATATTAGTACGTCCTTCTATATTTTGACTCTATCACCCTCTACACACCTCGGATTTGCACGTAATTTTATACATAGTACCCTAAGACATAGGGCTACAACTTTTGTGCCCATGACCCTCGCATATTCTTTATTATTCACGATCAAAACAATGCTCCAATCCATATTAGAGAAATCGAAGATTTCTGAAAGGGGTACCCCTTTGGGGAATTGGAGATTTCACTAATTTCTCCGAAATGTATTACCCTCGTGTTCAACTCGTTCGATATTTTTCCCCAAGAGATCTCATGGGTAAATGAATATATTGGAGTCGAAACGGAGCCTTAAGTCAACATTTCAAAAAAAATTCCTCTTTTTGATGGCAATTTTCGCAAGTTTTTTCCTTATATTAGTACGTCCTTCTATATTTTGACTCTATCACCCTCTACACACCTCGGATTTGCACGTAATTTTATACATAGTACCCTAAGACATAGGGCTACAACTTTTGTGCCCATGACCCTCGCATATTCTTTATTATTCACGATCAAAACAATGCTCCAATCCATATTAGAGAAATCGAAGATTTCTGAAAGGGGTACCCCTTTGGTGAATTGGAGATTTCACTAATTTCTCCGAAATGTATTACCCTCGTGTTCAACTCGTTCGATATATTTCCCCAAGAGATCTCATGGGTAAATGAATATATTGGAGTCGAAACGGAGCCTTAAGTCAACATTTCAAAAAAAATTCCTCTTTTTGATGGCAATTTTCGCAAGTTTTTTCCTTATATTAGTACGTCCTTCTATATTTTGACTCTATCACCCTCTACACAAATCGGATTTGCACGTAATTTTATACATAGTACCCTAAGACATAGGGCTACAAATTTTGTGCCCATGACCCTTGCATATTCTTTATTATTCACGATCAAAACAATGCTCCAATCCATATTAGAGAAATCGAAGATTTCTGAAAGGGGTACCCCTTTGGTGAATTGGAGATTTCACTAATTTCTCCGAAATGTATTACCCTCGTGTTCAACTCGTTCGATATATTTCCCCAAGAGATCTCATGGGTAAATGAATATATTGGAGTCGAAACGGAGCCTTAAGTCAACATTTCAAAAAAAATTCCTCTTTTTGATGGCAATTTTCGCAAGTTTTTTCCTTATATTAGTACGTCCTTCTATATTTTGACTCTATCACCCTCTACACAAATCGGATTTGCACGTAATTTTATACATAGTACCCTAAGACATAGGGCTACAAATTTTGTGCCCATGACCCTTGCATATTCTTTATTATTCACGATCAAAACAATGCTCCAATCCATATTAGAGAAATCGAAGATTTCTGAAAGGGGTACCCCTTTGGTGAATTGGAGATTTCACTAATTTCTCCGAAATGTATTACCCACGTGTTCAACTCGTTCGATATTTTTCCCCAAGAGATCTCATGGGTAAATGAATATATTGGAGTGGAAACGGAGCCTTAAGTCAACATTTCAAAAAAAATCCCCCTTTTTGATGGCAATTTTCGCAAGTTTTTTCCTTATATTAGTACGTCCTTCTATATTTTGACTCTATCACCCTCTACACACCTCGGATTTGCACGTAATTTTATACATAGTACCCTAAGACATAGGGCTACAACTTTTGTGCCCATGACCCTCGCATATTCTTTATTATTCACGATCAAAACAATGCTCCAATCCATATTAGAGAAATCGAAGATTTCTGAAAGGGGTACCCCTTTGGTGAATTGGAGATTTCACTAATTTCTCCGAAATGTATTACCCTCGTGTTCAACTCGTTCGATATTTTTCCCCAAGAGATCTCATTGGTAAATGAATATATTGGAGTCGAAACGGAGCCTTAAGTCAACATTTAAAAAAAAATTCCTCTTTTTGATGGCAATTTTTGCAAGTTTTTTCCTTATATTAGTACGTCCTTCTATATTTTGACTCTATCACCCTCTACACGCCTCGGATTTGCACGTAATTTTATACATAGTACCCTAAGACATAGGGCTACAACTTTTGTGCCCATGACCCTCGCATATTCTTTAGTATTCACGATCAAAACAATGCTCCAATCCATATTAGAGAAATCGAAGATTTCTGAAAGGGGTACCCCTTTGGTGAATTGGAGATTTCACTAATTTCTCCGAAATGTATTACCCTCGTGTTCAACTCGTTCGATATTTTTCCCCAAGAGATCTCATGGGTAAATGAATATATTGGAGTCGAAACGGAGCCTTAAGTCAACATTTAAAAAAAAATTCCTCTTTTTGATGGCAATTTTTGCAAGTTTTTTCCTTATATTAGTACGTCCTTCTATATTTTGACTCTATCACCCTCTACACGCCTCGGATTTGCACGTAATTTTATACATAGTACCCTAAGACATAGGGCTACAACTTTTGTGCCCATGACCCTCGCATATTCTTTATTATTCACGATCAAAACAATGCTCCAATCCATATTAGAGAAATCGAAGATTTCTGAAAGGGGTACCCCTTTGGTGAATTGGAGATTTCACTAATTTCTCCGAAATGTATTACCCTCGTGTTCAACTCGTTCGATATTTTTCCCCAAGAGATCTCATGGGTAAATGAATATATTGGAGTCGAAACGGAGCCTTAATTCAACATTTAAAAAAAAATCCCCCTTTTTGATGGCAATTTTCGCAAGTTTTTTCCTTATATTCGTACATCTCTCAGTATTTTGACTCTATCACCCTCTACACACCTCGGATTTTCACGTAATTTTATACATAGTACCCTAAGACATAGGGCTACAACTTTTGTGCCCATGACCCTCGCATATTCTTTAGTATTCACGATCAAAACAATGCTCCAATCCATATTAGAGAAATCGAAGATTTCTGAAAGGGGTACCCCTTTGGTGAATTGGAGATTTCACTAATTTCTCCGAAATGTATTACCCTCGTGTTCAACTCGTTCGATATTTTTCCCCAAGAGATCTCATGGGTAAATGAATATATTGGAGTCGAAACGGAGCCTTAAGTCAACATTTAAAAAAAAATTCCTCTTTTTGATGGCAATTTTTGCAAGTTTTTTCCTTATATTAGTACGTCCTTCTATATTTTGACTCTATCACCCTCTACACGCCTCGGATTTGCACGTAATTTTATACATAGTACCCTAAGACATAGGGCTACAACTTTGGTGCCCATGACCCTCGCATATTCTTTAGTATTCACGATCAAAACAATGCTCCAATCCATATTAGAGAAATCGAAGATTTCTGAAAGGGGTACCCCTTTGGTGAATTGGAGATTTCACTAATTTCTCCGAAATGTATTACCCTCGTGTTCAACTCGTTCGATATTTTTCCCCAAGAGATCTCATTGGTAAATGAATATATTGGAGTCGAAACGGAGCCTTAAGTCAACATTTAAAAAGAAATTCCTCTTTTTGATGGCAATTTTTGCAAGTTTTTTCCTTATATTAGTACGTCCTTCTATATTTTGACTCTATCACCCTCTACACGCCTCGGATTTGCACGTAATTTTATACATAGTACCCTAAGACATAGGGCTACAACTTTTGTGCCCATGACCCTCGCATATTCTTTATTATTCACGATCAAAACAATGCTCCAATCCATATTAGAGAAATCGAAGATTTCTGAAAGGGGTACCCCTTTGGTGAATTGGAGATTTCACTAATTTCTCCGAAATGTATTACCCTCGTGTTCAACTCGTTCGATATATTTCCCCAAGAGATCTCATGGGTAAATGAATATATTGGAGTCGAAACGGAGCCTTAAGTCAACATTTCAAAAAAAATTCCTCTTTTTGATGGCAATTTTCGCAAGTTTTTTCCTTATATTAGTACGTCCTTCTATATTTTGACTCTATCACCCTCTACACAAATCGGATTTGCACGTAATTTTATACATAGTACCCTAAGACATAGGGCTACAAATTTTGTGCCCATGACCCTTGCATATTCTTTATTATTCACGATCAAAACAATGCTCCAATCCATATTAGAGAAATCGAAGATTTCTGAAAGGGGTACCCCTTTGGTGAATTGGAGATTTCACTAATTTCTCCGAAATGTATTACCCTCGTGTTCAACTCGTTCGATATATTTCCCCAAGAGATCTCATGGGTAAATGAATATATTGGAGTCGAAACGGAGCCTTAAGTCAACATTTCAAAAAAAATTCCTCTTTTTGATGGCAATTTTCGCAAGTTTTTTCCTTATATTAGTACGTCCTTCTATATTTTGACTCTATCACCCTCTACACAAATCGGATTTGCACGTAATTTTATACATAGTACCCTAAGACATAGGGCTACAAATTTTGTGCCCATGACCCTTGCATATTCTTTATTATTCACGATCAAAACAATGCTCCAATCCATATTAGAGAAATCGAAGATTTCTGAAAGGGGTACCCCTTTGGTGAATTGGAGATTTCACTAATTTCTCCGAAATGTATTACCCACGTGTTCAACTCGTTCGATATTTTTCCCCAAGAGATCTCATGGGTAAATGAATATATTGGAGTGGAAACGGAGCCTTAAGTCAACATTTCAAAAAAAATTCCTCTTTTTGATGGCAATTTTTGCAAGTTTTTTCCTTATATTAGTACGTCCTTCTATATTTTGACTCTATCACCCTCTACACGCCTCGGATTTGCACGTAATTTTATACATAGTACCCTAAGACATAGGGCTACAACTTTTGTGCCCATGACCCTCGCATATTCTTTAGTATTCACGATCAAAACAATGCTCCAATCCATATTAGAGAAATCGAAGATTTCTGAAAGGGGTACCCCTTTGGTGAATTGGAGATTTCACTAATTTCTCCGAAATGTATTACCCTCGTGTTCAACTCGTTCGATATTTTTCCCCAAGAGATCTCATGGGTAAATGAATATATTGGAGTCGAAACGGAGCCTTAAGTCAACATTTAAAAAAAAATTCCTCTTTTTGATGGCAATTTTTGCAAGTTTTTTCCTTATATTAGTACGTCCTTCTATATTTTGACTCTATCACCCTCTACACGCCTCGGATTTGCACGTAATTTTATACATAGTACCCTAAGACATAGGGCTACAACTTTGGTGCCCATGACCCTCGCATATTCTTTAGTATTCACGATCAAAACAATGCTCCAATCCATATTAGAGAAATCGAAGATTTCTGAAAGGGGTACCCCTTTGGTGAATTGGAGATTTCACTAATTTCTCCGAAATGTATTACCCTCGTGTTCAACTCGTTCGATATTTTTCCCCAAGAGATCTCATTGGTAAATGAATATATTGGAGTCGAAACGGAGCCTTAAGTCAACATTTAAAAAGAAATTCCTCTTTTTGATGGCAATTTTTGCAAGTTTTTTCCTTATATTAGTACGTCCTTCTATATTTTGACTCTATCACCCTCTACACGCCTCGGATTTGCACGTAATTTTATACATAGTACCCTAAGACATAGGGCTACAACTTTTGTGCCCATGACCCTCGCATATTCTTTATTATTCACGATCAAAACAATGCTCCAATCCATATTAGAGAAATCGAAGATTTCTGAAAGGGGTACCCCTTTGGTGAATTGGAGATTTCACTAATTTCTCCGAAATGTATTACCCTCGTGTTCAACTCGTTCGATATATTTCCCCAAGAGATCTCATGGGTAAATGAATATATTGGAGTCGAAACGGAGCCTTAAGTCAACATTTCAAAAAAAATTCCTCTTTTTGATGGCAATTTTCGCAAGTTTTTTCCTTATATTAGTACGTCCTTCTATATTTTGACTCTATCACCCTCTACACAAATCGGATTTGCACGTAATTTTATACATAGTACCCTAAGACATAGGGCTACAAATTTTGTGCCCATGACCCTTGCATATTCTTTATTATTCACGATCAAAACAATGCTCCAATCCATATTAGAGAAATCGAAGATTTCTGAAAGGGGTACCCCTTTGGTGAATTGGAGATTTCACTAATTTCTCCGAAATGTATTACCCTCGTGTTCAACTCGTTCGATATATTTCCCCAAGAGATCTCATGGGTAAATGAATATATTGGAGTCGAAACGGAGCCTTAAGTCAACATTTCAAAAAAAATTCCTCTTTTTGATGGCAATTTTCGCAAGTTTTTTCCTTATATTAGTACGTCCTTCTATATTTTGACTCTATCACCCTCTACACAAATCGGATTTGCACGTAATTTTATACATAGTACCCTAAGACATAGGGCTACAAATTTTGTGCCCATGACCCTTGCATATTCTTTATTATTCACGATCAAAACAATGCTCCAATCCATATTAGAGAAATCGAAGATTTCTGAAAGGGGTACCCCTTTGGTGAATTGGAGATTTCACTAATTTCTCCGAAATGTATTACCCACGTGTTCAACTCGTTCGATATTTTTCCCCAAGAGATCTCATGGGTAAATGAATATATTGGAGTGGAAACGGAGCCTTAAGTCAACATTTCAAAAAAAATCCCTCTTTTTGATGGCAATTTTCGCAAGTTTTTTCCTTATATTAGTACGTCCTTCTATATTTTGACTCTATCACCCTCTACACACCTCGGATTTGCACGTAATTTTATACATAGTACCCTAAGACATAGGGCTACAACTTTTGTGCCCATGACCCTCGCATATTCTTTATTATTCACGATCAAAACAATGCTCCAATCCATATTAGAGAAATCGAAGATTTCTGAAAGGGGTACCCCTTTGGTGAATTGGAGATTTCACTAATTTCTCCGAAATGTATTACCCTCGTGTTCAACTCGTTCGATATTTTTCCCCAAGAGATCTCATGGGTAAATGAATATATTGGAGTCGAAACGGAGCCTTAAGTCAACATTTCAAAAAAAATTCCTCTTTTTGATGGCAATTTTCGCAAGTTTTTTTCTTATATTAGTACGTCCTTCTATATTTTGACTCTATCACCCTCTACACAGCTCGGATTTGCACGTAATTTTATACAAAGTACCCCAAGACATAGGGCTACAACTTTTGTGCCCATGACCCTCGCATATTCTTTATTATTCACGATCAAAACAATGCTCCAATCCATATTAGAGAAAATGAAGATTTCTGAAAGGGGTACCCCTTTGGTGAATTGGAGATTTCACTAATTTCTCCGAAATGTATTACCCTCGTGTTCAACTCGTTCGATATTTTTCCCCAAGAGATCTCATGGGTAAATGAATATATTGGAGTCGAAACGGAGCCTTAATTCAACATTTAAAAAAAAATCCCCCTTTTTGATGGCAATTTTCGCAAGTTTTTTCCTTATATTCGTACATCTCTCAGTATTTTGACTCTATCACCCTCTACACACCTCGGATTTTCACGTAATTTTATACATAGTACCCTAAGACATAGGGCTACAACTTTTGTGCCCATGACCCTCGCATATTCTTTATTATTCACGATCAAAACAATGCTCCAATCCATATTAGAGAAATCGAAGATTTCTGAAAGGGGTACCCCTTTGGTGAATTGGAGATTTCACTAATTTCTCCGAAATGTATTACCCTCGTGTTCAACTCGTTCGATATTTTTCCCCAAGAGATCTCATGGGTAAATGAATATATTGGAGTCGAAACGGAGCCTTAAGTCAACATTTCAAAAAAAATTCCTATTTTTGATGGCAATTTTCGCAAGTTTTTTTCTTATATTAGTACGTCCTTCTATATTTTGACTCTATCACCCTCTACACACCTCGGATTTGCACGTAATTTTATACATAGTACCCTAAGACATAGGGCTACAACTTTTGTGCCCATGACCCTCGCATATTCTTTATTATTCACGATCAAAACAATGCTCCAATCCATATTAGAGAAATCGAAGATTTCTGAAAGGGGTACCCCTTTGGTGAATTGGAGATTTCACTAATTTCTCCGAAATGTATTACCCTCGTGTTCAACTCGTTCGATATTTTTCCCCAAGAGATCTCATGGGTAAATGAATATATTGGAGTCGAAACGGAGCCTTAAGTCAACATTTCAAAAAAAATTCC
The DNA here is from genome assembly GCF_963169125.1 of Humulus lupulus. Classification (NCBI taxonomy): domain Eukaryota; kingdom Viridiplantae; phylum Streptophyta; class Magnoliopsida; order Rosales; family Cannabaceae; genus Humulus; species Humulus lupulus. The sequence continues at coordinate 285,187,696 of NC_084795.1, forward strand.
TCTTTTTGATGGCAATTTTCGCAAGTTTTTTCCTTATATTAGTACGTCCTTCTATATTTTGACTCTATCACCCTCTACACACCTCGGATTTGCACGTAATTTTATACATAGTACCCTAAGACATAGGGCTACAACTTTTGTGCCCATGACCCTCGCATATTCTTTATTATTCACGATCAAAACAATGCTCCAATCCATATTAGAGAAATCGAAGATTTCTGAAAGGGGTACCCCTTTGGTGAATTGGAGATTTCACTAATTTCTCCGAAATGTATTACCCTCGTGTTCAACTCGTTCGATATATTTCCCCAAGAGATCTCATGGGTAAATGAATATATTGGAGTCGAAACGGAGCCTTAAGTCAACATTTCAAAAAAAATTCCTCTTTTTGATGGCAATTTTCGCAAGTTTTTTCCTTATATTAGTACGTCCTTCTATATTTTGACTCTATCACCCTCTACACAAATCGGATTTGCACGTAATTTTATACATAGTACCCTAAGACATAGGGCTACAAATTTTGTGCCCATGACCCTTGCATATTCTTTATTATTCACGATCAAAACAATGCTCCAATCCATATTAGAGAAATCGAAGATTTCTGAAAGGGGTACCCCTTTGGTGAATTGGAGATTTCACTAATTTCTCCGAAATGTATTACCCTCGTGTTCAACTCGTTCGATATATTTCCCCAAGAGATCTCATGGGTAAATGAATATATTGGAGTCGAAACGGAGCCTTAAGTCAACATTTCAAAAAAAATTCCTCTTTTTGATGGCAATTTTCGCAAGTTTTTTCCTTATATTAGTACGTCCTTCTATATTTTGACTCTATCACCCTCTACACAAATCGGATTTGCACGTAATTTTATACATAGTACCCTAAGACATAGGGCTACAAATTTTGTGCCCATGACCCTTGCATATTCTTTATTATTCACGATCAAAACAATGCTCCAATCCATATTAGAGAAATCGAAGATTTCTGAAAGGGGTACCCCTTTGGTGAATTGGAGATTTCACTAATTTCTCCGAAATGTATTACCCACGTGTTCAACTCGTTCGATATTTTTCCCCAAGAGATCTCATGGGTAAATGAATATATTGGAGTGGAAACGGAGCCTTAAGTCAACATTTCAAAAAAAATCCCCCTTTTTGATGGCAATTTTCGCAAGTTTTTTCCTTATATTAGTACGTCCTTCTATATTTTGACTCTATCACCCTCTACACACCTCGGATTTGCACGTAATTTTATACATAGTACCCTAAGACATAGGGCTACAACTTTTGTGCCCATGACCCTCGCATATTCTTTATTATTCACGATCAAAACAATGCTCCAATCCATATTAGAGAAATCGAAGATTTCTGAAAGGGGTACCCCTTTGGTGAATTGGAGATTTCACTAATTTCTCCGAAATGTATTACCCTCGTGTTCAACTCGTTCGATATTTTTCCCCAAGAGATCTCATTGGTAAATGAATATATTGGAGTCGAAACGGAGCCTTAAGTCAACATTTAAAAAAAAATTCCTCTTTTTGATGGCAATTTTTGCAAGTTTTTTCCTTATATTAGTACGTCCTTCTATATTTTGACTCTATCACCCTCTACACGCCTCGGATTTGCACGTAATTTTATACATAGTACCCTAAGACATAGGGCTACAACTTTTGTGCCCATGACCCTCGCATATTCTTTAGTATTCACGATCAAAACAATGCTCCAATCCATATTAGAGAAATCGAAGATTTCTGAAAGGGGTACCCCTTTGGTGAATTGGAGATTTCACTAATTTCTCCGAAATGTATTACCCTCGTGTTCAACTCGTTCGATATTTTTCCCCAAGAGATCTCATGGGTAAATGAATATATTGGAGTCGAAACGGAGCCTTAAGTCAACATTTAAAAAAAAATTCCTCTTTTTGATGGCAATTTTTGCAAGTTTTTTCCTTATATTAGTACGTCCTTCTATATTTTGACTCTATCACCCTCTACACGCCTCGGATTTGCACGTAATTTTATACATAGTACCCTAAGACATAGGGCTACAACTTTTGTGCCCATGACCCTCGCATATTCTTTATTATTCACGATCAAAACAATGCTCCAATCCATATTAGAGAAATCGAAGATTTCTGAAAGGGGTACCCCTTTGGTGAATTGGAGATTTCACTAATTTCTCCGAAATGTATTACCCTCGTGTTCAACTCGTTCGATATTTTTCCCCAAGAGATCTCATTGGTAAATGAATATATTGGAGTCGAAACGGAGCCTTAAGTCAACATTTAAAAAAAAATTCCTCTTTTTGATGGCAATTTTTGCAAGTTTTTTCCTTATATTAGTACGTCCTTCTATATTTTGACTCTATCACCCTCTACACGCCTCGGATTTGCACGTAATTTTATACATAGTACCCTAAGACATAGGGCTACAACTTTTGTGCCCATGACCCTCGCATATTCTTTAGTATTCACGATCAAAACAATGCTCCAATCCATATTAGAGAAATCGAAGATTTCTGAAAGGGGTACCCCTTTGGTGAATTGGAGATTTCACTAATTTCTCCGAAATGTATTACCCTCGTGTTCAACTCGTTCGATATTTTTCCCCAAGAGATCTCATGGGTAAATGAATATATTGGAGTCGAAACGGAGCCTTAAGTCAACATTTAAAAAAAAATTCCTCTTTTTGATGGCAATTTTTGCAAGTTTTTTCCTTATATTAGTACGTCCTTCTATATTTTGACTCTATCACCCTCTACACGCCTCGGATTTGCACGTAATTTTATACATAGTACCCTAAGACATAGGGCTACAACTTTTGTGCCCATGACCCTCGCATATTCTTTATTATTCACGATCAAAACAATGCTCCAATCCATATTAGAGAAATCGAAGATTTCTGAAAGGGGTACCCCTTTGGTGAATTGGAGATTTCACTAATTTCTCCGAAATGTATTACCCTCGTGTTCAACTCGTTCGATATTTTTCCCCAAGAGATCTCATTGGTAAATGAATATATTGGAGTCGAAACGGAGCCTTAAGTCAACATTTCAAAAAAAATTCCTCTTTTTGATGGCAATTTTTGCAAGTTTTTTCCTTATATTAGTACGTCCTTCTATATTTTGACTCTATCACCCTCTACACGCCTCGGATTTGCACGTAATTTTATACATAGTACCCTAAGACATAGGGATACAACTTTTGTGCCCATGACCCTCGCATATTCTTTAGTATTCACGATCAAAACAATGCTCCAATCCATATTAGAGAAATCGAAGATTTCTGAAAGGGGTACCCCTTTGGTGAATTGGAGATTTCACTAATTTCTCCGAAATGTATTACCCTCGTGTTCAACTCATTCGATATTTTTCCCCAAGAGATCTCATGGGTAAATGAATATATTGGAGTCGAAACGGAGCCTTAAGTCAACATTTAAAAAAAAATTCCTCTTTTTGATGGCAATTTTTGCAAGTTTTTTCCTTATATTAGTACGTCCTTCTATATTTTGACTCTATCACCCTCTACACGCCTCGGATTTGCACGTAATTTTATACATAGTACCCTAAGACATAGGGCTACAACTTTGGTGCCCATGACCCTCGCATATTCTTTAGTATTCACGATCAAAACAATGCTCCAATCCATATTAGAGAAATCGAAGATTTCTGAAAGGGGTACCCCTTTGGTGAATTGGAGATTTCACTAATTTCTCCGAAATGTATTACCCTCGTGTTCAACTCGTTCGATATTTTTCCCCAAGAGATCTCATTGGTAAATGAATATATTGGAGTCGAAACGGAGCCTTAAGTCAACATTTAAAAAGAAATTCCTCTTTTTGATGGCAATTTTTGCAAGTTTTTTCCTTATATTAGTACGTCCTTCTATATTTTGACTCTATCACCCTCTACACGCCTCGGATTTGCACGTAATTTTATACATAGTACCCTAAGACATAGGGCTACAACTTTTGTGCCCATGACCCTCGCATATTCTTTATTATTCACGATCAAAACAATGCTCCAATCCATATTAGAGAAATCGAAGATTTCTGAAAGGGGTACCCCTTTGGTGAATTGGAGATTTCACTAATTTCTCCGAAATGTATTACCCTCGTGTTCAACTCGTTCGATATTTTTCCCCAAGAGATCTCATTGGTAAATGAATATATTGGAGTCGAAACGGAGCCTTAAGTCAACATTTAAAAAAAAATTCCTCTTTTTGATGGCAATTTTTGCAAGTTTTTTCCTTATATTAGTACGTCCTTCTATATTTTGACTCTATCACCCTCTACACGCCTCGGATTTGCACGTAATTTTATACATAGTACCCTAAGACATAGGGCTACAACTTTTGTGCCCATGACCCTCGCATATTCTTTAGTATTCACGATCAAAACAATGCTCCAATCCATATTAGAGAAATCGAAGATTTCTGAAAGGGGTACCCCTTTGGTGAATTGGAGATTTCACTAATTTCTCCGAAATGTATTACCCTCGTGTTCAACTCGTTCGATATTTTTCCCCAAGAGATCTCATGGGTAAATGAATATATTGGAGTCGAAACGGAGCCTTAAGTCAACATTTAAAAAAAAATTCCTCTTTTTGATGGCAATTTTTGCAAGTTTTTTCCTTATATTAGTACGTCCTTCTATATTTTGACTCTATCACCCTCTACACGCCTCGGATTTGCACGTAATTTTATACATAGTACCCTAAGACATAGGGCTACAACTTTGGTGCCCATGACCCTCGCATATTCTTTAGTATTCACGATCAAAACAATGCTCCAATCCATATTAGAGAAATCGAAGATTTCTGAAAGGGGTACCCCTTTGGTGAATTGGAGATTTCACTAATTTCTCCGAAATGTATTACCCTCGTGTTCAACTCGTTCGATATTTTTCCCCAAGAGATCTCATTGGTAAATGAATATATTGGAGTCAAAACGGAGCCTTAAGTCAACATTTAAAAAGAAATTCCTCTTTTTGATGGCAATTTTTGCAAGTTTTTTCCTTATATTAGTACGTCCTTCTATATTTTGACTCTATCACCCTCTACACGCCTCGGATTTGCACGTTATTTTATACATAGTACCCTAAGACATAGGGCTACAACTTTTGTGCCCATGACCCTCGCATATTCTTTAGTATTCACGATCAAAACAATGCTCCAATCCATATTAGAGAAATCGAAGATTTCTGAAAGGGGTACCCCTTTGGGGAATTGGAGATTTCACTAATTTCTCCGAAATGTATTACCCTCGTGTTCAACTCATTCGATATTTTTCCCCAAGAGATCTCATGGGTAAATGAATATATTGGAGTCGAAACGGAGCCTTAAGTCAACATTTCAAAAAAAATTCCTCTTTTTGATGGCAATTTTCGCAAGTTTTTTCCTTATATTAGTACGTCCTTCTATATTTTGACTCTATCACCCTCTACACACCTCAGATTTGCACGTAATTTTATACATAGTACCCCAAGACATAGGGCTACAAATTTTGTGCCCATGACCCTCGCATATTCTTTATTATTCACGATCAAAACAATGCTCCAATCCATATTAGAGAAATCGAAGATTTCTGAAAGGGGTACCCCTTTGGTGAATTGGAGATTTCACTAATTTCTCCGAAATGTATTACCCTCGTGTTCAACTCGTTCGATATTTTTCCCCAAGAGATCTCATTGGTAAATGAATATATTGGAGTCGAAACGGAGCCTTAAGTCAACATTTAAAAAAAAATTCCTCTTTTTGATGGCAATTTTTGCAAGTTTTTTCCTTATATTAGTACGTCCTTCTATATTTTGACTCTATCACCCTCTACACGCCTCGGATTTGCACGTAATTTTATACATAGTACCCTAAGACATAGGGCTACAACTTTTGTGCCCATGACCCTCGCATATTCTTTAGTATTCACGATCAAAACAATGCTCCAATCCATATTAGAGAAATCGAAGATTTCTGAAAGGGGTACCCCTTTGGGGAATTGGAGATCTCACTAATTTCTCCGAAATGTATTACCCTCGTGTTCAACTCGTTCGATATTTTTCCCCAAGAGATCTCATGGGTAAATGAATATATTGGAGTCGAAACGGAGCCTTAAGTCAACATTTCAAAAAAAATCCCCCTTTTTGATGGCAATTTTCGCAAGTTTTTTCCTTATATTAGTACGTCCTTCTATATTTTGACTCTATGACCCTCTACACACCTCGGATTTGCACGTAATTTTATACATAGTACCCTAAGACATAGGGCTACAACTTTTGTGCCCATGACCCTCGCATATTCTTTATTATTCACGATCAAAACAATGCTCCAATCCATATTAGAGAAATCGAAGATTTCTGAAAGGGGTTCCCCTTTGGTGAATTGGAGATTTCACTAATTTCTCCGAAATGTATTACCCTCGTGTTCAACTCGTTCGATATTTTTCCCCAAGAGATCTCATTGGTAAATGAATATATTGGAGTCGAAACGGAGCCTTAAGTCAACATTTAAAAAGAAATTCCTCTTTTTGATGGCAATTTTTGCAAGTTTTTTCCTTATATTAGTACGTCCTTCTATATTTTGACTCTATCACCCTCTACACGCCTCGGATTTGCACGTAATTTTATACATAGTACCCTAAGACATAGGGCTACAACTTTTGTGCCCATGACCCTCGCATATTCTTTAGTATTCACGATCAAAACAATGCTCCAATCCATATTAGAGAAATCGAAGATTTCTGAAAGGGGTACCCCTTTGGGGAATTGGAGATTTCACTAATTTCTCCGAAATGTATTACCCTCGTGTTCAACTCATTCGATATTTTTCCCCAAGAGATCTCATGGGTAAATGAATATATTGGAGTCGAAACGGAGCCTTAAGTCAACATTTCAAAAAAAATTCCTCTTTTTGATGGCAATTTTCGCAAGTTTTTTCCTTATATTAGTACGTCCTTCTATATTTTGACTCTATCACCCTCTACACACCTCAGATTTGCACGTAATTTTATACATAGTACCCCAAGACATAGGGCTACAACTTTTGTGCCCATGACCCTCGCATATTCTTTATTATTCACGATCAAAACAATGCTCCAATCCATATTAGAGAAATCGAAGATTTCTGAAAGGGGTACCCCTTTGGTGAATTGGAGATTTCACTAATTTCTCCGAAATGTATTACCCTCGTGTTCAACTCGTTCGATATTTTTCCCCAAGAGATCTCATTGGTAAATGAATATATTGGAGTCGAAACGGAGCCTTAAGTCAACATTTAAAAAAAAATTCCTCTTTTTGATGGCAATTTTTGCAAGTTTTTTCCTTATATTAGTACGTCCTTCTATATTTTGACTCTATCACCCTCTACACGCCTCGGATTTGCACGTAATTTTATACATAGTACCCTAAGACATAGGGCTACAACTTTTGTGCCCATGACCCTCGCATATTCTTTAGTATTCACGATCAAAACAATGCTCCAATCCATATTAGAGAAATCGAAGATTTCTGAAAGGGGTACCCCTTTGGGGAATTGGAGATCTCACTAATTTCTCCGAAATGTATTACCCTCGTGTTCAACTCGTTCGATATTTTTCCCCAAGAGATCTCATGGGTAAATGAATATATTGGAGTCGAAACGGAGCCTTAAGTCAACATTTCAAAAAAAATCCCCCTTTTTGATGGCAATTTTCGCAAGTTTTTTCCTTATATTAGTACGTCCTTCTATATTTTGACTCTATCACCCTCTACACACCTCGGATTTGCACGTAATTTTATACATAGTACCCTAAGACATAGGGCTACAACTTTTGTGCCCATGACCCTCGCATATTCTTTATTATTCACGATCAAAACAATGCTCCAATCCATATTAGAGAAATCGAAGATTTCTGAAAGGGGTTCCCCTTTGGTGAATTGGAGATTTCACTAATTTCTCCGAAATGTATTACCCTCGTGTTCAACTCGTTCGATATTTTTCCCCAAGAGATCTCATGGGTAAATGAATATATTGGAGTCGAAACGGAGCCTTAAGTCAACATTTCAAAAAAAATTCCTCTTTTTGATGGCAATTTTCGCAAGTTTTTTCCTTATATTAGTACGTCCTTCTATATTTTGACTCTATCACCCTCTACACACCTCGGATTTGCACGTAATTTTATACATAGTACCCCAAGACATAGGGCTACAACTTTTGTGCCCATGACCCTCGCATATTCTTTATTATTCACGATCAAAACAATGCTCCAATCCATATTAGAGAAATCGAAGATTTCTGAAAGGGGTACCCCTTTGGGGAATTGGAGATCTCACTAATTTCTCCGAAATGTATTACCCTCGTGTTCAACTCGTTCGATATTTTTCCCCAAGAGATCTCATGGGTAAATGAATATATTGGAGTCGAAACGGAGCCTTAAGTCAACATTTCAAAAAAAATCCCCCTTTTTGATGGCAATTTTCGCAAGTTTTTTCCTTATATTAGTACGTCCTTCTATATTTTGACTCTATGACCCTCTACACACCTCGGATTTGCACGTAATTTTATACATAGTACCCTAAGACATAGGGCTACAACTTTTGTGCCCATGACCCTCGCATATTCTTTATTATTCACGATCAAAACAATGCTCCAATCCATATTAGAGAAATCGAAGATTTCTGAAAGGGGTTCCCCTTTGGTGAATTGGAGATTTCACTAATTTCTCCGAAATGTATTACCCTCGTGTTCAACTCGTTCGATATTTTTCCCCAAGAGATCTCATTGGTAAATGAATATATTGGAGTCGAAACGGAGCCTTAAGTCAACATTTAAAAAGAAATTCCTCTTTTTGATGGCAATTTTTGCAAGTTTTTTCCTTATATTAGTACGTCCTTCTATATTTTGACTCTATCACCCTCTACACGCCTCGGATTTGCACGTAATTTTATACATAGTACCCTAAGACATAGGGCTACAACTTTTGTGCCCATGACCCTCGCATATTCTTTAGTATTCACGATCAAAACAATGCTCCAATCCATATTAGAGAAATCGAAGATTTCTGAAAGGGGTACCCCTTTGGGGAATTGGAGATTTCACTAATTTCTCCGAAATGTATTACCCTCGTGTTCAACTCATTCGATATTTTTCCCCAAGAGATCTCATGGGTAAATGAATATATTGGAGTCGAAACGGAGCCTTAAGTCAACATTTCAAAAAAAATTCCTCTTTTTGATGGCAATTTTCGCAAGTTTTTTCCTTATATTAGTACGTCCTTCTATATTTTGACTCTATCACCCTCTACACACCTCAGATTTGCACGTAATTTTATACATAGTACCCCAAGACATAGGGCTACAACTTTTGTGCCCATGACCCTCGCATATTCTTTATTATTCACGATCAAAACAATGCTCCAATCCATATTAGAGAAATCGAAGATTTCTGAAAGGGGTACCCCTTTGGTGAATTGGAGATTTCACTAATTTCTCCGAAATGTATTACCCTCGTGTTCAACTCGTTCGATATTTTTCCCCAAGAGATCTCATTGGTAAATGAATATATTGGAGTCGAAACGGAGCCTTAAGTCAACATTTAAAAAAAAATTCCTCTTTTTGATGGCAATTTTTGCAAGTTTTTTCCTTATATTAGTACGTCCTTCTATATTTTGACTCTATCACCCTCTACACGCCTCGGATTTGCACGTAATTTTATACATAGTACCCTAAGACATAGGGCTACAACTTTTGTGCCCATGACCCTCGCATATTCTTTAGTATTCACGATCAAAACAATGCTCCAATCCATATTAGAGAAATCGAAGATTTCTGAAAGGGGTACCCCTTTGGGGAATTGGAGATCTCACTAATTTCTCCGAAATGTATTACCCTCGTGTTCAACTCGTTCGATATTTTTCCCCAAGAGATCTCATGGGTAAATGAATATATTGGAGTCGAAACGGAGCCTTAAGTCAACATTTCAAAAAAAATCCCCCTTTTTGATGGCAATTTTCGCAAGTTTTTTCCTTATATTAGTACGTCCTTCTATATTTTGACTCTATGACCCTCTACACACCTCGGATTTGCACGTAATTTTATACATAGTACCCTAAGACATAGGGCTACAACTTTTGTGCCCATGACCCTCGCATATTCTTTATTATTCACGATCAAAACAATGCTCCAATCCATATTAGAGAAATCGAAGATTTCTGAAAGGGGTTCCCCTTTGGTGAATTGGAGATTTCACTAATTTCTCCGAAATGTATTACCCTCGTGTTCAACTCGTTCGATATTTTTCCCCAAGAGATCTCATGGGTAAATGAATATATTGGAGTCGAAACGGAGCCTTAAGTCAACATTTCAAAAAAAATTCCTCTTTTTGATGGCAATTTTCGCAAGTTTTTTCCTTATATTAGTACGTCCTTCTATATTTTGACTCTATCACCCTCTACACACCTCGGATTTGCACGTAATTTTATACATAGTACCCCAAGACATAGGGCTACAACTTTTGTGCCCATGACCCTCGCATATTCTTTATTATTCACGATCAAAACAATGCTCCAATCCATATTAGAGAAATCGAAGATTTCTGAAAGGGGTACCCCTTTGGTGAATTGGAGATTTCACTAATTTCTCCGAAATGTATTACCCTCGTGTTCAACTCGTTCGATATATTTCCCCAAGAGATCTCATGGGTAAATGAATATATTGGAGTCGAAACGGAGCCTTAAGTCAACATTTCAAAAAAAATTCCTCTTTTTGATGGCAATTTTCGCAAGTTTTTTCCTTATATTAGTACGTCCTTCTATATTTTGACTCTATCACCCTCTACACACCTCAGATTTGCACGTAATTTTATACATAGTACCCCAAGACATAGGGCTACAACTTTTGTGCCCATGACCCTCGCATATTCTTTATTATTCACGATCAAAACAATGCTCCAATCCATATTAGAGAAATCGAAGATTTCTGAAAGGGGTACCCCTTTGGTGAATTGGAGATTTCACTAATTTCTCCGAAATGTATTACCCTCGTGTTCAACTCGTTCGATATTTTTCCCCAAGAGATCTCATTGGTAAATGAATATATTGGAGTCGAAACGGAGCCTTAAGTCAACATTTAAAAAAAAATTCCTCTTTTTGATGGCAATTTTTGCAAGTTTTTTCCTTATATTAGTACGTCCTTCTATATTTTGACTCTATCACCCTCTACACGCCTCGGATTTGCACGTAATTTTATACATAGTACCCTAAGACATAGGGCTACAACTTTTGTGCCCATGACCCTCGCATATTCTTTAGTATTCACGATCAAAACAATGCTCCAATCCATATTAGAGAAATCGAAGATTTCTGAAAGGGGTACCCCTTTGGGGAATTGGAGATCTCACTAATTTCTCCGAAATGTATTACCCTCGTGTTCAACTCGTTCGATATTTTTCCCCAAGAGATCTCATGGGTAAATGAATATATTGGAGTCGAAACGGAGCCTTAAGTCAACATTTCAAAAAAAATCCCCCTTTTTGATGGCAATTTTCGCAAGTTTTTTCCTTATATTAGTACGTCCTTCTATATTTTGACTCTATGACCCTCTACACACCTCGGATTTGCACGTAATTTTATACATAGTACCCTAAGACATAGGGCTACAACTTTTGTGCCCATGACCCTCGCATATTCTTTATTATTCACGATCAAAACAATGCTCCAATCCATATTAGAGAAATCGAAGATTTCTGAAAGGGGTTCCCCTTTGGTGAATTGGAGATTTCACTAATTTCTCCGAAATGTATTACCCTCGTGTTCAACTCGTTCGATATTTTTCCCCAAGAGATCTCATGGGTAAATGAATATATTGGAGTCGAAACGGAGCCTTAAGTCAACATTTCAAAAAAAATTCCTCTTTTTGATGGCAATTTTCGCAAGTTTTTTCCTTATATTAGTACGTCCTTCTATATTTTGACTCTATCACCCTCTACACACCTCGGATTTGCACGTAATTTTATACATAGTACCCCAAGACATAGGGCTACAACTTTTGTGCCCATGACCCTCGCATATTCTTTATTATTCACGATCAAAACAATGCTCCAATCCATATTAGAGAAATCGAAGATTTCTGAAAGGGGTACCCCTTTGGTGAATTGGAGATTTCACTAATTTCTCCGAAATGTATTACCCTCGTGTTCAACTCGTTCGATATATTTCCCCAAGAGATCTCATGGGTAAATGAATATATTGGAGTCGAAACGGAGCCTTAAGTCAACATTTCAAAAAAAATTCCTCTTTTTGATGGCAATTTTCGCAAGTTTTTTCCTTATATTAGTACGTCCTTCTATATTTTGACTCTATCACCCTCTACACACCTCAGATTTGCACGTAATTTTATACATAGTACCCCAAGACATAGGGCTACAACTTTTGTGCCCATGACCCTCGCATATTCTTTATTATTCACGATCAAAACAATGCTCCAATCCATATTAGAGAAATCGAAGATTTCTGAAAGGGGTACCCCTTTGGTGAATTGGAGATTTCACTAATTTCTCCGAAATGTATTACCCTCGTGTTCAACTCGTTCGATATTTTTCCCCAAGAGATCTCATTGGTAAATGAATATATTGGAGTCGAAACGGAGCCTTAAGTCAACATTTAAAAAAAAATTCCTCTTTTTGATGGCAATTTTTGCAAGTTTTTTCCTTATATTAGTACGTCCTTCTATATTTTGACTCTATCACCCTCTACACGCCTCGGATTTGCACGTAATTTTATACATAGTACCCTAAGACATAGGGCTACAACTTTTGTGCCCATGACCCTCGCATATTCTTTAGTATTCACGATCAAAACAATGCTCCAATCCATATTAGAGAAATCGAAGATTTCTGAAAGGGGTACCCCTTTGGGGAATTGGAGATCTCACTAATTTCTCCGAAATGTATTACCCTCGTGTTCAACTCGTTCGATATTTTTCCCCAAGAGATCTCATGGGTAAATGAATATATTGGAGTCGAAACGGAGCCTTAAGTCAACATTTCAAAAAAAATCCCCCTTTTTGATGGCAATTTTCGCAAGTTTTTTCCTTATATTAGTACGTCCTTCTATATTTTGACTCTATGACCCTCTACACACCTCGGATTTGCACGTAATTTTATACATAGTACCCTAAGACATAGGGCTACAACTTTTGTGCCCATGACCCTCGCATATTCTTTATTATTCACGATCAAAACAATGCTCCAATCCATATTAGAGAAATCGAAGATTTCTGAAAGGGGTTCCCCTTTGGTGAATTGGAGATTTCACTAATTTCTCCGAAATGTATTACCCTCGTGTTCAACTCGTTCGATATTTTTCCCCAAGAGATCTCATGGGTAAATGAATATATTGGAGTCGAAACGGAGCCTTAAGTCAACATTTCAAAAAAAATTCCTCTTTTTGATGGCAATTTTCGCAAGTTTTTTCCTTATATTAGTACGTCCTTCTATATTTTGACTCTATCACCCTCTACACACCTCGGATTTGCACGTAATTTTATACATAGTACCCCAAGACATAGGGCTACAACTTTTGTGCCCATGACCCTCGCATATTCTTTATTATTCACGATCAAAACAATGCTCCAATCCATATTAGAGAAATCGAAGATTTCTGAAAGGGGTACCCCTTTGGTGAATTGGAGATTTCACTAATTTCTCCGAAATGTATTACCCTCGTGTTCAACTCGTTCGATATATTTCCCCAAGAGATCTCATGGGTAAATGAATATATTGGAGTCGAAACGGAGCCTTAAGTCAACATTTCAAAAAAAATTCCTCTTTTTGATGGCAATTTTCGCAAGTTTTTTCCTTATATTAGTACGTCCTTCTATATTTTGACTCTATCACCCTCTACACACCTCGGATTTGCACGTAATTTTATACATAGTACCCTAAGACATAGGGCTACAAATTTTGTGCCCATGACCCTTGCATATTCTTTATTATTCACGATCAAAACAATGCTCCAATCCATATTAGAGAAATCGAAGATTTCTGAAAGGGGTACCCCTTTGGTGAATTGGAGATTTCACTAATTTCTCCGAAATGTATTACCCTCGTGTTCAACTCGTTCGATATTTTTCCCCAAGAGATCTCATTGGTAAATGAATATATTGGAGTCGAAACGGAGCCTTAAGTCAACATTTAAAAAGAAATTCCTCTTTTTGATGGCAATTTTTGCAAGTTTTTTCCTTATATTAGTACGTCCTTCTATATTTTGACTCTATCACCCTCTACACGCCTCGGATTTGCACGTAATTTTATACATAGTACCCTAAGACATAGGGCTACAACTTTTGTGCCCATGACCCTCGCATATTCTTTAGTATTCACGATCAAAACAATGCTCCAATCCATATTAGAGAAATCGAAGATTTCTGAAAGGGGTACCCCTTTGGGGAATTGGAGATTTCACTAATTTCTCCGAAATGTATTACCCTCGTGTTCAACTCGTTCGATATTTTTCCCCAACAGATCTCATGGGTAAATGAATATATTGGAGTCGAAACGGAGCCTTAAGTCAACATTTCAAAAAAAATTCCTCTTTTTGATGGCAATTTTCGCAAGTTTTTTCCTTATATTAGTACGTCCTTCTATATTTTGACTCTATCACCCTCTACACACCTCGGATTTGCACGTAATTTTATACATAGTACCCCAAGACATAGGGCTACAACTTTTGTGCCCATGACCCTCGCATATTCTTTATTATTCACGATCAAAACAATGCTCCAATCCATATTAGAGAAATCGAAGATTTCTGAAAGGGGTACCCCTTTGGTGAATTGGAGATTTCACTAATTTCTCCGAAATGTATTACCCTCGTGTTCAACTCGTTCGATATTTTTCCCCAAGAGATCTCATGGGTAAATTAATATATTGGAGTCGAAACGGAGCCTTAAGTCAACATTTCAAAAAAAATTCCTCTTTTTGATGGCAATTTTCGCAAGTTTTTTCCTTATATTAGTACGTCCTTCTATATTTTGACTCTATCACCCTCTACACACCTCGGATTTGCACGTAATTTTATACATAGTACCCTAAGACATAGGGCTACAACTTTTGTGCCCATGACCCTCGCATATTCTTTATTATTCACGATCAAAACAATGCTCCAATCCATATTAGAGAAATCGAAGATTTCTGAAAGGGGTACCCCTTTGGTGAATTGGAGATTTCACTAATTTCTCCGAAATGTATTACCCTCGTGTTCAACTCGTTCGATATTTTTCCCCAAGAGATCTCATTGGTAAATGAATATATTGGAGTCGAAACGGAGCCTTAAGTCAACATTTAAAAAAAAATTCCTCTTTTTGATGGCAATTTTTGCAAGTTTTTTCCTTATATTAGTACGTCCTTCTATATTTTGACTCTATCACCCTCTACACGCCTCGGATTTGCACGTAATTTTATACATAGTACCCTAAGACATAGGGCTACAACTTTTGTGCCCATGACCCTCGCATATTCTTTAGTATTCACGATCAAAACAATGCTCCAATCCATATTAGAGAAATCGAAGATTTCTGAAAGGGGTACCCCTTTGGGGAATTGGAGATTTCACTAATTTCTCCGAAATGTATTACCCTCGTGTTCAACTCGTTCGATATTTTTCCCCAACAGATCTCATGGGTAAATGAATATATTGGAGTCGAAACGGAGCCTTAAGTCAACATTTCAAAAAAAATTCCTCTTTTTGATGGCAATTTTCGCAAGTTTTTTCCTTATATTAGTACGTCCTTCTATATTTTGACTCTATCACCCTCTACACACCTCTGATTTGCACGTAATTTTATACATAGTACCCCAAGACATAGGGCTACAACTTTTGTGCCCATGACCCTCGCATATTCTTTATTATTCACGATCAAAACAATGCTCCAATCCATATTAGAGAAATCGAAGATTTCTGAAAGGGGTACCCCTTTGGTGAATTGGAGATTTCACTAATTTCTCCGAAATGTATTACCCTCGTGTTCAACTCGTTCGATATTTTTCCCCAAGAGATCTCATGGGTAAATTAATATATTGGAGTCGAAACGGAGCCTTAAGTCAACATTTCAAAAAAAATTCCTCTTTTTGATGGCAATTTTCGCAAGTTTTTTCCTTATATTAGTACGTCCTTCTATATTTTGACTCTATCACCCTCTACACACCTCGGATTTGCACGTAATTTTATACATAGTACCCTAAGACATAGGGCTACAACTTTTGTGCCCATGACCCTCGCATATTCTTTATTATTCACGATCAAAACAATGCTCCAATCCATATTAGAGAAATCGAAGATTTCTGAAAGGGGTACCCCTTTGGTGAATTGGAGATTTCACTAATTTCTCCGAAATGTATTACCCTCGTGTTCAACTCGTTCGATATATTTCCCCAAGAGATCTCATGGGTAAATGAATATATTGGAGTCGAAACGGAGCCTTAAGTCAACATTTCAAAAAAAATTCCTCTTTTTGATGGCAATTTTCGCAAGTTTTTTCCTTATATTAGTACGTCCTTCTATATTTTGACTCTATCACCCTCTACACACCTCGGATTTGCACGTAATTTTATACATAGTACCCTAAGACATAGGGCTACAAATTTTGTGCCCATGACCCTTGCATATTCTTTATTATTCACGATCAAAACAATGCTCCAATCCATATTAGAGAAATCGAAGATTTCTGAAAGGGGTACCCCTTTGGTGAATTGGAGATTTCACTAATTTCTCCGAAATGTATTACCCTCGTGTTCAACTCGTTCGATATTTTTCCCCAAGAGATCTCATTGGTAAATGAATATATTGGAGTCGAAACGGAGCCTTAAGTCAACATTTCAAAAAAAATTCCTCTTTTTGATGGCAATTTTCGCAAGTTTTTTCCTTATATTAGTACGTCCTTCTATATTTTGACTCTATCACCCTCTACACACCTCGGATTTGCACGTAATTTTATACATAGTACCCTAAGACATAGGGCTACAAATTTTGTGCCCATGACCCTTGCATATTCTTTATTATTCACGATCAAAACAATGCTCCAATCCATATTAGAGAAATCGAAGATTTCTGAAAGGGGTACCCCTTTGGTGAATTGGAGATTTCACTAATTTCTCCGAAATGTATTACCCTCGTGTTCAACTCGTTCGATATTTTTCCCCAAGAGATCTCATTGGTAAATGAATATATTGGAGTCGAAACGGAGCCTTAAGTCAACATTTAAAAAAAAATTCCTCTTTTTGATGGCAATTTTTGCAAGTTTTTTCCTTATATTAGTACGTCCTTCTATATTTTGACTCTATCACCCTCTACACGCCTCGGATTTGCACGTAATTTTATACATAGTACCCTAAGACATAGGGCTACAACTTTTGTGCCCATGACCCTCGCATATTCTTTAGTATTCACGATCAAAACAATGCTCCAATCCATATTAGAGAAATCGAAGATTTCTGAAAGGGGTACCCCTTTGGTGAATTGGAGATTTCACTAATTTCTCCGAAATGTATTACCCTCGTGTTCAACTCGTTCGATATTTTTCCCCAAGAGATCTCATGGGTAAATGAATATATTGGAGTCGAAACGGAGCCTTAAGTCAACATTTAAAAAAAAATTCCTCTTTTTGATGGCAATTTTTGCAAGTTTTTTCCTTATATTAGTACGTCCTTCTATATTTTGACTCTATCACCCTCTACACGCCTCGGATTTGCACGTAATTTTATACATAGTACCCTAAGACATAGGGCTACAACTTTGGTGCCCATGACCCTCGCATATTCTTTAGTATTCACGATCAAAACAATGCTCCAATCCATATTAGAGAAATCGAAGATTTCTGAAAGGGGTACCCCTTTGGTGAATTGGAGATTTCACTAATTTCTCCGAAATGTATTACCCTCGTGTTCAACTCGTTCGATATTTTTCCCCAAGAGATCTCATTGGTAAATGAATATATTGGAGTCGAAACGGAGCCTTAAGTCAACATTTAAAAAAAAATTCCTCTTTTTGATGGCAATTTTTGCAAGTTTTTTCCTTATATTAGTACGTCCTTCTATATTTTGACTCTATCACCCTCTACACGCCTCGGATTTGCACGTAATTTTATACATAGTACCCTAAGACATAGGGCTACAACTTTTGTGCCCATGACCCTCGCATATTCTTTATTATTCACGATCAAAACAATGCTCCAATCCATATTAGAGAAATCGAAGATTTCTGAAAGGGGTACCCCTTTGGTGAATTGGAGATTTCACTAATTTCTCCGAAATGTATTACCCTCGTGTTCAACTCGTTCGATATATTTCCCCAAGAGATCTCATGGGTAAATGAATATATTGGAGTGGAAACGGAGCCTTAAGTCAACATTTCAAAAAAAATCCCCCTTTTTGATGGCAATTTTCGCAAGTTTTTTCCTTATATTAGTACGTCCTTCTATATTTTGACTCTATCACCCTCTACACACCTCGGATTTGCACGTAATTTTATACATAGTACCCTAAGACATAGGGCTACAACTTTTGTGCCCATGACCCTTGCATATTCTTTATTATTCACGATCAAAACAATGCTCCAATCCATATTAGAGAAATCGAAGATTTCTGAAAGGGGTACCCCTTTGGTGAATTGGAGATTTCACTAATTTCTCCGAAATGTATTACCCTCGTGTTCAACTCGTTCGATATTTTTCCCCAAGAGATCTCATTGGTAAATGAATATATTGGAGTCGAAACGGAGCCTTAAGTCAACATTTAAAAAAAAATTCCTCTTTTTGATGGCAATTTTTGCAAGTTTTTTCCTTATATTAGTACGTCCTTCTATATTTTGACTCTATCACCCTCTACACGCCTCGGATTTGCACGTAATTTTATACATAGTACCCTAAGACATAGGGCTACAACTTTTGTGCCCATGACCCTCGCATATTCTTTAGTATTCACGATCAAAACAATGCTCCAATCCATATTAGAGAAATCGAAGATTTCTGAAAGGGGTACCCCTTTGGTGAATTGGAGATTTCACTAATTTCTCCGAAATGTATTACCCTCGTGTTCAACTCGTTCGATATATTTCCCCAAGAGATCTCATGGGTAAATGAATATATTGGAGTGGAAACGGAGCCTTAAGTCAACATTTCAAAAAAAATCCCCCTTTTTGATGGCAATTTTCGCAAGTTTTTTCCTTATATTAGTACGTCCTTCTATATTTTGACTCTATCACCCTCTACACACCTCGGATTTGCACGTAATTTTATACATAGTACCCTAAGACATAGGGCTACAACTTTTGTGCCCATGACCCTCGCATATTCTTTATTATTCACGATCAAAACAATGCTCCAATCCATATTAGAGAAATCGAAGATTTCTGAAAGGGGTACCCCTTTGGTGAATTGGAGATTTCACTAATTTCTCCGAAATGTATTACCCTCGTGTTCAACTCGTTCGATATTTTTCCCCAAGAGATCTCATTGGTAAATGAATATATTGGAGTCGAAACGGAGCCTTAAGTCAACATTTAAAAAAAAATTCCTCTTTTTGATGGCAATTTTTGCAAGTTTTTTCCTTATATTAGTACGTCCTTCTATATTTTGACTCTATCACCCTCTACACGCCTCGGATTTGCACGTAATTTTATACATAGTACCCTAAGACATAGGGCTACAACTTTTGTGCCCATGACCCTCGCATATTCTTTAGTATTCACGATCAAAACAATGCTCCAATCCATATTAGAGAAATCGAAGATTTCTGAAAGGGGTACCCCTTTGGTGAATTGGAGATTTCACTAATTTCTCCGAAATGTATTACCCTCGTGTTCAACTCGTTCGATATTTTTCCCCAAGAGATCTCATGGGTAAATGAATATATTGGAGTCGAAACGGAGCCTTAAGTCAACATTTAAAAAAAAATTCCTCTTTTTGATGGCAATTTTTGCAAGTTTTTTCCTTATATTAGTACGTCCTTCTATATTTTGACTCTATCACCCTCTACACGCCTCGGATTTGCACGTAATTTTATACATAGTACCCTAAGACATAGGGCTACAACTTTGGTGCCCATGACCCTCGCATATTCTTTAGTATTCACGATCAAAACAATGCTCCAATCCATATTAGAGAAATCGAAGATTTCTGAAAGGGGTACCCCTTTGGTGAATTGGAGATTTCACTAATTTCTCCGAAATGTATTACCCTCGTGTTCAACTCGTTCGATATTTTTCCCCAAGAGATCTCATTGGTAAATGAATATATTGGAGTCGAAACGGAGCCTTAAGTCAACATTTAAAAAAAAATTCCTCTTTTTGATGGCAATTTTTGCAAGTTTTTTCCTTATATTAGTACGTCCTTCTATATTTTGACTCTATCACCCTCTACACGCCTCGGATTTGCACGTAATTTCATACATAGTACCCTAAGACATAGGGCTACAACTTTTGTGCCCATGACCCTCGCATATTCTTTATTATTCACGATCAAAAAAAAAATCCAATCCATATTAGAGAAATCGAAGATTTCTGAAAGGGGTACCCCTTTGGTGAATTGGAGATTTCACTAATTTCTCCGAAATGTATTACCCTCGTGTTCAACTCGTTCGATATATTTCCCCAAGAGATCTCATGGGTAAATGAATATATTGGAGTCGAAACGGAGCCTTAAGTCAACATTTCAAAAAAAATTCCTCTTTTTGATGGCAATTTTCGCAAGTTTTTTCCTTATATTAGTACGTCCTTCTATATTTTGACTCTATCACTCTCTACACACCTCGGATTTGCACGTAATTTTATACATAGTACCCTAAGACATAGGGCTACAAATTTTGTGCCCATGACCCTTGCATATTCTTTATTATTCACGATCAAAACAATGCTCCAATCCATATTAGAGAAATCGAAGATTTCTGAAAGGGGTACCCCTTTGGTGAATTGGAGATTTCACTAATTTCTCCGAAATGTATTACCCACGTGTTCAACTCGTTCGATATTTTTCCCCAAGAGATCTCATGGGTAAATGAATATATTGGAGTGGAAACGGAGCCTTAAGTCAACATTTCAAAAAAAATCCCCCTTTTTGATGGCAATTTTCGCAAGTTTTTTCCTTATATTAGTACGTCCTTCTATATTTTGACTCTATCACCCTCTACACACCTCGGATTTGCACGTAATTTTATACATAGTACCCCAAGACATAGGGCTACAACTTTTGTGCCCATGACCCTCGCATATTCTTTATTATTCACGATCAAAACAATGCTCCAATCCATATTAGAGAAATCGAAGATTTCTGAAAGGGGTACCCCTTTGGTGAATTGGAGATTTCACTAATTTCTCCGAAATGTATTACCCTCGTGTTCAACTCGTTCGATATTTTTCCCCAAGAGATCTCATGGGTAAATGAATATATTGGAGTCGAAACGGAGCCTTAAGTCAACATTTCAAAAAAAATTCCTCTTTTTGATGGCAATTTTCGCAAGTTTTTTCCTTATATTAGTACGTCCTTCTATATTTTGACTCTATCACCCTCTACACACCTCGGATTTGCACGTAATTTTATACATAGCACCCTAAGACATAGGGCTACAACTTTTGTGCCCATGACCCTCGCATATTCTTTATTATTCACGATCAAAACAATGCTCCAATCCATATTAGAGAAATCGAAGATTTCTGAAAGGGGTACCCCTTTGGTGAATTGGAGATTTCACTAATTTCTCCGAAATGTATTACCCTCGTGTTCAACTCGTTCGATATATTTCCCCAAGAGATCTCATGGGTAAATGAATATATTGGAGTCGAAACGGAGCCTTAAGTCAACATTTCAAAAAAAATTCCTCTTTTTGATGGCAATTTTCGCAAGTTTTTTCCTTATATTAGTACGTCCTTCTATATTTTGACTCTATCACCCTCTACACACCTCGGATTTGCACGTAATTTTATACATAGTACCCTAAGACATAGGGCTACAACTTTTGTGCCCATGACCCTCGCATATTCTTTATTATTCACGATCAAAACAATGCTCCAATCCATATTAGAGAAATCGAAGATTTCTGAAAGGGGTACCCCTTTGGTGAATTGGAGATTTCACTAATTTCTCCGAAATGTATTACCCTCGTGTTCAACTCGTTCGATATATTTCCCCAAGAGATCTCATGGGTAAATGAATATATTGGAGTCGAAACGGAGCCTTAAGTCAACATTTCAAAAAAAATTCCTCTTTTTGATGGCAATTTTCGCAAGTTTTTTCCTTATATTAGTACGTCCTTCTATATTTTGACTCTATCACCCTCTACACACCTCGGATTTGCACGTAATTTTATACATAGTACCCTAAGACATAGGGCTACAAATTTTGTGCCCATGACCCTTGCATATTCTTTATTATTCACGATCAAAACAATGCTCCAATCCATATTAGAGAAATCGAAGATTTCTGAAAGGGGTACCCCTTTGGTGAATTGGAGATTTCACTAATTTCTCCGAAATGTATTACCCACGTGTTCAACTCGTTCGATATTTTTCCCCAAGAGATCTCATGGGTAAATGAATATATTGGAGTGGAAACGGAGCCTTAAGTCAACATTTCAAAAAAAATCCCCCTTTTTGATGGCAATTTTCGCAAGTTTTTTCCTTATATTAGTACGTCCTTCTATATTTTGACTCTATCACCCTCTACACACCTCGGATTTGCACGTAATTTTATACATAGTACCCTAAGACATAGGGCTACAACTTTTGTGCCCATGACCCTCGCATATTCTTTATTATTCACGATCAAAACAATGCTCCAATCCATATTAGAGAAATCGAAGATTTCTGAAAGGGGTACCCCTTTGGTGAATTGGAGATTTCACTAATTTCTCCGAAATGTATTACCCTCGTGTTCAACTCGTTCGATATTTTTCCCCAAGAGATCTCATTGGTAAATGAATATATTGGAGTCGAAACGGAGCCTTAAGTCAACATTTAAAAAAAAATTCCTCTTTTTGATGGCAATTTTTGCAAGTTTTTTCCTTATATTAGTACGTCCTTCTATATTTTGACTCTATCACCCTCTACACGCCTCGGATTTGCACGTAATTTTATACATAGTACCCTAAGACATAGGGCTACAACTTTTGTGCCCATGACCCTCGCATATTCTTTAGTATTCACGATCAAAACAATGCTCCAATCCATATTAGAGAAATCGAAGATTTCTGAAAGGGGTACCCCTTTGGTGAATTGGAGATTTCACTAATTTCTCCGAAATGTATTACCCTCGTGTTCAACTCGTTCGATATTTTTCCCCAAGAGATCTCATTGGTAAATGAATATATTGGAGTCGAAACGGAGCCTTAAGTCAACATTTAAAAAAAAATTCCTCTTTTTGATGGCAATTTTTGCAAGTTTTTTCCTTATATTAGTACGTCCTTCTATATTTTGACTCTATCACCCTCTACACGCCTCGGATTTGCACGTAATTTTATACATAGTACCCTAAGACATAGGGCTACAACTTTTGTGCCCATGACCCTCGCATATTCTTTAGTATTCACGATCAAAACAATGCTCCAATCCATATTAGAGAAATCGAAGATTTCTGAAAGGGGTACCCCTTTGGTGAATTGGAGATTTCACTAATTTCTCCGAAATGTATTACCCTCGTGTTCAACTCGTTCGATATTTTTCCCCAAGAGATCTCATGGGTAAATGAATATATTGGAGTCGAAACGGAGCCTTAAGTCAACATTTAAAAAAAAATTCCTCTTTTTGATGGCAATTTTTGCAAGTTTTTTCCTTATATTAGTACGTCCTTCTATATTTTGACTCTATCACCCTCTACACGCCTCGGATTTGCACGTAATTTTATACATAGTACCCTAAGACATAGGGCTACAACTTTGGTGCCCATGACCCTCGCATATTCTTTAGTATTCACGATCAAAACAATGCTCCAATCCATATTAGAGAAATCGAAGATTTCTGAAAGGGGTACCCCTTTGGTGAATTGGAGATTTCACTAATTTCTCCGAAATGTATTACCCTCGTGTTCAACTCGTTCGATATTTTTCCCCAAGAGATCTCATTGGTAAATGAATATATTGGAGTCGAAACGGAGCCTTAAGTCAACATTTAAAAAAAAATTCCTCTTTTTGATGGCAATTTTTGCAAGTTTTTTCCTTATATTAGTACGTCCTTCTATATTTTGACTCTATCACCCTCTACACGCCTCGGATTTGCACGTAATTTTATACATAGTACCCTAAGACATAGGGCTACAACTTTTGTGCCCATGACCCTCGCATATTCTTTATTATTCACGATCAAAACAATGCTCCAATCCATATTAGAGAAATCGAAGATTTCTGAAAGGGGTACCCCTTTGGTGAATTGGAGATTTCACTAATTTCTCCGAAATGTATTACCCTCGTGTTCAACTCGTTCGATATATTTCCCCAAGAGATCTCATGGGTAAATGAATATATTGGAGTGGAAACGGAGCCTTAAGTCAACATTTCAAAAAAAATCCCCCTTTTTGATGGCAATTTTCGCAAGTTTTTTCCTTATATTAGTACGTCCTTCTATATTTTGACTCTATCACCCTCTACACACCTCAGATTTGCACGTAATTTTATACATAGTACCCTAAGACATAGGGCTACAACTTTTGTGCCCATGACCCTCGCATATTCTTTATTATTCACGATCAAAACAATGCTCCAATCCATATTAGAGAAATCGAAGATTTCTGAAAGGGGTACCCCTTTGGTGAATTGGAGATTTCACTAATTTCTCCGAAATGTATTACCCTCGTGTTCAACTCGTTCGATATATTTCCCCAAGAGATCTCATGGGTAAATGAATATATTGGAGTCGAAACGGAGCCTTAAGTCAACATTTCAAAAAAAATTCCTCTTTTTGATGGCAATTTTCGCAAGTTTTTTCCTTATATTAGTACGTCCTTCTATATTTTGACTCTATCACCCTCTACACACCTCGGATTTGCACGTAATTTTATACATAGTACCCTAAGACATAGGGCTACAAATTTTGTGCCCATGACCCTTGCATATTCTTTATTATTCACGATCAAAACAATGCTCCAATCCATATTAGAGAAATCGAAGATTTCTGAAAGGGGTACCCCTTTGGTGAATTGGAGATTTCACTAATTTCTCCGAAATGTATTACCCACGTGTTCAACTCGTTCGATATTTTTCCCCAAGAGATCTCATGGGTAAATGAATATATTGGAGTGGAAACGGAGCCTTAAGTCAACATTTCAAAAAAAATCCCCCTTTTTGATGGCAATTTTTGCAAGTTTTTTCCTTATATTAGTACGTCCTTCTATATTTTGACTCTATCACCCTCTACACGCCTCGGATTTGCACGTAATTTTATACATAGTACCCTAAGACATAGGGCTACAACTTTTGTGCCCATGACCCTCGCATATTCTTTAGTATTCACGATCAAAACAATGCTCCAATCCATATTAGAGAAATCGAAGATTTCTGAAAGGGGTACCCCTTTGGTGAATTGGAGATTTCACTAATTTCTCCGAAATGTATTACCCTCGTGTTCAACTCGTTCGATATTTTTCCCCAAGAGATCTCATGGGTAAATGAATATATTGGAGTCGAAACGGAGCCTTAAGTCAACATTTAAAAAAAAATTCCTCTTTTTGATGGCAATTTTTGCAAGTTTTTTCCTTATATTAGTACGTCCTTCTATATTTTGACTCTATCACCCTCTACACGCCTCGGATTTGCACGTAATTTTATACATAGTACCCTAAGACATAGGGCTACAACTTTGGTGCCCATGACCCTCGCATATTCTTTAGTATTCACGATCAAAACAATGCTCCAATCCATATTAGAGAAATCGAAGATTTCTGAAAGGGGTACCCCTTTGGTGAATTGGAGATTTCACTAATTTCTCCGAAATGTATTACCCTCGTGTTCAACTCGTTCGATATTTTTCCCCAAGAGATCTCATTGGTAAATGAATATATTGGAGTCGAAACGGAGCCTTAAGTCAACATTTAAAAAAAAATTCCTCTTTTTGATGGCAATTTTTGCAAGTTTTTTCCTTATATTAGTACGTCCTTCTATATTTTGACTCTATCACCCTCTACACGCCTCGGATTTGCACGTAATTTTATACATAGTACCCTAAGACATAGGGCTACAACTTTTGTGCCCATGACCCTCGCATATTCTTTATTATTCACGATCAAAACAATGCTCCAATCCATATTAGAGAAATCGAAGATTTCTGAAAGGGGTACCCCTTTGGTGAATTGGAGATTTCACTAATTTCTCCGAAATGTATTACCCTCGTGTTCAACTCGTTCGATATATTTCCCCAAGAGATCTCATGGGTAAATGAATATATTGGAGTGGAAACGGAGCCTTAAGTCAACATTTCAAAAAAAATCCCCCTTTTTGATGGCAATTTTCGCAAGTTTTTTCCTTATATTAGTACGTCCTTCTATATTTTGACTCTATCACCCTCTACACACCTCAGATTTGCACGTAATTTTATACATAGTACCCTAAGACATAGGGCTACAACTTTTGTGCCCATGACCCTCGCATATTCTTTATTATTCACGATCAAAACAATGCTCCAATCCATATTAGAGAAATCGAAGATTTCTGAAAGGGGTACCCCTTTGGTGAATTGGAGATTTCACTAATTTCTCCGAAATGTATTACCCTCGTGTTCAACTCGTTCGATATATTTCCCCAAGAGATCTCATGGGTAAATGAATATATTGGAGTCGAAACGGAGCCTTAAGTCAACATTTCAAAAAAAATTCCTCTTTTTGATGGCAATTTTCGCAAGTTTTTTCCTTATATTAGTACGTCCTTCTATATTTTGACTCTATAACCCTCTACACACCTCGGATTTGCACGTAATTTTATACATAGTACCCTAAGACATAGGGCTACAAATTTTGTGCCCATGACCCTTGCATATTCTTTATTATTCACGATCAAAACAATGCTCCAATCCATATTAGAGAAATCGAAGATTTCTGAAAGGGGTACCCCTTTGGTGAATTGGAGATTTCACTAATTTCTCCGAAATGTATTACCCACGTGTTCAACTCGTTCGATATTTTTCCCCAAGAGATCTCATGGGTAAATGAATATATTGGAGTGGAAACGGAGCCTTAAGTCAACATTTCAAAAAAAATCCCCCTTTTTGATGGCAATTTTTGCAAGTTTTTTCCTTATATTAGTACGTCCTTCTATATTTTGACTCTATCACCCTCTACACGCCTCGGATTTGCACGTAATTTTATACATAGTACCCTAAGACATAGGGCTACAACTTTGGTGCCCATGACCCTCGCATATTCTTTAGTATTCACGATCAAAACAATGCTCCAATCCATATTAGAGAAATCGAAGATTTCTGAAAGGGGTACCCCTTTGGTGAATTGGAGATTTCACTAATTTCTCCGAAATGTATTACCCTCGTGTTCAACTCGTTCGATATTTTTCCCCAAGAGATCTCATTGGTAAATGAATATATTGGAGTCGAAACGGAGCCTTAAGTCAACATTTAAAAAAAAATTCCTCTTTTTGATGGCAATTTTTGCAAGTTTTTTCCTTATATTAGTACGTCCTTCTATATTTTGACTCTATCACCCTCTACACGCCTCGGATTTGCACGTAATTTTATACATAGTACCCTAAGACATAGGGCTACAACTTTTGTGCCCATGACCCTCGCATATTCTTTATTATTCACGATCAAAACAATGCTCCAATCCATATTAGAGAAATCGAAGATTTCTGAAAGGGGTACCCCTTTGGTGAATTGGAGATTTCACTAATTTCTCCGAAATGTATTACCCTCGTGTTCAACTCGTTCGATATATTTCCCCAAGAGATCTCATGGGTAAATGAATATATTGGAGTGGAAACGGAGCCTTAAGTCAACATTTCAAAAAAAATCCCCCTTTTTGATGGCAATTTTCGCAAGTTTTTTCCTTATATTAGTACGTCCTTCTATATTTTGACTCTATCACCCTCTACACACCTCAGATTTGCACGTAATTTTATACATAGTACCCTAAGACATAGGGCTACAACTTTTGTGCCCATGACCCTCGCATATTCTTTATTATTCACGATCAAAACAATGCTCCAATCCATATTAGAGAAATCGAAGATTTCTGAAAGGGGTACCCCTTTGGTGAATTGGAGATTTCACTAATTTCTCCGAAATGTATTACCCTCGTGTTCAACTCGTTCGATATATTTCCCCAAGAGATCTCATGGGTAAATGAATATATTGGAGTCGAAACGGAGCCTTAAGTCAACATTTCAAAAAAAATTCCTCTTTTTGATGGCAATTTTCGCAAGTTTTTTCCTTATATTAGTACGTCCTTCTATATTTTGACTCTATCACCCTCTACACACCTCGGATTTGCACGTAATTTTATACATAGTACCCTAAGACATAGGGCTACAAATTTTGTGCCCATGACCCTTGCATATTCTTTATTATTCACGATCAAAACAATGCTCCAATCCATATTAGAGAAATCGAAGATTTCTGAAAGGGGTACCCCTTTGGTGAATTGGAGATTTCACTAATTTCTCCGAAATGTATTACCCACGTGTTCAACTCGTTCGATATTTTTCCCCAAGAGATCTCATGGGTAAATGAATATATTGGAGTGGAAACGGAGCCTTAAGTCAACATTTCAAAAAAAATCCCCCTTTTTGATGGCAATTTTCGCAAGTTTTTTCCTTATATTAGTACGTCCTTCTATATTTTGACTCTATCACCCTCTACACGCCTCGGATTTGCACGTAATTTTATACATAGTACCCTAAGACATAGGGCTACAACTTTGGTGCCCATGACCCTCGCATATTCTTTAGTATTCACGATCAAAACAATGCTCCAATCCATATTAGAGAAATCGAAGATTTCTGAAAGGGGTACCCCTTTGGTGAATTGGAGATTTCACTAATTTCTCAGAAATGTATTACCCTCGTGTTCAACTCGTTCGATATTTTTCCCCAAGAGATCTCATTGGTAAATGAATATATTGGAGTCGAAACGGAGCCTTAAGTCAACATTTAAAAAGAAATTCCTCTTTTTGATGGCAATTTTTGCAAGTTTTTTCCTTATATTAGTACGTCCTTCTATATTTTGACTCTATCACCCTCTACACGCCTCGGATTTGCACGTAATTTTATACATAGTACCCTAAGACATAGGGCTACAACTTTTGTGCCCATGACCCTCGCATATTCTTTAGTATTCACGATCAAAACAATGCTCCAATCCATATTAGAGAAATCGAAGATTTCTGAAAGGGGTACCCCTTTGGGGAATTGGAGATTTCACTAATTTCTCCGAAATGTATTACCCTCGTGTTCAACTCGTTCGATATTTTTCCCCAAGAGATCTCATGGGTAAATGAATATATTGGAGTCGAAACGGAGCCTTAAGTCAACATTTCAAAAAAAATTCCTCTTTTTGATGGCAATTTTCGCAAGTTTTTTCCTTATATTAGTACGTCCTTCTATATTTTGACTCTATCACCCTCTACACACCTCGGATTTGCACGTAATTTTATACATAGTACCCCAAGACATAGGGCTACAACTTTTGTGCCCATGACCCTCGCATATTCTTTATTATTCACGATCAAAACAATGCTCCAATCCATATTAGAGAAATCGAAGATTTCTGAAAGGGGTACCCCTTTGGTGAATTGGAGATTTCACTAATTTCTCCGAAATGTATTACCCTCGTGTTCAACTCGTTCGATATTTTTCCCCAAGAGATCTCATGGGTAAATGAATATATTGGAGTCGAAACGGAGCCTTAAGTCAACATTTCAAAAAAAATTCCTCTTTTTGATGGCAATTTTCGCAAGTTTTTTCCTTATATTAGTACGTCCTTCTATATTTTGACTCTATCACCCTCTACACACCTCGGATTTGCACGTAATTTTATACATAGTACCCTAAGACATAGGGCTACAACTTTTGTGCCCATGACCCTCGCATATTCTTTATTATTCACGATCAAAACAATGCTCCAATCCATATTAGAGAAATCGAAGATTTCTGAAAGGGGTACCCCTTTGGTGAATTGGAGATTTCACTAATTTCTCCGAAATGTATTACCCTCGTGTTCAACTCGTTCGATATATTTCCCCAAGAGATCTCATGGGTAAATGAATATATTGGAGTCGAAACGGAGCCTTAAGTCAACATTTCAAAAAAAATTCCTCTTTTTGATGGCAATTTTCGCAAGTTTTTTCCTTATATTAGTACGTCCTTCTATATTTTGACTCTATCACCCTCTACACACCTCGGATTTGCACGTAATTTTATACATAGTACCCTAAGACATAGGGCTACAACTTTTGTGCCCATGACCCTCGCATATTCTTTATTATTCACGATCAAAACAATGCTCCAATCCATATTAGAGAAATCGAAGATTTCTGAAAGGGGTACCCCTTTGGTGAATTGGAGATTTCACTAATTTCTCCGAAATGTATTACCCTCGTGTTCAACTCGTTCGATATATTTCCCCAAGAGATCTCATGGGTAAATGAATATATTGGAGTCGAAACGGAGCCTTAAGTCAACATTTCAAAAAAAATTCCTCTTTTTGATGGCAATTTTCGCAAGTTTTTTCCTTATATTAGTACGTCCTTCTATATTTTGACTCTATCACCCTCTACACACCTCGGATTTGCACGTAATTTTATACATAGTACCCTAAGACATAGGGCTACAAATTTTGTGCCCATGACCCTTGCATATTCTTTATTATTCACGATCAAAACAATGCTCCAATCCATATTAGAGGAATCGAAGATTTCTGAAAGGGGTACCCCTTTGGTGAATTGGAGATTTCACTAATTTCTCCGAAATGTATTACCCACGTGTTCAACTCGTTCGATATTTTTCCCCAAGAGATCTCATGGGTAAATGAATATATTGGAGTGGAAACGGAGCCTTAAGTCAACATTTCAAAAAAAATCCCCCTTTTTGATGGCAATTTTCGCAAGTTTTTTCCTTATATTAGTACGTCCTTCTATATTTTGACTCTATCACCCTCTACACACCTCGGATTTGCACGTAATTTTATACATAGTACCCTAAGACATAGGGCTACAACTTTTGTGCCCATGACCCTCGCATATTCTTTATTATTCACGATCAAAACAATGCTCCAATCCATATTAGAGAAATCGAAGATTTCTGAAAGGGGTACCCCTTTGGTGAATTGGAGATTTCACTAATTTCTCCGAAATGTATTACCCTCGTGTTCAACTCGTTCGATATTTTTCCCCAAGAGATCTCATTGGTAAATGAATATATTGGAGTCGAAACGGAGCCTTAAGTCAACATTTAAAAAAAAATTCCTCTTTTTGATGGCAATTTTTGCAAGTTTTTTCCTTATATTAGTACGTCCTTCTATATTTTGACTCTATCACCCTCTACACGCCTCGGATTTGCACGTAATTTTATACATAGTACCCTAAGACATAGGGCTACAACTTTTGTGCCCATGACCCTCGCATATTCTTTAGTATTCACGATCAAAACAATGCTCCAATCCATATTAGAGAAATCGAAGATTTCTGAAAGGGGTACCCCTTTGGTGAATTGGAGATTTCACTAATTTCTCCGAAATGTATTACCCTCGTGTTCAACTCGTTCGATATTTTTCCCCAAGAGATCTCATGGGTAAATGAATATATTGGAGTCGAAACGGAGCCTTAAGTCAACATTTAAAAAAAAATTCCTCTTTTTGATGGCAATTTTTGCAAGTTTTTTCCTTATATTAGTACGTCCTTCTATATTTTGACTCTATCACCCTCTACACGCCTCGGATTTGCACGTAATTTTATACATAGTACCCTAAGACATAGGGCTACAACTTTGGTGCCCATGACCCTCGCATATTCTTTAGTATTCACGATCAAAACAATGCTCCAATCCATATTAGAGAAATCGAAGATTTCTGAAAGGGGTACCCCTTTGGTGAATTGGAGATTTCACTAATTTCTCCGAAATGTATTACCCTCGTGTTCAACTCGTTCGATATTTTTCCCCAAGAGATCTCATTGGTAAATGAATATATTGGAGTCGAAACGGAGCCTTAAGTCAACATTTAAAAAAAAATTCCTCTTTTTGATGGCAATTTTTGCAAGTTTTTTCCTTATATTAGTACGTCCTTCTATATTTTGACTCTATCACCCTCTACACGCCTCGGATATGCACGTAATTTTATACATAGTACCCTAAGACATAGGGCTACAACTTTTGTGCCCATGACCCTCGCATATTCTTTAGTATTCACGATCAAAACAATGCTCCAATCCATATTAGAGAAATCGAAGAATTCTGAAAGGGGTACCCCTTTGGGGAATTGGAGATTTCACTAATTTCTCCGAAATGTATTACCCTCGTGTTCAACTCGTTCGATATTTTTCCCCAAGAGATCTCATGGGTAAATGAATATATTGGAGTCGAAACGGAGCCTTAAGTCAACATTTCAAAAAAAATCCCCCTTTTTGATGGCAATTTTCGCAAGTTTTTTCCTTATATTAGTACGTCCTTCTATATTTTGACTCTATCACCCTCTACACACCTCGGATTTGCACGTAATTTTATACATAGTACCCTAAGACATAGGGCTACAACTTTTGTGCCCATGACCCTCGCATATTCTTTATTATTCACGATCAAAACAATGCTCCAATCCATATTAGAGAAATCGAAGATTTCTGAAAGGGGTTCCCCTTTGGTGAATTGGAGATTTCACTAATTTCTCCGAAATGTATTACCCTCGTGTTCAACTCGTTCGATATTTTTCCCCAAGAGATCTCATGGGTAAATGAATATATTGGAGTCGAAACGGAGCCTTAAGTCAACATTTCAAAAAAAATTCCTCTTTTTGATGGCAATTTTCGCAAGTTTTTTCCTTATATTAGTACGTCCTTCTATATTTTGACTCTATCACCCTCTACACACCTCGGATTTGCACGTAATTTTATACATAGTACCCCAAGACATAGGGCTACAACTTTTGTGCCCATGACCCTCGCATATTCTTTATTATTCACGATCAAAACAATGCTCCAATCCATATTAGAGAAATCGAAGATTTCTGAAAGGGGTACCCCTTTGGTGAATTGGAGATTTCACTAATTTCTCCGAAATGTATTACCCTCGTGTTCAACTCGTTCGATATTTTTCCCCAAGAGATCTCATGGGTAAATGAATATATTGGAGTCGAAACGGAGCCTTAATTCAACATTTAAAAAAAAATCCCCCTTTTTGATGGCAATTTTCGCAAGTTTTTTCCTTATATTCGTACATCTCTCAGTATTTTGACTCTATCACCCTCTACACACCTCGGATTTTCACGTAATTTTATACATAGTACCCTAAGACATAGGGCTACAACTTTTGTGCCCATGACCCCCGGATATTCTTTATTATTCACGATCAAAACAATGCTCCAATCCATATTAGAGAAATCGAAGATTTCTGAAAGGGGTACCCCTTTGGTGAATTGGAGATTTCACTAATTTCTCCGAAATGTATTACCCTCGTGTTCAACTCGTTCGATATTTTTCCCCAAGAGATCTCATGGGTAAATGAATATATTGGAGTCGAAACGGAGCCTTAAGTCAACATTTCAAAAAAAATTCCCCTTTTTGATGGCAATTTTCGCAAGTTTTTTCCTTATATTCGTACATCTCTCAGTATTTTGACTGTATCACCCTCTACACACCTCGGATTTTCACGTAATTTTATACATAGTACCCTAAGACATAGGGCTACAACTTTTGTGCCCATGACACTCGCATATTCTTTATTATTCACGATCAAAACAATGCTCCAATCCATATTAGAGAAATCGAAGATTTCTGAAAGGGGTACCCCTTTGGTGAATTGGAGATTTCACTAATTTCTCCGAAATGTATTACCCTCGTGTTCAACTCGTTCGATATTTTTCCCCAAGAGATCTCATGGGTAAATGAATATATTGGAGTCGAAACGGAGCCTTAAGTCAACATTTCAAAAAAAATTCCCCTTTTTGATGGCAATTTTCGCAAGTTTTTTCCTTATATTCGTACATCTCTCAGTATTTTGACTGTATCACCCTCTACACACCTCGGATTTTCACGTACTTTTATACATAGTAACCTAAGACATAGGGCTACAACTTTTGTGCCCATGACCCTCGCATATTCTTTAGTATTCACGATCAAAACAATGCTCCAATCCATATTAGAGAAATCGAAGATTTCTGAAAGGGGTACCCCTTTGGTGAATTGGAGATTTCACTAATTTCTCCGAAATGTATTACCCTCGTGTTCAACTCGTTCGATATTTTTCCCCAAGAGATCTCATGGGTAAATGAATATATTGGAGTCGAAACGGAGCCTTAAGTCAACATTTCAAAAAAAATTCCTCTTTTTGATGGCAATTTTCGCAAGTTTTTTCCTTATATTAGTACGTCCTTCTATATTTTGACTCTATCACCCTCTACACACCTCGGATTTGCACGTAATTTTATACATAGTACCCTAAGACATAGGGCTACAACTTTTGTGCCCATGACCCTCGCATATTCTTTAGTATTCACGATCAAAACAATGCTCCAATCCATATTAGAGAAATCGAAGATTTCTGAAAGGGGTACCCCTTTGGGGAATTGGAGATTTCACTAATTTCTCCGAAATGTATTACCCTCGTGTTCAACTCGTTCGATATTTTTCCCCAAGAGATCTCATGGGTAAATGAATATATTGGAGTCGAAACGGAGCCTTAAGTCAACATTTCAAAAAAAATCCCCCTTTTTGATGGCAATTTTCGCAAGTTTTTTCCTTATATTAGTACGTCCTTCTATATTTTGACTCTATCACCCTCTACACACCTCGGATTTGCACGTAATTTTATACATAGTACCCTAAGACATAGGGCTACAACTTTTGTGCCCATGATCCTCGCATATTCTTTATTACTCACGATCAAAACAATGCTCCAATCCATATTAGAGAAATCGAAGATTTCTGAAAGGGGTTCCCCTTTGGTGAATTGGAGATTTCACTAATTTCTCCGAAATGTATTACCCTCGTGTTCAACTCGTTCGATATTTTTCCCCAAGAGATCTCATGGGTAAATGAATATATTGGAGTCGAAACGGAGCCTTAAGTCAACATTTCAAAAAAAATTCCCCTTTTTGATGGCAATTTTCGCAAGTTTTTTCCTTATATTCGTACATCTCTCAGTATTTTGACTGTATCACCCTCTACACACCTCGGATTTTCACGTACTTTTATACATAGTAACCTAAGACATAGGGCTACAACTTTTGTGCCCATGACCCTCGCATATTCTTTAGTATTCACGATCAAAACAATGCTCCAATCCATATTAGAGAAATCGAAGATTTCTGAAAGGGGTTCCCCTTTGGTGAATTGGAGATTTCACTAATTTCTCCGAAATGTATTACCCTCGTGTTCAACTCGTTCGATATTTTTCCCCAAGAGATCTCATGGGTAAATGAATATATTGGAGTCGAAACGGAGCCTTAAGTCAACATTTCAAAAAAAATTCCTCTTTTTGATGGCAATTTTCGCAAGTTTTTTCCTTATATTAGTACGTCCTTCTATATTTTGACTCTATCACCCTCTACACGCCTCGGATATGCACGTAATTTTATACATAGTACCCTAAGACATAGGGCTACAACTTTTGTGCCCATGACCCTCGCATATTCTTTAGTATTCACGATCAAAACAATGCTCCAATCCATATTAGAGAAATCGAAGATTTCTGAAAGGGGTACCCCTTTGGGGAATTGGAGATTTCACTAATTTCTCCGAAATGTATTACCCTCGTGTTCAACTCGTTCGATATTTTTCCCCAAGAGATCTCATGGGTAAATGAATATATTGGAGTCGAAACGGAGCCTTAAGTCAACATTTCAAAAAAAATCCCCCTTTTTGATGGCAATTTTCGCAAGTTTTTTCCTTATATTAGTACGTCCTTCTATATTTTGACTCTATGACCCTCTACACACCTCGGATTTGCACGTAATTTTATACATAGTACCCTAAGACATAGGGCTACAACTTTTGTGCCCATGACCCTCGCATATTCTTTATTATTCACGATCAAAACAATGCTCCAATCCATATTAGAGAAATCGAAGATTTCTGAAAGGGGTTCCCCTTTGGTGAATTGGAGATTTCACTAATTTCTCCGAAATGTATTACCCTCGTGTTCAACTCGTTCGATATTTTTCCCCAAGAGATCTCATGGGTAAATGAATATATTGGAGTCGAAACGGAGCCTTAAGTCAACATTTCAAAAAAAATTCCTCTTTTTGATGGCAATTTTCGCAAGTTTTTTCCTTATATTAGTACGTCCTTCTATATTTTGACTCTATCACCCTCTACACACCTCGGATTTGCACGTAATTTTATACATAGTACCCTAAGACATAGGGCTACAACTTTTGTGCCCATGACCCTCGCATATTCTTTATTATTCACGATCAAAACAATGCTCCAATCCATATTAGAGAAATCGAAGATTTCTGAAAGGGGTACCCCTTTGGTGAATTGGAGATTTCACTAATTTCTCCGAAATGTATTACCCTCGTGTTCAACTCGTTCGATATTTTTCCCCAAGAGATCTCATGGGTAAATGAATATATTGGAGTCGAAACGGAGCCTTAAGTCAACATTTCAAAAAAAATTCCTCTTTTTGATGGCAATTTTCGCAAGTTTTTTCCTTATATTAGTACGTCCTTCTATATTTTGACTCTATCACCCTCTACACGCCTCGGATTTGCACGTAATTTTATACATAGTACCCTAAGACATAGGGCTACAACTTTTGTGCCCATGACCCTCGCATATTCTTTATTATTCACGATCAAAACAATGCTCCAATCCATATTAGAGAAATCGAAGATTTCTGAAAGGGGTTCCCCTTTGGTGAATTGGAGATTTCACTAATTTCTCCGTAATGTATTACCCTCGTGTTCAACTCGTTCGATATTTTTCCCCAAGAGATCTCATGGGTAAATGAATATATTGGAGTCGAAACGGAGCCTTAAGTCAACATTTCAAAAAAAATTCCTCTTTTTGATGGCAATTTTCGCAAGTTTTTTCCTTATATTAGTACGTCCTTCTATATTTTGACTCTATCACCCTCTACACACCTCGGATTTGCACGTAATTTTATACATAGTACCCTAAGACATAGGGCTACAACTTTTGTGCCCATGACCCTCGCATATTCTTTATTATTCACGATCAAAACAATGCTCCAATCCATATTAGAGAAATCGAAGATTTCTGAAAGGGGTACCCCTTTGGGGAATTGGAGATTTCACTAATTTCTCCGAAATGTATTACCCTCGTGTTCAACTCGTTCGATATTTTTCCCCAAGAGATCTCATGGGTAAATGAATATATTGGAGTCGAAACGGAGCCTTAAGTCAACATTTCAAAAAAAATTCCCCTTTTTGATGGCAATTTTCGCAAGTTTTTTCCTTATATTCGTACATCTCTCAGTATTTTGACTGTATCACCCTCTACACACCTCGGATTTTCACGTACTTTTATACATAGTAACCTAAGACATAGGGCTACAACTTTTGTGCCCATGACCCTCGCATATTCTTTAGTATTCACGATCAAAACAATGCTCCAATCCATATTAGAGAAATCGAAGATTTCTGAAAGGGGTTCCCCTTTGGTGAATTGGAGATTTCACTAATTTCTCCGAAATGTATTACCCTCGTGTTCAACTCGTTCGATATTTTTCCCCAAGAGATCTCATGGGTAAATGAATATATTGGAGTCGAAACGGAGCCTTAAGTCAACATTTCAAAAAAAATTCCTCTTTTTGATGGCAATTTTCGCAAGTTTTTTCCTTATATTAGTACGTCCTTCTATATTTTGACTCTATCACCCTCTACACGCCTCGGATATGCACGTAATTTTATACATAGTACCCTAAGACATAGGGCTACAACTTTTGTGCCCATGACCCTCGCATATTCTTTAGTATTCACGATCAAAACAATGCTCCAATCCATATTAGAGAAATCGAAGATTTCTGAAAGGGGTACCCCTTTGGGGAATTGGAGATTTCACTAATTTCTCCG
The DNA here is from genome assembly GCF_963169125.1 of Humulus lupulus. Taxonomy (NCBI): domain Eukaryota; kingdom Viridiplantae; phylum Streptophyta; class Magnoliopsida; order Rosales; family Cannabaceae; genus Humulus; species Humulus lupulus. The sequence continues at coordinate 285,225,880 of NC_084795.1, forward strand.
AAATGTATTACCCTCGTGTTCAACTCGTTCGATATTTTTCCCCAAGAGATCTCATGGGTAAATGAATATATTGGAGTCGAAACGGAGCCTTAAGTCAACATTTCAAAAAAAATCCCCCTTTTTGATGGCAATTTTCGCAAGTTTTTTCCTTATATTAGTACGTCCTTCTATATTTTGACTCTATGACCCTCTACACACCTCGGATTTGCACGTAATTTTATACATAGTACCCTAAGACATAGGGCTACAACTTTTGTGCCCATGACCCTCGCATATTCTTTATTATTCACGATCAAAACAATGCTCCAATCCATATTAGAGAAATCGAAGATTTCTGAAAGGGGTTCCCCTTTGGTGAATTGGAGATTTCACTAATTTCTCCGAAATGTATTACCCTCGTGTTCAACTCGTTCGATATTTTTCCCCAAGAGATCTCATGGGTAAATGAATATATTGGAGTCGAAACGGAGCCTTAAGTCAACATTTCAAAAAAAATTCCTCTTTTTGATGGCAATTTTCGCAAGTTTTTTCCTTATATTAGTACGTCCTTCTATATTTTGACTCTATCACCCTCTACACACCTCGGATTTGCACGTAATTTTATACATAGTACCCTAAGACATAGGGCTACAACTTTTGTGCCCATGACCCTCGCATATTCTTTATTATTCACGATCAAAACAATGCTCCAATCCATATTAGAGAAATCGAAGATTTCTGAAAGGGGTACCCCTTTGGTGAATTGGAGATTTCACTAATTTCTCCGAAATGTATTACCCTCGTGTTCAACTCGTTCGATATTTTTCCCCAAGAGATCTCATGGGTAAATGAATATATTGGAGTCGAAACGGAGCCTTAAGTCAACATTTCAAAAAAAATTCCTCTTTTTGATGGCAATTTTCGCAAGTTTTTTCCTTATATTAGTACGTCCTTCTATATTTTGACTCTATCACCCTCTACACGCCTCGGATTTGCACGTAATTTTATACATAGTACCCTAAGACATAGGGCTACAACTTTTGTGCCCATGACCCTCGCATATTCTTTATTATTCACGATCAAAACAATGCTCCAATCCATATTAGAGAAATCGAAGATTTCTGAAAGGGGTTCCCCTTTGGTGAATTGGAGATTTCACTAATTTCTCCGTAATGTATTACCCTCGTGTTCAACTCGTTCGATATTTTTCCCCAAGAGATCTCATGGGTAAATGAATATATTGGAGTCGAAACGGAGCCTTAAGTCAACATTTCAAAAAAAATTCCTCTTTTTGATGGCAATTTTCGCAAGTTTTTTCCTTATATTAGTACGTCCTTCTATATTTTGACTCTATCACCCTCTACACACCTCGGATTTGCACGTAATTTTATACATAGTACCCTAAGACATAGGGCTACAACTTTTGTGCCCATGACCCTCGCATATTCTTTATTATTCACGATCAAAACAATGCTCCAATCCATATTAGAGAAATCGAAGATTTCTGAAAGGGGTACCCCTTTGGGGAATTGGAGATTTCACTAATTTCTCCGAAATGTATTACCCTCGTGTTCAACTCGTTCGATATTTTTCCCCAAGAGATCTCATGGGTAAATGAATATATTGGAGTCGAAACGGAGCCTTAAGTCAACATTTCAAAAAAAATCCCCCTTTTTGATGGCAATTTTCGCAAGTTTTTTCCTTATATTCGTACATCTCTCAGTATTTTGACTCTATCACCCTCTACACACCTCGGATTTTCACGTAATTTTATACATAGTACCCTAAGACATAGGGCTACAACTTTTGTGCCCATGACCCTCGCATATTCTTTATTATTCACGATCAAAACAATGCTCCAATCCATATTAGAGAAATCGAAGATTTCTGAAAGGGGTACCCCTTTGGTGAATTGGAGATTTCACTAATTTCTCCGAAATGTATTACCCTCGTGTTCAACTCGTTCGATATTTTTCCCCAAGAGATCTCATGGGTAAATGAATATATTGGAGTCGAAACGGAGCCTTAATTCAACATTTAAAAAAAAATCCCCCTTTTTGATGGCAATTTTCGCAAGTTTTTTCCTTATATTCGTACATCTCTCAGTATTTTGACTCTATCACCCTCTACACACCTCGTATTTTCACGTAATTTTATACATAGTACCCTAAGACATAGGGCTACAACTTTTGTGCCCATGACCCTCGCATATTCTTTATTATTCACGATCAAAACAATGCTCCAATCCATATTAGAGAAATCGAAGATTTCTGAAAGGGGTACCCCTTTGGTGAATTGGAGATTTCACTAATTTCTCCGAAATGTATTACCCTCGTGTTCAACTCGTTCGATATTTTTCCCCAAGAGATCTCATGGGTAAATGAATATATTGGAGTCGAAACGGAGCCTTAAGTCAACATTTCAAAAAAAATTCCTCTTTTTGATGGCAATTTTCGCAAGTTTTTTTCTTATATTAGTACGTCCTTCTATATTTTGACTCTATCACCCTCTACACACCTCGGATTTGCACGTAATTTTATACATAGTACCCTAAGACATAGGGCTACAACTTTTGTGCCCATGACCCTCGCATATTCTTTATTATTCACGATCAAAACAATGCTCCAATCCATATTAGAGAAATCGAAGATTTCTGAAAGCGGTACCCCTTTGGTGAATTGGAGATTTCACTAATTTCTCCGAAATGTATTACCCTCGTGTTCAACTCGTTCGATATTTTTCCCCAAGAGATCTCATGGGTAAATGAATATATTGGAGTCGAAACGGAGCCTTAAGTCAACATTTCAAAAAAAATTCCTCTTTTTGATGGCAATTTTCGCAAGTTTTTTTCTTATATTAGTACGTCCTTCTATATTTTGCCTCTATCACCCTCTACACACCTCGGATTTGCACGTAATTTTATACATAGTACCCCAAGACATAGGGCTACAACTTTTGTGCCCATGACCCTCGCATATTCTTTATTATTCACGATCAAAACAATGCTCCAATCCATATTAGAGAAATCGAAGATTTCTGAAAGGGGTACCCCTTTGGTGAATTGGAGATTTCACTAATTTCTCCGAAATGTATTACCCTCGTGTTCAACTCGTTCGATATTTTTCCCCAAGAGATCTCATGGGTAAATGAATATATTGGAGTCGAAACGGAGCCTTAATTCAACATTTAAAAAAAAATCCCCCTTTTTGATGGCAATTTTCGCAAGTTTTTTCCTTATATTCGTACATCTCTCAGTATTTTGACTCTATCACCCTCTACACACCTCGTATTTTCACGTAATTTTATACATAGTACCCTAAGACATAGGGCTACAACTTTTGTGCCCATGACCCTCGCATATTCTTTATTATTCACGATCAAAACAATGCTCCAATCCTTATTAGAGAAATCGAAGATTTCTGAAAGGGGTACCCCTTTGGTGAATTGGAGATTTCACTAATTTCTCCGAAATGTATTACCCTCGTGTTCAACTCGTTCGATATTTTTCCCCAAGAGATCTCATGGGTAAATGAATATATTGGAGTCGAAACGGAGCCTTAAGTCAACATTTCAAAAAAAATTCCTCTTTTTGATGGCAATTTTCGCAAGTTTTTTTCTTATATTAGTACGTCCTTCTATATTTTGACTCTATCACCCGCTACACACCTCGGATTTGCACGTAATTTTATACATAGTACCCTAAGACATAGGGCTACAACTTTTGTGCCCATGACCCTCGCATATTCTTTATTATTCACGATCAAAACAATGCTCCAATCCATATTAGAGAAATCGAAGATTTCTGAAAAGGGTACCCCTTTGGTGAATTGGAGATTTCACTAATTTCTCCGAAATGTATTACCCTCGTGTTCAACTCGTTCGATATTTTTCCCCAAGAGATCTCATGGGTAAATGAATATATTGGAGTCGAAACGGAGCCTTAATTCAACATTTAAAAAAAAATCCCCCTTTTTGATGGCAATTTTCGCAAGTTTTTTCCTTATATTCGTACATCTCTCAGTATTTTGACTCTATCACCCTCTACACACCTCGGATTTTGACGTAATTTTATACATAGTACCCTAAGACATAGGGCTACAACTTTTGTGCCCATGACCCTCGCATATTCTTTATTATTCACGATCAAAACAATGCTCCAATCCATATTAGAGAAATCGAAGATTTCTGAAAGGGGTACCTCTTTGGTGAATTGGAGATTTCACTAATTTCTCCGAAATGTATTACCCTCGTGTTCAACTCGTTCGATATTTTTCCCCAAGAGATCTCATGGGTAAATGAATATATTGGAGTCGAAACGGAGCTTTAAGTCAACATTTCAAAAAAAATTCCTCTTTTTGATGGCAATTTTCGCAAGTTTTTTCCTTATATTAGTACGTCCTTCTATATTTTGACTCTATCACCCTCTACACACCTCGGATTTGCACGTAATTTTATACATAGTACCCTAAGACAAAGGGCTACAACTTTTGTGCCCATGACCCTCGCATATTCTTTATTATTCACGATCAAAACAATGCTCCAATCCATATTAGAGAAATCGAAGATTTCTGAAAGGGGTACCCCTTTGGGGAATTGGAGATTTCACTAATTTCTCCGAAATGTATTACCCTCGTGTTCAACTCGTTCGATATTTTTCCCCAAGAGATCTCATGGGTAAATGAATATATTGGAGTCGAAACGGAGCCTTAAGTCAACATTTCAAAAAAAATTCCTCTTTTTGATGGCAATTTTCGCAAGTTTTTTCCTTATATTAGTACGTCCTTCTATATTTTGACTCTATCACCCTCTACACACCTCGGATTTGCACGTAATTTTATACATAGTACCCTAAGACATAGGGCTACAACTTTTGTGCCCATGACCCTCGCATATTCTTTATTATTCACGATCAAAACAATGCTCCAATCCATATTAGAGAAATCGAAGATTTCTGAAAGGGGTACCCCTTTGGTGAATTGGAGATTTCACTAATTTCTCCGAAATGTATTACCCTCGTGTTCAACTCGTTCGATATTTTTCCCCAAGAGATCTCATGGGTAAATGAATATATTGGAGTCGAAACGGAGCCTTAAGTCAACATTTCAAAAAAAATTCCTCTTTTTGATGGCAATTTTCGCAAGTTTTTTCCTTATATTAGTACGTCCTTCTATATTTTGACTCTATCACCCTCTACACACCTCGGATTTGCACGTAATTTTATACATAGTACCCTAAGACATAGGGCTACAACTTTTGTGCCCATGACCCTCGCATATTCTTTATTATTCACGATCAAAACAATGCTCCAATCCATATTAGAGAAATCGAAGATTTCTGAAAGGGGTACCCCTTTGGGGAATTGGAGATTTCACTAATTTCTCCGAAATGTATTACCCTCGTGTTCAACTCGTTCGATATTTTTCCCCAAGAGATCTCATGGGTAAATGAATATATTGGAGTCGAAACGGAGCCTTAAGTCAACATTTCAAAAAAAATTCCTCTTTTTGATGGCAATTTTCGCAAGTTTTTTTCTTATATTAGTACGTCCTTCTATATTTTGACTCTATCACCCTCTACACACCTCGGATTTGCACGTAATTTTATACATAGTACCCTAAGACATAGGGCTACAACTTTTGTGCCCATGACCCTCGCATATTCTTTATTATTCACGATCAAAACAATGCTCCAATCCATATTAGAGAAATCGAAGATTTCTGAAAAGGGTACCCCTTTGGTGAATTGGAGATTTCACTAATTTCTCCGAAATGTATTACCCTCGTGTTCAACTCGTTCGATATTTTTCCCCAAGAGATCTCATGGGTAAATGAATATATTGGAGTCGAAACGGAGCCTTAATTCAACATTTAAAAAAAAATCCCCCTTTTTGATGGCAATTTTCGCAAGTTTTTTCCTTATATTCGTACATCTCTCAGTATTTTGACTCTATCACCCTCTACACACCTCGGATTTTGACGTAATTTTATACATAGTACCCTAAGACATAGGGCTACAACTTTTGTGCCCATGACCCTCGCATATTCTTTATTATTCACGATCAAAACAATGCTCCAATCCATATTAGAGAAATCGAAGATTTCTGAAAGGGGTACCTCTTTGGTGAATTGGAGATTTCACTAATTTCTCCGAAATGTATTACCCTCGTGTTCAACTCGTTCGATATTTTTCCCCAAGAGATCTCATGGGTAAATGAATATATTGGAGTCGAAACGGAGCTTTAAGTCAACATTTAAAAAAAAATTCCTCTTTTTGATGGCAATTTTCGCAAGTTTTTTCCTTATATTAGTACGTCCTTCTATATTTTGACTCTATCACCCTCTACACACCTCGGATTTGCACGTAATTTTATACATAGTACCCTAAGACAAAGGGCTACAACTTTTGTGCCCATGACCCTCGCATATTCTTTATTATTCACGATCAAAACAATGCTCCAATCCATATTAGAGAAATCGAAGATTTCTGAAAGGGGTACCCCTTTGGGGAATTGGAGATTTCACTAATTTCTCCGAAATGTATTACCCTCGTGTTCAACTCGTTCGATATTTTTCCCCAAGAGATCTCATGGGTAAATGAATATATTGGAGTCGAAACGGAGCCTTAAGTCAACATTTCAAAAAAAATTCCTCTTTTTGATGGCAATTTTCGCAAGTTTTTTCCTTATATTAGTACGTCCTTCTATATTTTGACTCTATCACCCTCTACACACCTCGGATTTGCACGTAATTTTATACATAGTACCCTAAGACATAGGGCTACAACTTTTGTGCCCATGACCCTCGCATATTCTTTATTATTCACGATCAAAACAATGCTCCAATCCATATTAGAGAAATCGAAGATTTCTGAAAGGGGTACCCCTTTGGTGAATTGGAGATTTCACTAATTTCTCCGAAATGTATTACCCTCGTGTTCAACTCGTTCGATATTTTTCCCCAAGAGATCTCATGGGTAAATGAATATATTGGAGTCGAAACGGAGCCTTAAGTCAACATTTCAAAAAAAATTCCTCTTTTTGATGGCAATTTTTGCAAGTTTTTTCCTTATATTAGTACGTCCTTCTATATTTTGACTCTATCACCCTCTACACACCTCGGATTTGCACGTAATTTTATACATAGTACCCTAAGACATAGGGCTACAACTTTTGTGCCCATGACCCTCGCATATTCTTTATTATTCACGATCAAAACAATGCTCCAATCCATATTAGAGAAATCGAAGATTTCTGAAAGGGGTACCCCTTTGGGGAATTGGAGATTTCACTAATTTCTCCGAAATGTATTACCCTCGTGTTCAACTCGTTCGATATTTTTCCCCAAGAGATCTCATGGGTAAATGAATATATTGGAGTCGAAACGGAGCCTTAAGTCAACATTTCAAAAAAAATTCCTCTTTTTGATGGCAATTTTCGCAAGTTTTTTTCTTATATTAGTACGTCCTTCTATATTTTGACTCTATCACCCTCTACACACCTCGGATATGCACGTAATTTTATACATAGTACCCTAAGACATAGGGCTACAACTTTTGTGCCCATGACCCTCGCATATTCTTTATTATTCACGATCAAAACAATGCTCCAATCCATATTAGAGAAATCGAAGATTTCTGAAAGGGGTACCCCTTTGCTGAATTGGAGATTTCACTAATTTCTCCGAAATGTATTACCCTCGTGTTCAACTCGTTCGATATTTTTCCCCAAGAGATCTCATGGGTAAATGAATATATTGGAGTCGAAACGGAGCCTTAATTCAACATTTAAAAAAAAATCCCCCTTTTTGATGGCAATTTTCGCAAGTTTTTTCCTTATATTCGTACATCTCTCAGTATTTTGACTCTATCACCCTCTACACACCTCGGATTTTGACGTAATTTTATACATAGTACCCTAAGACATAGGGCTACAACTTTTATGCCCATGACCCTCGCATATTCTTTATTATTCACGATCAAAACAATGCTCCAATCCATATTAGAGAAATCGAAGATTTCTGAAAGGGGTACCTCTTTGGTGAATTGGAGATTTCACTAATTTCTCCGAAATGTATTACCCTCGTGTTCAACTCGTTCGATATTTTTCCCCAAGAGATCTCATGGGTAAATGAATATATTGGAGTCGAAACGGAGCCTTAAGTCAACATTTCAAAAAAAATTCCTCTTTTTGATGGCAATTTTCGCAAGTTTTTTCCTTATATTAGTACGTCCTTCTATATTTTGACTCTATCACCCTCTACACACCTCGGATTTGCACGTAATTTTATACATAGTACCCTAAGACAAAGGGCTACAACTTTTGTGCCCATGACCCTCGCATATTCTTTATTATTCACGATCAAAACAATGCTCCAATCCATATTAGAGAAATCGAAGATTTCTGAAAGGGGTACCCCTTTGGGGAATTGGAGATTTCACTAATTTCTCCGAAATGTATTACCCTCGTGTTCAACTCGTTCGATATTTTTCCCCAAGAGATCTCATGGGTAAATGAATATATTGGAGTCGAAACGGAGCCTTAAGTCAACATTTCAAAAAAAATTCCTCTTTTTGATGGCAATTTTCGCAAGTTTTTTCCTTATATTAGTACGTCCTTCTATATTTTGACTCTATCACCCTCTACACACCTCGGATTTGCACGTAATTTTATACATAGTACCCTAAGACATAGGGCTACAACTTTTGTGCCCATGACCCTCGCATATTCTTTATTATTCACGATCAAAACAATGCTCCAATCCATATTAGAGAAATCGAAGATTTCTGAAAGGGGTACCCCTTTGGTGAATTGGAGATTTCACTAATTTCTCCGAAATGTATTACCCTCGTGTTCAACTCGTTCGATATTTTTCCCCAAGAGATCTCATGGGTAAATGAATATATTGGAGTCGAAACGGAGCCTTAAGTCAACATTTCAAAAAAAATTCCTCTTTTTGATGGCAATTTTTGCAAGTTTTTTCCTTATATTAGTACGTCCTTCTATATTTTGACTCTATCACCCTCTACACACCTCGGATTTGCACGTAATTTTATACATAGTACCCTAAGACATAGGGCTACAACTTTTGTGCCCATGACCCTCGCATATTCTTTATTATTCACGATCAAAACAATGCTCCAATCCATATTAGAGAAATCGAAGATTTCTGAAAGGGGTACCCCTTTGGGGAATTGGAGATTTCACTAATTTCTCCGAAATGTATTACCCTCGTGTTCAACTCGTTCGATATTTTTCCCCAAGAGATCTCATGGGTAAATGAATATATTGGAGTCGAAACGGAGCCTTAAGTCAACATTTCAAAAAAAATTCCTCTTTTTGATGGCAATTTTCGCAAGTTTTTTTCTTATATTAGTACGTCCTTCTATATTTTGACTCTATCACCCTCTACACACCTCGGATATGCACGTAATTTTATACATAGTACCCTAAGACATAGGGCTACAACTTTTGTGCCCATGACCCTCGCATATTCTTTATTATTCACGATCAAAACAATGCTCCAATCCATATTAGAGAAATCGAAGATTTCTGAAAGGGGTACCCCTTTGCTGAATTGGAGATTTCACTAATTTCTCCGAAATGTATTACCCTCGTGTTCAACTCGTTCGATATTTTTCCCCAAGAGATCTCATGGGTAAATGAATATATTGGAGTCGAAACGGAGCCTTAATTCAACATTTAAAAAAAAATCCCCCTTTTTGATGGCAATTTTCGCAAGTTTTTTCCTTATATTCGTACATCTCTCAGTATTTTGACTCTATCACCCTCTACACACCTCGGATTTTGACGTAATTTTATACATAGTACCCTAAGACATAGGGCTACAACTTTTGTGCCCATGACCCTCGCATATTCTTTATTATTCACGATCAAAACAATGCTCCAATCCATATTAGAGAAATCGAAGATTTCTGAAAGGGGTACCTCTTTGGTGAATTGGAGATTTCACTAATTTCTCCGAAATGTATTACCCTCGTGTTCAACTCGTTCGATATTTTTCCCCAAGAGATCTCATGGGTAAATGAATATATTGGAGTCGAAACGGAGCCTTAAGTCAACATTTCAAAAAAAATTCCTCTTTTTGATGGCAATTTTCGCAAGTTTTTTCCTTATATTAGTACGTCCTTCTATATTTTGACTCTATCACCCTCTACACACCTCGGATTTGCACGTAATTTTATACATAGTACCCTAAGACAAAGGGCTACAACTTTTGTGCCCATGACCCTCGCATATTCTTTATTATTCACGATCAAAACAATGCTCCAATCCATATTAGAGAAATCGAAGATTTCTGAAAGGGGTACCCCTTTGGTGAATTGGAGATTTCACTAATTTCTCCGAAATGTATTACCCTCGTGTTCAACTCGTTCGATATTTTTCCCCAAGAGATCTCATGGGTAAATGAATATATTGGAGTCGAAACGGAGCCTTAAGTCAACATTTCAAAAAAAATTCCTCTTTTTGATGGCAATTTTCGCAAGTTTTTTCCTTATATTAGTACGTCCTTCTATATTTTGACTCTATCACCCTCTACACACCTCGGATTTGCACGTAATTTTATACATAGTACCCTAAGACATAGGGCTACAACTTTTGTGCCCATGACCCTCGCATATTCTTTATTATTCACGATCAAAACAATGCTCCAATCCATATTAGAGAAATCGAAGATTTCTGAAAGGGGTACCTCTTTGGTGAATTGGAGATTTCACTAATTTCTCTGAAATGTATTACCCTCGTGTTCAACTCGTTCGATATTTTTCCCCAAGAGATCTCATGGGTAAATGAATATATTGGAGTCGAAACGGAGCCTTAAGTCAACATTTCAAAAAAAATTCCTCTTTTTGATGGCAATTTTCGCAAGTTTTTTCCTTATATTAGTACGTCCTTCTATATTTTGACTCTATCACCCTCTACACACCTCGGATTTGCACGTAATTTTATACATAGTACCCTAAGACATAGGGCTACAACTTTTGTGCCCATGACCCTCGCATATTCTTTATTATTCACGATCAAAACAATGCTCCAATCCATATTAGAGAAATCGAAGATTTCTGAAAGGGGTACCCCTTTGGGGAATTGGAGATTTCACTAATTTCTCCGAAATGTATTACCCTCGTGTTCAACTCATTCGATATTTTTCCCCAAGAGATCTCATGGGTAAATGAATATATTGGAGTCGAAACGGAGCCTTAAGTCAACATTTCAAAAAAAATTCCTCTTTTTGATGGCAATTTTCGCAAGTTTTTTTCTTATATTAGTACGTCCTTCTATATTTTGACTCTATCACCCTCTACACACCTCGGATTTGCACGTAATTTTATACATAGTACCCTAAGACATAGTGCTACAACTTTTGTGCCCATGACCCTCGCATATTCTTTATTATTCATGATCAAAACAATGCTCCAATCCATATTAGAGAAATCGAAGATTTCTGAAAGGGGTACCCCTTTGGTGAATTGGAGATTTCACTAATTTCTCCGAAATGTATTACCCTCGTGTTCAACTCGTTCGATATTTTTCCCCAAGAGATCTCATGGGTAAATGAATATATTGGAGTCGAAACGGAGCCTTAATTCAACATTTAAAAAAAAATCCCCCTTTTTGATGGCAATTTTCGCAAGTTTTTTCCTTATATTCGTACATCTCTCAGTATTTTGACTCTATCACCCTCTACACACCTCGGATTTTGACGTAATTTTATACATAGTACCCTAAGACATAGGGCTACAACTTTTGTGCCCATGACCCTCGCATATTCTTTATTATTCACGATCAAAACAATGCTCCAATCCATATTAGAGAAATCGAAGATTTCTGAAAGGGGTACCCCTTTGGTGAATTGGAGATTTCACTAATTTCTCCGAAATGTATTACCCTCGTGTTCAACTCGTTCGATATATTTCCCCAAGAGATCTCATGGGTAAATGAATATATTGGAGTCGAAACGGAGCCTTAAGTCAACATTTCAAAAAAAATTCCTCTTTTTGATGGCAATTTTCGCAAGTTTTTTCCTTATATTAGTACGTCCTTCTATATTTTGACTCTATCACCCTCTACACACCTCGGATTTGCACGTAATTTTATACATAGTACCCTAAGACATAGGGCTACAAATTTTGTGCCCATGACCCTTGCATATTCTTTATTATTCACGATCAAAACAATGCTCCAATCCATATTAGAGAAATCGAAGATTTCTGAAAGGGGTACCCCTTTGGTGAATTGGAGATTTCACTAATTTCTCCGAAATGTATTACCCACGTGTTCAACTCGTTCGATATTTTTCCCCAAGAGATCTCATGGGTAAATGAATATATTGGAGTGGAAACGGAGCCTTAAGTCAACATTTCAAAAAAAATCCCCCTTTTTGATGGCAATTTTCGCAAGTTTTTTCCTTATATTAGTACGTCCTTCTATATTTTGACTCTATCACCCTCTACACGCCTCGGATTTGCACGTAATTTTATACATAGTACCCTATGACATAGGGCTACAACTTTGGTGCCCATGACCCTCGCATATTCTTTAGTATTCACGATCAAAACAATGCTCCAATCCATATTAGAGAAATCGAAGATTTCTGAAAGGGGTACCCCTTTGGTGAATTGGAGATTTCACTAATTTCTCCGAAATGTATTACCCTCGTGTTCAACTCGTTCGATATTTTTCCCCAAGAGATCTCATGGGTAAATGAATATATTGGAGTCGAAACGGAGCCTTAAGTCAACATTTCAAAAAAAATTCCTCTTTTTGATGGCAATTTTTGCAAGTTTTTTCCTTATATTAGTACGTCCTTCTATATTTTGACTCTATCACCCTCTACACACCTCGGATTTGCACGTAATTTTATACATAGTACCCTAAGACATAGGGCTACAACTTTTGTGCCCATGACCCTCGCATATTCTTTATTATTCACGATCAAAACAATGCTCCAATCCATATTAGAGAAATCGAAGATTTCTGAAAGGGGTACCCCTTTGGGGAATTGGAGATTTCACTAATTTCTCCGAAATGTATTACCCTCGTGTTCAACTCGTTCGATATTTTTCCCCAAGAGATCTCATGGGTAAATGAATATATTGGAGTCGAAACGGAGCCTTAAGTCAACATTTCAAAAAAAATTCCTCTTTTTGATGGCAATTTTCGCAAGTTTTTTTCTTATATTAGTACGTCCTTCTATATTTTGACTCTATCACCCTCTACACACCTCGGATATGCACGTAATTTTATACATAGTACCCTAAGACATAGGGCTACAACTTTTGTGCCCATGACCCTCGCATATTCTTTATTATTCACGATCAAAACAATGCTCCAATCCATATTAGAGAAATCGAAGATTTCTGAAAGGGGTACCCCTTTGGTGAATTGGAGATTTCACTAATTTCTCCGAAATGTATTACCCTCGTGTTCAACTCGTTCGATATTTTTCCCCAAGAGATCTCATGGGTAAATGAATATATTGGAGTCGAAACGGAGCCTTAATTCAACATTTAAAAAAAAATCCCCCTTTTGATGGCAATTTTCGCAAGTTTTTTCCTTATATTCGTACATCTCTCAGTATTTTGACTCTATCACCCTCTACACACCTCGGATTTTGACGTAATTTTATACATAGTACCCTAAGACATAGGGCTACAACTTTTGTGCCCATGACCCTCGCATATTCTTTATTATTCACGATCAAAACAATGCTCCAATCCATATTAGAGAAATCGAAGATTTCTGAAAGGGGTACCTCTTTGGTGAATTGGAGATTTCACTAATTTCTCCGAAATGTATTACCCTCGTGTTCAACTCGTTCGATATTTTTCCCCAAGAGATCTCATGGGTAAATGAATATATTGGAGTCGAAACGGAGCCTTAAGTCAACATTTCAAAAAAAATTCCTCTTTTTGATGGCAATTTTCGCAAGTTTTTTCGTTATATTAGTACGTCCTTCTATATTTTGACTCTATCACCCTCTACACACCTCGGATTTGCACGTAATTTTATACATAGTACCCTAAGACAAAGGGCTACAACTTTTGTGCCCATGACCCTCGCATATTCTTTATTATTCACGATCAAAACAATGCTCCAATCCATATTAGAGAAATCGAAGATTTCTGAAAGGGGTACCCCTTTGGTGAATTGGAGATTTCACTAATTTCTCCGAAATGTATTACCCTCGTGTTCAACTCGTTCGATATTTTTCCCCAAGAGATCTCATGGGTAAATGAATATATTGGAGTCGAAACGGAGCCTTAAGTCAACATTTCAAAAAAAATTCCTCTTTTTGATGGCAATTTTCGCAAGTTTTTTCCTTATATTAGTACGTCCTTCTATATTTTGACTCTATCACCCTCTACACACCTCGGATTTGCACGTAATTTTATACATAGTACCCTAAGACATAGGGCTACAACTTTTGTGCCCATGACCCTCGCATATTCTTTATTATTCACGATCAAAACAATGCTCCAATCCATATTAGAGAAATCGAAGATTTCTGAAAGGGGTACCTCTTTGGTGAATTGGAGATTTCACTAATTTCTCCGAAATGTATTACCCTCGTGTTCAACTCGTTCGATATTTTTCCCCAAGAGATCTCATGGGTAAATGAATATATTGGAGTCGAAACGGTGCCTTAAGTCAACATTTCAAAAAAAATTCCTCTTTTTGATGGCAATTTTCGCAAGTTTTTTCCTTATATTAGTACGTCCTTCTATATTTTGACTCTATCACCCTCTACACACCTCGGATTTGCACGTAATTTTATACATAGTACCCTAAGACATAGGGCTACAACTTTTGTGCCCATGACCCTCGCATATTCTTTATTATTCACGATCAAAACAATGCTCCAATCCATATTAGAGAAATCGAAGATTTCTGAAAGGGGTACCCCTTTGGGGAATTGGAGATTTCACTAATTTCTCCGAAATGTATTACCCTCGTGTTCAACTCGTTCGATATTTTTCCCCAAGAGATCTCATGGGTAAATGAATATATTGGAGTCGAAACGGAGCCTTAAGTCAACATTTCAAAAAAAATTCCTCTTTTTGATGGCAATTTTCGCAAGTTTTTTCCTTATATTAGTACGTCCTTCTATATTTTGACTCTATCACCCTCTACACACCTCGGATTTGCACGTAATTTTATACATAGTACCCTAAGACATAGGGCTACAACTTTTGTGCCCATGACCCTCGCATATTCTTTATTATTCACGATCAAAACAATGCTCCAATCCATATTAGAGAAATCGAAGATTTCTGAAAGGGGTACCCCTTTGGGGAATTGGAGATTTCACTAATTTCTCCGAAATGTATTACCCTCGTGTTCAACTCGTTCGATATTTTTCCCCAAGAGATCTCATGGGTAAATGAATATATTGGAGTCGAAACGGTGCCTTAAGTCAACATTTCAAAAAAAATTCCTCTTTTTGATGGCAATTTTCGCAAGTTTTTTCCTTATATTAGTACGTCCTTCTATATTTTGACTCTATCACCCTCTACACACCTCGGATTTGCACGTAATTTTATACATAGTACCCTAAGACATAGGGCTACAACTTTTGTGCCCATGACCCTCGCATATTCTTTATTATTCACGATCAAAACAATGCTCCAATCCATATTAGAGAAATCGAAGATTTCTGAAAGGGGTACCCCTTTGGGGAATTGGAGATTTCACTAATTTCTCCGAAATGTATTACCCTCGTGTTCAACTCGTTCGATATTTTTCCCCAAGAGATCTCATGGGTAAATGAATATATTTGAGTCGAAACGGAGCCTTAAGTCAACATTTCAAAAAAAATTCCTCTTTTTGATGGCAATTTTCGCAAGTTTTTTTCTTATATTAGTACGTCCTTCTATATTTTGACTCTATCACCCTCTACACACCTCGGATTTGCACGTAATTTTATACATAGTACCCTAAGACATAGTGCTACAACTTTTGTGCCCATGACCCTCGCATATTCTTTATTATTCACGATCAAAACAATGCTCCAATCCATATTAGAGAAATCGAAGATTTCTGAAAGGGGTACCCCTTTGGTGAATTGGAGATTTCACTAATTTCTCCGAAATGTATTACCCTCGTGTTCAACTCGTTCGATATTTTTCCCCAAGAGATCTCATGGGTAAATGAATATATTGGAGTCGAAACGGAGCCTTAATTCAACATTTAAAAAAAAATCCCCCTTTTTGATGGCAATTTTCGCAAGTTTTTTCCTTATATTCGTACATCTCTCAGTATTTTGACTCTATCACCCTCTACACACCTCGGATTTTGACGTAATTTTATACATAGTACCCTAAGACATAGGGCTACAACTTTTGTGCCCATGACCCTCGCATATTCTTTATTATTCACGATCAAAACAATGCTCCAATCCATATTAGAGAAATCGAAGATTTCTGAAAGGGGTACCTCTTTGGTGAATTGGAGATTTCACTAATTTCTCCGAAATGTATTACCCTCGTGTTCAACTCGTTCGATATTTTTCCCCAAGAGATCTCATGGGTAAATGAATATATTGGAGTCGAAACGGAGCCTTAAGTCAACATTTCAAAAAAAATTCCTCTTTTTGATGGCAATTTTCGCAAGTTTTTTCCTTATATTAGTACGTCCTTCTATATTTTGACTCTATCACCCTCTACACACCTCGGATTTGCACGTAATTTTATACATAGTACCCTAAGACATAGGGCTACAACTTTTGTGCCCATGACCCTCGCATATTCTTTATTATTCACGATCAAAACAATGCTCCAATCCATATTAGAGAAATCGAAGATTTCTGAAAGGGGTACCCCTTTGGTGAATTGGAGATTTCACTAATTTCTCCGAAATGTATTACCCTCGTGTTCAACTCGTTCGATATTTTTCCCCAAGAGATCTCATGGGTAAATGAATATATTGGAGTCGAAACGGAGCCTTAATTCAACATTTAAAAAAAAATCCCCCTTTTTGATGGCAATTTTCGCAAGTTTTTTCCTTATATTCGTACATCTCTCAGTATTTTGACTCTATCACCCTCTACACACCTCGGATTTTGACGTAATTTTATACATAGTACCCTAAGACATAGGGCTACAACTTTTGTGCCCATGACCCTCGCATATTCTTTATTATTCACGATCAAAACAATGCTCCAATCCATATTAGAGAAATCGAAGATTTCTGAAAGGGGTACCTCTTTGGTGAATTGGAGATTTCACTAATTTCTCCGAAATGTATTACCCTCGTGTTCAACTCGTTCGATATTTTTCCCCAAGAGATCTCATGGGTAAATGAATATATTGGAGTCGAAACGGAGCCTTAAGTCAACATTTCAAAAAAAATTCCTCTTTTTGATGGCAATTTTCGCAAGTTTTTTCCTTATATTAGTACGTCCTTCTATATTTTGACTCTATCACCCTCTACACACCTCGGATTTGCACGTAATTTTATACATAGTACCCTAAGACAAAGGGCTACAACTTTTGTGCCCATGACCCTCGCATATTCTTTATTATTCACGATCAAAACAATGCTCCAATCCATATTAGAGAAATCGAAGATTTCTGAAAGGGGTACCCCTTTGGTGAATTGGAGATTTCACTAATTTCTCCGAAATGTATTACCCTCGTGTTCAACTCGTTTGATATTTTTCCCCAAGAGATCTCATGGGTAAATGAATATATTGGAGTCGAAACGGAGCCTTAAGTCAACATTTCAAAAAAAATTCCTCTTTTTGATGGCAATTTTCGCAAGTTTTTTCCTTATATTAGTACGTCCTTCTATATTTTGACTCTATCACCCTCTACACACCTCGGATTTGCACGTAATTTTATACATAGTACCCTAAGACATAGGGCTACAACTTTTGTGCCCATGACCCTCGCATATTCTTTATTATTCACGATCAAAACAATGCTCCAATCCATATTAGAGAAATCGAAGATTTCTGAAAGGGGTACCCCTTTGGGGAATTGGAGATTTCACTAATTTCTCCGAAATGTATTACCCTCGTGTTCAACTCGTTCGATATTTTTCCCCAAGAGATCTCATGGGTAAATGAATATATTGGAGTCGAAACGGAGCCTTAAGTCAACATTTCAAAAAAAATTCCTCTTTTTGATGGCAATTTTCGCAAGTTTTTTTCTTATATTAGTACGTCCTTCTATATTTTGACTCTATCACCCTCTACACACCTCGGATTTGCACGTAATTTTATACATAGTACCCTATGACATAGGGCTACAACTTTTGTGCCCATGACCCTCGCATATTCTTTATTATTCACGATCAAAACAATGCTCCAATCCATATTAGAGAAATCGAAGATTTCTGAAAGGGGTACCCCTTTGGTGAATTGGAGATTTCACTAATTTCTCCGAAATGTATTACCCTCGTGTTCAACTCGTTCGATATTTTTCCCCAAGAGATCTCATGGGTAAATGAATATATTGGAGTCGAAACGGAGCCTTAATTCAACATTTAAAAAAAAATCCCCCTTTTTGATGGCAATTTTCGCAAGTTTTTTCCTTATATTCGTACATCTCTCAGTATTTTGACTCTATCACCCTCTACACACCTCGGATTTTGACGTAATTTTATACATAGTACCCTAAGACATAGGGCTACAACTTTTGTGCCCATGACCCTCGCATATTCTTTATTATTCACGATCAAAACAATGCTCCAATCCATATTAGAGAAATCGAAGATTTCTGAAAGGGGTACCCCTTTGGGGAATTGGAGATTTCACTAATTTCTCCGAAATGTATTACCCTCGTGTTCAACTCGTTCGATATTTTTCCCCAAGAGATCTCATGGGTAAATGAATATATTGGAGTCGAAACGGAGCCTTAAGTCAACATTTCAAAAAAAATTCCTCTTTTTGATGGCAATTTTCGCAAGTTTTTTCCTTATATTAGTACGTCCTTCTATATTTTGACTCTATCACCCTCTACACACCTCGGATTTGCACGTAATTTTATACATAGTACCCTAAGACAAAGGGCTACAACTTTTGTGCCCATGACCCTCGCATATTCTTTATTATTCACGATCAAAACAATGCTCCAATCCATATTAGAGAAATCGAAGATTTCTGAAAGGGGTACCCCTTTGGTGAATTGGAGATTTCACTAATTTCTCCGAAATGTATTACCCTCGTGTTCAACTCGTTCGATATTTTTCACCAAGAGATCTCATGGGTAAATGAATATATTGGAGTCGAAACGGAGCCTTAAGTCAACATTTCAAAAAAAATTCCTCTTTTTGATGGCAATTTTCGCAAGTTTTTTCCTTATATTAGTACGTCCTTCTATATTTTGACTCTATCACCCTCTACACACCTCGGATTTGCACGTAATTTTATACATAGTACCCTAAGACATAGGGCTACAACTTTTGTGCCCATGACCCTCGCATATTCTTTATTATTCACGATCAAAACAATGCTCCAATCCATATTAGAGAAATCGAAGATTTCTGAAAGGGGTACCTCTTTGGTGAATTGGAGATTTCACTAATTTCTCCGAAATGTATTACCCTCGTGTTCAACTCGTTCGATATTTTTCCCCAAGAGATCTCATGGGTAAATGAATATATTGGAGTCGAAACGGAGCCTTAAGTCAACATTTCAAAAAAAATTCCTCTTTTTGATGGCAATTTTCGCAAGTTTTTTCCTTATATTAGTACGTCCTTCTATATTTTGACTCTATCACCCTCTACACACCTCGGATTTGCACGTAATTTTATACATAGTACCCTAAGACAAAGGGCTACAACTTTTGTGCCCATGACCCTCGCATATTCTTTATTATTCACGATCAAAATAATGCTCCAATCCATATTAGAGAAATCGAAGATTTCTGAAAGGGGTACCCCTTTGGTGAATTGGAGATTTCACTAATTTCTCCGAAATGTATTACCCTCGTGTTCAACTCGTTCGATATTTTTCCCCAAGAGATCTCATGGGTAAATGAATATATTGGAGTCGAAACGGAGCCTTAATTCAACATTTAAAAAAAAATCCCCCTTTTTGATGGCAATTTTCGCAAGTTTTTTCCTTATATTCGTACATCTCTCAGTATTTTGACTCTATCACCCTCTACACACCTCGGATTTTCACGTAATTTTATACATAGTACCCTAAGACATAGGGCTACAACTTTTGTGCCCATGACCCTCGCATATTCTTTATTATTCACGATCAAAACAATGCTCCAATCCATATTAGAGAAATCGAAGATTTCTGAAAGGGGTACCCCTTTGGTGAATTGGAGATTTCACTAATTTCTCCGAAATGTATTACCCTCGTGTTCAACTCGTTCGATATTTTTCCCCAAGAGATCTCATGGGTAAATGAATATATTGGAGTCGAAACGGAGCCTTAAGTCAACATTTCAAAAAAAATTCCCCTTTTTGATGGCAATTTTCGCAAGTTTTTTCCTTATATTCGTACATCTCTCAGTATTTTGACTGTATCACCCTCTACACACCTCGGATTTTCACGTAATTTTATACATAGTACCCTAAGACATAGGGCTACAACTTTTGTGCCCATGATACTCGCATATTCTTTATTATTCACGATCAAAACAATGCTCCAATCCATATTAGAGAAATCGAAGATTTCTGAAAGGGGTACCCCTTTGGTGAATTGGAGATTTCACTAATTTCTCCGAAATGTATTACCCTCGTGTTCAACTCGTTCGATATTTTTCCCCAAGAGATCTCATGGGTAAATGAATATATTGGAGTCGAAACGGAGCCTTAAGTCAACATTTCAAAAAAAATTCCTCTTTTTGATGGCAATTTTTGCAAGTTTTTTCCTTATATTAGTACGTCCTTCTATATTTTGACTCTATCACCCTCTACACGCCTCGGATTTGCACGTAATTTTATACATAGTACCCTAAGACAGAGGGCTACAACTTTTGTGCCCATGACCCTCGCATATTCTTTAGTATTCACGATCAAAACAATGCTCCAATCCATATTAGAGAAATCGAAGATTTCTGAAAGGGGTACCCCTTTGGTGAATTGGAGATTTCACTAATTTCTCCGAAATGTATTACCCTCGTGTTCAACTCGTTCGATATTTTTCCCCAAGAGATCTCATGGGTAAATGAATATATTGGAGTCGAAACGGAGCCTTAAGTCAACATTTCAAAAAAAATTCCTCTTTTTGATGGCAATTTTTGCAAGTTTTTTCCTTATATTAGTACGTCCTTCTATATTTTGACTCTATCACCCTCTACACGCCTCGGATTTGCACGTAATTTTATACATAGTACCCTAAGACAGAGGGCTACAACTTTTGTGCCCATGACCCTCGCATATTCTTTAGTATTCACGATCAAAACAATGCTCCAATCCATATTAGAGAAATCGAAGATTTCTGAAAGGGGTACCCCTTTGGTGAATTGGAGATTTCACTAATTTCTCCGAAATGTATTACCCTCGTGTTCAACTCGTTCGATATTTCTCCCCAAGAGATCTCATGGGTAAATGAATATATTGGAGTCGAAACGGAGCCTTAAGTTAACATTTCAAAAAAAATTCCCCTTTTTGATGGCAATTTTCGCAAGTTTTTTCCTTATATTCGTACATCTCTCAGTATTTTGACTCTATCACCCTCTACATACCTCGTATTTTCACGTAATTTTATACATAGTACCCTAAGACATAGGGCTACAACTTTTGTGCCCATGACCCTCGCATATTCTTTAGTATTCACGATCAAAACAATGCTCCAATCCATATTAGAGAAATCGAAGATTTCTGAAAGGGGTACCCCTTTGGGGAATTGGAGATTTCACTAATTTCTCCGAAATGTATTACCCTCGTGTTCAACTCGTTCGATATTTTTCCCCAAGAGATCTCATGGGTAAATGAATATATTGGAGTCGAAACAGAGCCTTAAGTCAACATTTAAAAAAAAATTCCCCTTTTTGATGGCAATTTTCGCAAGTTTTTTCCTTATATTAGTACGTCCTTCTATATTTTGAGTGTATCACCCTCTACACACCTCGGATTTGTACGTACTTTTATACATAGTACCCTAAGACATAGGGCTACAACTTTTGTGCCCATGACCCTCGCATATTCTTTAGTATTCACGATCAAAACAATGCTCCAATCCATATTAGAGAAATCGAAGATTTCTGAAAGGGGTACCCCTTTGGTGAATTGGAGATTTCACTAATTTCTCCGAAATGTATTACCCTCGTGTTCAACTCGTTCGATATTTTTCCCCAAGAGATCTCATGGGTAAATGAATATATTGGAGTCGAAACGGAGCCTTAAGTCAACATTTAAAAAAAAATTCCCCTTTTTGATGGCAATTTTCGCAAGTATTTTCCTTATATTAGTACGTCCTTCTATATTTTGACTGTATCACCCTCTACACACCTCGGATTTGCACGTACTTTTATACATAGTACCCTAAGACATAGGGCTACAACTTTTGTGCCCATGACCCTTGCATATTCTTTAGTATTCACGATCAAAACAATGCTCCAATCCATATTAGAGAAATCGAAGATTTCTGAAAGGGGTACCCCTTTGGGGAATTGGAGATTTCACTAATTTCTCCGAAATGTATTACCCTCGTGTTCAACTCGTTCGATATTTTTCCCCAAGAGATCTCATGGGTAAATGAATATATTGGAGTCGAAACAGTGCCTTAAGTCAACATTTAAAAAAAAATTCCCCTTTTTGATGGCAATTTTCGCAAGTTTTTTCCTTATATTAGTACGTCCTTCTATATTTTGAGTGTATCACCCTCTACACACCTCGGATTTGTACGTACTTTTATACATAGTACCCTAAGACATAGGGCTACAACTTTTGTGCCCATGACCCTCGCATATTCTTTAGTATTCACGATCAAAACAATGCTCCAATCCATATTAGAGAAATCGAAGATTTCTGAAAGGGGTACCCCTTTGGTGAATTGGAGATTTCACTAATTTCTCCGAAATGTATTACCCTCGTGTTCAACTCGTTCGATATTTTTCCCCAAGAGATCTCATGGGTAAATGAATATATTGGAGTCGAAACGGAGCCTTAATTCAACATTTAAAAAAAAATCCCCCTTTTTGATGGCAATTTTCGCAAGTTTTTTCCTTATATTCGTACATCTCTCAGTATTTTGACTCTATCACCATCTACACACCTCGGATTTGCACGTAATTTTATACATAGTACCCTAAGACATAGGGCTACAACTTTTGTGCCCATGACCCTCGCATATTCTTTATTATTCACGATCAAAACAATGCTCCAATCCATATTAGAGAAATCGAAGATTTCTGAAAGGGGTACCCCTTTGGTGAATTGGAGATTTCACTAATTTCTCCGAAATGTATTACCCTCGTGTTCAACTCGTTCGATATTTTTCCCCAAGAGATCTCATGGGTAAATGAATATATTGGAGTCGAAACGGAGCCTTAAGTCAACATTTCAAAAAAAATTCCCCTTTTTGATGGCAATTTTCGCAAGTTTTTTCCTTATATTCGTACATCTCTCAGTATTTTGACTGTATCACCCTCTACACACCTCGGATTTTCACGTAATTTTATACATAGTACCCTAAGACATAGGGCTACAACTTTTGTGCCCATGATACTCGCATATTCTTTATTATTCACGATCAAAACAATGCTCCAATCCATATTAGAGAAATCGAAGATTTCTGAAAGGGGTACCCCTTTGGTGAATTGGAGATTTCACTAATTTCTCCGAAATGTATTACCCTCGTGTTCAACTCGTTCGATATTTTTCCCCAAGAGATCTCATGGGTAAATGAATATATTGGAGTCGAAACGGAGCCTTAAGTCAACATTTCAAAAAAAATTCCTCTTTTTGATGGCAATTTTTGCAAGTTTTTTCCTTATATTAGTACGTCCTTCTATATTTTGACTCTATCACCCTCTACACGCCTCGGATTTGCACGTAATTTTATACATAGTACCCTAAGACAGAGGGCTACAACTTTTGTGCCCATGACCCTCGCATATTCTTTAGTATTCACGATCAAAACAATGCTCCAATCCATATTAGAGAAATCGAAGATTTCTGAAAGGGGTACCCCTTTGGTGAATTGGAGATTTCACTAATTTCTCCGAAATGTATTACCCTCGTGTTCAACTCGTTCGATATTTTTCCCCAAGAGATCTCATGGGTAAATGAATATATTGGAGTCGAAACGGAGCCTTAAGTCAACATTTCAAAAAAAATTCCTCTTTTTGATGGCAATTTTTGCAAGTTTTTTCCTTATATTAGTACGTCCTTCTATATTTTGACTCTATCACCCTCTACACGCCTCGGATTTGCACGTAATTTTATACATAGTACCCTAAGACAGAGGGCTACAACTTTTGTGCCCATGACCCTCGCATATTCTTTAGTATTCACGATCAAAACAATGCTCCAATCCATATTAGAGAAATCGAAGATTTCTGAAAGGGGTACCCCTTTGGTGAATTGGAGATTTCACTAATTTCTCCGAAATGTATTACCCTCGTGTTCAACTCGTTCGATATTTCTCCCCAAGAGATCTCATGGGTAAATGAATATATTGGAGTCGAAACGGAGCCTTAAGTTAACATTTCAAAAAAAATTCCCCTTTTTGATGGCAATTTTCGCAAGTTTTTTCCTTATATTCGTACATCTCTCAGTATTTTGACTCTATCACCCTCTACATACCTCGTATTTTCACGTAATTTTATACATAGTACCCTAAGACATAGGGCTACAACTTTTGTGCCCATGACCCTCGCATATTCTTTAGTATTCACGATCAAAACAATGCTCCAATCCATATTAGAGAAATCGAAGATTTCTGAAAGGGGTACCCCTTTGGGGAATTGGAGATTTCACTAATTTCTCCGAAATGTATTACCCTCGTGTTCAACTCGTTCGATATTTTTCCCCAAGAGATCTCATGGGTAAATGAATATATTGGAGTCGAAACAGAGCCTTAAGTCAACATTTAAAAAAAAATTCCCCTTTTTGATGGCAATTTTCGCAAGTTTTTTCCTTATATTAGTACGTCCTTCTATATTTTGAGTGTATCACCCTCTACACACCTCGGATTTGTACGTACTTTTATACATAGTACCCTAAGACATAGGGCTACAACTTTTGTGCCCATGACCCTCGCATATTCTTTAGTATTCACGATCAAAACAATGCTCCAATCCATATTAGAGAAATCGAAGATTTCTGAAAGGGGTACCCCTTTGGTGAATTGGAGATTTCACTAATTTCTCCGAAATGTATTACCCTCGTGTTCAACTCGTTCGATATTTTTCCCCAAGAGATCTCATGGGTAAATGAATATATTGGAGTCGAAACGGAGCCTTAAGTCAACATTTAAAAAAAAATTCCCCTTTTTGATGGCAATTTTCGCAAGTTTTTTCCTTATATTAGTACGTCCTTCTATATTTTGACTGTATCACCCTCTACACACCTCGGATTTGCACGTACTTTTATACATAGTACCCTAAGACATAGGGCTACAACTTTTGTGCCCATGACCCTTGCATATTCTTTAGTATTCACGATCAAAACAATGCTCCAATCCATATTAGAGAAATCGAAGATTTCTGAAAGGGGTACCCCTTTGGGGAATTGGAGATTTCACTAATTTCTCCGAAATGTATTACCCTCGTGTTCAACTCGTTCGATATTTTTCCCCAAGAGATCTCATGGGTAAATGAATATATTGGAGTCGAAACAGAGCCTTAAGTCAACATTTAAAAAAAAATTCCCCTTTTTGATGGCAATTTTCGCAAGTTTTTTCCTTATATTAGTACGTCCTTCTATATTTTGAGTGTATCACCCTCTACACACCTCGGATTTGTACGTACTTTTATACATAGTACCCTAAGACATAGGGCTACAACTTTTGTGCCCATGACCCTCGCATATTCTTTAGTATTCACGATCAAAACAATGCTCCAATCCATATTAGAGAAATCGAAGATTTCTGAAAGGGGTACCCCTTTGGTGAATTGGAGATTTCACTAATTTCTCCGAAATGTATTACCCTCGTGTTCAACTCGTTCGATATTTTTCCCCAAGAGATCTCATGGGTAAATGAATATATTGGAGTCGAAACGGAGCCTTAAGTCAACATTTAAAAAAAAATTCCTCTTTTTGATGGCAATTTTTGCAAGTTTTTTCCTTATATTAGTACGTCCTTCTATATTTTGACTCTATCACCCTCTACACGCCTCGGATTTGCACGTAATTTTATACATAGTACCCTAAGACAGAGGGCTACAACTTTTGTGCCCATGACCCTCGCATATTCTTTAGTATTCACGATCAAAACAATGCTCCAATCCATATTAGAGAAATCGAAGATTTCTGAAAGGGGTACCCCTTTGGTGAATTGGAGATTTCACTAATTTCTCCGAAATGTATTACCCTCGTGTTCAACTCGTTCGATATTTTTCCCCAAGAGATCTCATGGGTAAATGAATATATTGGAGTCGAAACGGAGCCTTAAGTCAACATTTCAAAAAAAATTCCTCTTTTTGATGGCAATTTTTGCAAGTTTTTTCCTTATATTAGTACGTCCTTCTATATTTTGACTCTATCACCCTCTACACGCCTCGGATTTGCACGTAATTTTATACATAGTACCCTAAGACAGAGGGCTACAACTTTTGTGCCCATGACCCTCGCATATTCTTTAGTATTCACGATCAAAACAATGCTCCAATCCATATTAGAGAAATCGAAGATTTCTGAAAGGGGTACCCCTTTGGTGAATTGGAGATTTCACTAATTTCTCCGAAATGTATTACCCTCGTGTTCAACTCGTTCGATATTTCTCCCCAAGAGATCTCATGGGTAAATGAATATATTGGAGTCGAAACGGAGCCTTAAGTTAACATTTCAAAAAAAATTCCCCTTTTTGATGGCAATTTTCGCAAGTTTTTTCCTTATATTCGTACATCTCTCAGTATTTTGACTCTATCACCCTCTACATACCTCGTATTTTCACGTAATTTTATACATAGTACCCTAAGACATAGGGCTACAACTTTTGTGCCCATGACCCTCGCATATTCTTTAGTATTCACGATCAAAACAATGCTCCAATCCATATTAGAGAAATCGAAGATTTCTGAAAGGGGTACCCCTTTGGGGAATTGGAGATTTCACTAATTTCTCCGAAATGTATTACCCTCGTGTTCAACTCGTTCGATATTTTTCCCCAAGAGATCTCATGGGTAAATGAATATATTGGAGTCGAAACAGAGCCTTAAGTCAACATTTAAAAAAAAATTCCCCTTTTTGATGGCAATTTTCGCAAGTTTTTTCCTTATATTAGTACGTCCTTCTATATTTTGAGTGTATCACCCTCTACACACCTCGGATTTGTACGTACTTTTATACATAGTACCCTAAGACATAGGGCTACAACTTTTGTGCCCATGACCCTCGCATATTCTTTAGTATTCACGATCAAAACAATGCTCCAATCCATATTAGAGAAATCGAAGATTTCTGAAAGGGGTACCCCTTTGGTGAATTGGAGATTTCACTAATTTCTCCGAAATGTATTACCCTCGTGTTCAACTCGTTCGATATTTTTCCCCAAGAGATCTCATGGGTAAATGAATATATTGGAGTCGAAACGGAGCCTTTAGTCAACATTTAAAAAAAAATTCCCCTTTTTGATGGCAATTTTCGCAAGTTTTTTCCTTATATTAGTACGTCCTTCTATATTTTGACTGTATCACCCTCTACACACCTCGGATTTGCACGTACTTTTATACATAGTACCCTAAGACATAGGGCTACAACTTTTGTGCCCATGACCCTTGCATATTCTTTAGTATTCACGATCAAAACAATGCTCCAATCCATATTAGAGAAATCGAAGATTTCTGAAAGGGGTACCCCTTTGGGGAATTGGAGATTTCACTAATTTCTCCGAAATGTATTACCCTCGTGTTCAACTCGTTCGATATTTTTCCCCAAGAGATCTCATGGGTAAATGAATATATTGGAGTCGAAACAGAGCCTTAAGTCAACATTTAAAAAAAAATTCCCCTTTTTGATGGCAATTTTCGCAAGTTTTTTCCTTATATTAGTACGTCCTTCTATATTTTGAGTGTATCACCCTCTACACACCTCGGATTTGTACGTACTTTTATACATAGTACCCTAAGACATAGGGCTACAACTTTTGTGCCCATGACCCTCGCATATTCTTTAGTATTCACGATCAAAACAATGCTCCAATCCATATTAGAGAAATCGAAGATTTCTGAAAGGGGTACCCCTTTGGTGAATTGGAGATTTCACTAATTTCTCCGAAATGTATTACCCTCGTGTTCAACTCGTTCGATATTTTTCCCCAAGAGATCTCATGGGTAAATGAATATATTGGAGTCGAAACGGAGCCTTTAGTCAACATTTAAAAAAAAATTCCCCTTTTTGATGGCAATTTTCGCAAGTTTTTTCCTTATATTAGTACGTCCTTCTATATTTTGACTGTATCACCCTCTACACACCTCGGATTTGCACGTACTTTTATACATAGTACCCTAAGACATAGGGCTACAACTTTTGTGCCCATGACCCTTGCATATTCTTTAGTATTCACGATCAAAACAATGCTCCAATCCATATTAGAGAAATCGAAGATTTCTGAAAGGGGTACCCCTTTGGGGAATTGGAGATTTCACTAATTTCTCCGAAATGTATTACCCTCGTGTTCAACTCGTTCGATATTTTTCCCCAAGAGATCTCATGGGTAAATGAATATATTGGAGTCGAAACAGAGCCTTAAGTCAACATTTAAAAAAAAATTCCCCTTTTTGATGGCAATTTTCGCAAGTTTTTTCCTTATATTAGTACGTCCTTCTATATTTTGAGTGTATCACCCTCTACACACCTCGGATTTGTACGTACTTTTATACATAGTACCCTAAGACATAGGGCTACAACTTTTGTGCCCATGACCCTCGCATATTCTTTAGTATTCACGATCAAAACAATGCTCCAATCCATATTAGAGAAATCGAAGATTTCTGAAAGGGGTACCCCTTTGGTGAATTGGAGATTTCACTAATTTCTCCGAAATGTATTACCCTCGTGTTCAACTCGTTCGATATTTTTCCCCAAGAGATCTCATGGGTAAATGAATATATTGGAGTCGAAACGGAGCCTTAAGTCAACATTTAAAAAAAAATTCCCCTTTTTGATGGCAATTTTCGCAAGTTTTTTCCTTATATTAGTACGTCCTTCTATATTTTGACTGTATCACCCTCTACACACCTCGGATTTGCACGTACTTTTATACATAGTACCCTAAGACATAGGGCTACAACTTTTGTGCCCATGACCCTTGCATATTCTTTAGTATTCACGATCAAAACAATGCTCCAATCCATATTAGAGAAATCGAAGATTTCTGAAAGGGGTACCCCTTTGGTGAATTGGAGATTTCACTAATTTCTCCGAAATGTATTACCCTCGTGTTCAACTCGTTCGATATTTTTCCCCAAGAGATCTCATGGGTAAATGAATATATTGGAGTCGAAACGGAGCCTTAAGTCAACATTTAAAAAAAAATTCCCCTTTTTGATGGCAATTTTCGCAAGTTTTTTCCTTATATTAGTACGTCCTTCTATATTTTGACTCTATCACCCTCTACACACCTCGGATTTGCACGTAATTTTATACATAGTCCCATAAGACATAGGGCTACAACTTTTGTGCCCATGACCCTCGCATATTCTTTATTATTCACGATCAAAACAATGCTCCAATCCATATTAGAGAAATCGAAGATTTCTGAAAGGGGTACCCCTTTGGTGAATTGGAGATTTCACTAATTTCTCCGAAATGTATTACCCTCGTGTTCAACTCGTTCGATATTTTTCCCCAAGAGATCTCATGGGTAAATGAATATATTGGAGTCGAAACGGAGCCTTAAGTCAACATTTCAAAAAAAATTCCGCTTTTTGATGGCAATTTTCGCAAGTTTTTTCCTTATATTAGTACGTCCTTCTATATTTTGACTCTATCACCCTCTACACACCTCGGATTTGCACGTAATTTTATACATAGTCCCATAAGACATAGGGCTACAACTTTTGTGCCCATGACCCTCGCATATTCTTTATTATTCACGATCAAAACAATGCTCCAATCCATATTAGAGAAATCGAAGATTTCTGAAAGGGGTACCCCTTTGGTGAATTGGAGATTTCACTAATTTCTCCGAAATGTATTACCCTCGTGTTCAACTCGTTCGATATTTTTCCCCAAGAGATCTCATGGGTAAATGAATATATTGGAGTGGAAACGGAGCCTTAAGTCAACATTTCAAAAAAAATTCCTCTTTTTGATGGCAATTTTCGCAAGTTTTTTCCTTATATTAGTACGTCCTTCTATATTTTGACTGTATCACCCTCTACACACCTCGGATTTGCACGTAATTTTATACATAGTACCCTAAGACATAGGGCTACAACTTTTGTGCCCATGACCCTCGCATATTCTTTAGTATTCACGATCAAAACAATGCACCAATCCATATTAGAGAAATCGAAGATTTCTGAAAGGGGTACCCCTTTGGTGAATTGGAGATTTCACTAATTTCTCCGAAATGTATTACCCTCGTGTTCAACTCGTTCGATATTTTTCCCCAAGAGATCTCATGGGTAAATGAATATATTGGAGTCGAAACGGAGCCTTAAGTCAACATTTCAAAAAAAATTCCTCTTTTTGATGGCAATTTTCGCAAGTTTTTTCCTTATATTAGTACGTCCTTCTATATTATGACTCTATCACCCTCTACACACCTCGGATTTGCACGTAATTTTATACATAGTACCCTAAGACATAGGGCTACAACTTTTGTGCCCATGACCCTCGCATATTCTTTATTATTCACGATCAAAACAATGCTCCAATCCATATTAGAGAAATCGAAGATTTCTGAAAGGGGTACCCCTTTGGTGAATTGGAGATTTCACTAATTTCTCCGAAATGTATTACCCTCGTGTTCAACTCGTTCGATATTTTTCCCCAAGAGATCTCATGGGTAAATGAATATATTGGAGTCGAAACGGAGCCTTAATTCAACATTTAAAAAAAAATCCCCCTTTTTGATGGCAATTTTCGCAAGTTTTTTCCTTATATTCGTACATCTCTCAGTATTTTGACTCTATCACCCTCTACACACCTCGGATTTGCACGTAATTTTATACATAGTACCCTAAGACATAGGGCTACAACTTTTGTGCCCATGACCCTTGCATATTCTTTATTATTCACGATCAAAACAATGCTCCAATCCATATTAGAGAAATCGAAGATTTCTGAAAGGGGTACCCCTTTGGTGAATTGGAGATTTCACTAATTTCTCCGAAATGTATTACCCTCGTGTTCAACTCGTTCGATATTTTTCCCCAAGAGATCTCATGGGTAAATGAATATATTGGAGTGGAAACGGAGCCTTAAGTCAACATTTCAAAAAAAATTCCTCTTTTTGATGGCAATTTTCGCAAGTTTTTTCCTTATATTAGTACGTCCTTCTATATTTTGACTGTATCACCCTCTACACACCTCGGATTTGCACGTAATTTTATACATAGTACCCTAAGACATAGGGCTACAACTTTTGTGCCCATGACCCTCGCATATTCTTTAGTATTCACGATCAAAACAATGCACCAATCCATATTAGAGAAATCGAAGATTTCTGAAAGGGGTACCCCTTTGGTGAATTGGAGATTTCACTAATTTCTCCGAAATGTATTACCCTCGTGTTCAACTCGTTCGATATTTTTCCCCAAGAGATCTCATGGGTAAATGAATATATTGGAGTCGAAACGGAGCCTTAAGTCAACATTTCAAAAAAAATTCCTCTTTTTGATGGCAATTTTCGCAAGTTTTTTCCTTATATTAGTACGTCCTTCTATATTATGACTCTATCACCCTCTACACACCTCGGATTTGCACGTAATTTTATACATAGTACCCTAAGACATAGGGCTACAACTTTTGTGCCCATGACCCTCGCATATTCTTTATTATTCACGATCAAAACAATGCTCCAATCCATATTAGAGAAATCGAAGATTTCTGAAAGGGGTACCCCTTTGGTGAATTGGAGATTTCACTAATTTCTCCGAAATGTATTACCCTCGTGTTCAACTCGTTCGATATTTTTCCCCAAGAGATCTCATGGGTAAATGAATATATTGGAGTCGAAACGGAGCCTTAAGTCAACATTTCAAAAAAAATTCCTCTTTTTGATGGCAATTTTCGCAAGTTTTTTCCTTATATTAGTACGTCCTTCTATATTATGACTCTATCACCCTCTACACACCTCGGATTTGCACGTAATTTTATACATAGTACCCTAAGACATAGGGCTACAACTTTTGTGCCCATGACCCTCGCATATTCTTTATTATTCACGATCAAAACAATGCTCCAATCCATATTAGAGAAATCGAAGATTTCTGAAAGGGGTACCCCTTTGGTGAATTGGAGATTTCACTAATTTCTCCGAAATGTATTACCCTCGTGTTCAACTCGTTCGATATTTTTCCCCAAGAGATCTCATGGGTAAATGAATATATTGGAGTCGAAACGGAGCCTTAATTCAACATTTAAAAAAAAATCCCCCTTTTTGATGGCAATTTTCGCAAGTTTTTTCCTTATATTCGTACATCTCTCAGTATTTTGACTCTATCACCCTCTACACACCTCGGATTTGCACGTAATTTTATACATAGTACCCTAAGACATAGGGCTACAACTTTTGTGCCCATGACCCTTGCATATTCTTTATTATTCACGATCAAAACAATGCTCCAATCCATATTAGAGAAATCGAAGATTTCTGAAAGGGGTACCCCTTTGGTGAATTGGAGATTTCACTAATTTCTCCGAAATGTATTACCCTCGTGTTCAACTCGTTCGATATTTTTCCCCAAGAGATCTCATGGGTAAATGAATATATTGGAGTGGAAACGGAGCCTTAAGTCAACATTTCAAAAAAAATTCCTCTTTTTGATGGCAATTTTCGCAAGTTTTTTCCTTATATTAGTACGTCCTTCTATATTTTGACTGTATCACCCTCTACACACCTCGGATTTGCACGTAATTTTATACATAGTACCCTAAGACATAGGGCTACAACTTTTGTGCCCATGACCCTCGCATATTCTTTAGTATTCACGATCAAAACAATGCACCAATCCATATTAGAGAAATCGAAGATTTCTGAAAGGGGTACCCCTTTGGTGAATTGGAGATTTCACTAATTTCTCCGAAATGTATTACCCTCGTGTTCAACTCGTTCGATATTTTTCCCCAAGAGATCTCATGGGTAAATGAATATATTGGAGTCGAAACGGAGCCTTAAGTCAACATTTCAAAAAAAATTCCTCTTTTTGATGGCAATTTTCGCAAGTTTTTTCCTTATATTAGTACGTCCTTCTATATTATGACTCTATCACCCTCTACACACCTCGGATTTGCACGTAATTTTATACATAGTACCCTAAGACATAGGGCTACAACTTTTGTGCCCATGACCCTCGCATATTCTTTATTATTCACGATCAAAACAATGCTCCAATCCATATTAGAGAAATCGAAGATTTCTGAAAGGGGTACCCCTTTGGTGAATTGGAGATTTCACTAATTTCTCCGAAATGTATTACCCTCGTGTTCAACTCGTTCGATATTTTTCCCCAAGAGATCTCATGGGTAAATGAATATATTGGAGTCGAAACGGAGCCTTAATTCAACATTTAAAAAAAAATCCCCCTTTTTGATGGCAATTTTCGCAAGTTTTTTCCTTATATTCGTACATCTCTCAGTATTTTGACTCTATCACCATCTACACACCTCGGATTTGCACGTAATTTTATACATAGTACCCTAAGACATAGGGCTACAACTTTTGTGCCCATGACCCTCGCATATTCTTTATTATTCACGATCAAAACAATGCTCCAATCCATATTAGAGAAATCGAAGATTTCTGAAAGGGGTACCCCTTTGGTGAATTGGAGATTTCACTAATTTCTCCGAAATGTATTACCCTCGTGTTCAACTCGTTCGATATTTTTCCCCAAGAGATCTCATGGGTAAATGAATATATTGGAGTCGAAACGGAGCCTTAATTCAACATTTAAAAAAAAATCCCCCTTTTTGATGGCAATTTTCGCAAGTTTTTTCCTTATATTCGTACATCTCTCAGTATTTTGACTCTATCACCATCTACACACCTCGGATTTGCACGTAATTTTATACATAGTACCCTAAGACATAGGGCTACAACTTTTGTGCCCATGACCCTCGCATATTCTTTATTATTCACGATCAAAACAATGCTCCAATCCATATTAGAGAAATCGAAGATTTCTGAAAGGGGTACCCCTTTGGTGAATTGGAGATTTCACTAATTTCTCCGAAATGTATTACCCTCGTGTTCAACTCGTTCGATATTTTTCCCCAAGAGATCTCATGGGTAAATGAATATATTGGAGTCGAAACGGAGCCTTAATTCAACATTTAAAAAAAAATCCCCCTTTTTGATGGCAATTTTGGCAAGTTTTTTCCTTATATTCGTACATCTCTCAGTATTTTGACTCTATCACCATCTACACACCTCGGATTTGCACGTAATTTTATACATAGTACCCTAAGACATAGGGCTACAACTTTTGTGCCCATGACCCTCGCATATTCTTTATTATTCACGATCAAAACAATGCTCCAATCCATATTAGAGAAATCGAAGATTTCTGAAAGGGGTACCCCTTTGGTGAATTGGAGATTTCACTAATTTCTCCGAAATGTATTACCCTCGTGTTCAACTCGTTCGATATTTTTCCCCAAGAGATCTCATGGGTAAATGAATATATTGGAGTCGAAACGGAGTCTTAAGTCAACATTTAAAAAAAAATTCCCCTTTTTGATGGCAATTTTCGCAAGTTTTTTCCTTATATTAGTACGTCCTTCTATATTTTGACTCTATCACCCTCTACACACCTCGGATTTTCACGTAATTTTATACATAGTACCCTAAGACATAGGGCTACAACTTTTGTGCCCATGACCCTCGCATATTCTTTATTATTCACGATCAAAACAATGCTCCAATCCATATTAGAGAAATCGAAGATTTCTGAAAGGGGTACCCCTTTGGTGAATTGGAGATTTCACTAATTTCTCCGAAATGTATTACCCTCGTGTTCAACTCGTTCGATATTTTTCCCCAAGAGATCTCATGGGTAAATGAATATATTGGAGTCGAAACGGAGCCTTAAGTCAACATTTCAAAAAAAATTCCTCTTTTTGATGGCAGTTTTCGCAAGTTTTTTCCTTATATTAGTACGTCCTTCTATATTTTGACTCTATCACCCTCTACACACCTCGGATTTGCACGTAATTTTATACATAGTACCCTAAGACATAGGGCTACAACTTTTGTGCCCATGACCCTCGCATATTCTTTATTATTCACGATCAAAACAATGCTCCAATCCATATTAGAGAAATCGAAGATTTCTGAAAGGGGTACCCCTTTGGTGAATTGGAGATTTCACTAATTTCTCCGAAATGTATTACCCTCGTGTTCAACTCATTCGATATTTTTCCCCAAGAGATCTCATGGGTAAATGAATATATTGGAGTCGAAACGGAGCCTTAATTCAACATTTAAAAAAAAATCCCCCTTTTTGATGGCAATTTTCGCAAGTTTTTTCCTTATATTCGTACATCTCTCAGTATTTTGACTCTATCACCCTCTACACACCTCGGATTTGCACGTAATTTTATACATAGTACCCTAAGACATAGGGCTACAACTTTTGTGCCCATGACCCTTGCATATTCTTTATTATTGACGATCAAAACAATGCTCCAATCCATATTAGAGAAATCGAAGATTTCTGAAAGGGGTACCCCTTTGGTGAATTGGAGATTTCACTAATTTCTCCGAAATGTATTACCCTCGTGTTCAACTCGTTCGATATTTTTCCCCAAGAGATCTCATGGGTAAATGAATATATTGGAGTGGAAACGGAGCCTTAAGTCAACATTTCAAAAAAAATTCCTCTTTTTGATGGCAATTTTCGCAAGTTTTTTCCTTATATTAGTACGTCCTTCTATATTTTGACTTTATCACCCTCTACACACCTCGGATTTGCACGTAATTTTATACATAGTACCCTAAGACATAGGGCTACAACTTTTGTGCCCTTGACCCTCGCATATTATTTATTATTCACGATCAAAACAATGCTCCAATCCATATTAGAGAAATCGAAGATTTCTGAAAGGGGTACCCCTTTGGTGAATTGGAGATTTCACTAATTTCTCCGAAATGTATTACCCTCGTGTTCAACTCGTTCGATATTTTTCCCCAAGAGATCTCATGGGTAAATGAATATATTGGAGTGGAAACGGAGCCTTAAGTCAACATTTCAAAAAAAATTCCTCTTTTTGATGGCAATTTTCGCAAGTTTTTTCCTTATATTAGTACGTCCTTCTATATTATGACTCTATCACCCTCTACACACCTCGGATTTGCACGTAATTTTATACATAGTACCCTAAGACATAGGGCTACAACTTTTGTGCCCATGACCCTCGCATATTCTTTATTATTCACGATCAAAACAATGCTCCAATCCATATTAGAGAAATCGAAGATTTCTGAAAGGGGTACCCCTTTGGTGAATTGGAGATTTCACTAATTTCTCCGAAATGTATTACCCTCGTGTTCAACTCGTTCGATATTTTTCCCCAAGAGATCTCATGGGTAAATGAATATATTGGAGTCGAAACGGAGCCTTAATTCAACATTTAAAAAAAAATCCCCCTTTTTGATGGCAATTTTCGCAAGTTTTTTCCTTATATTCGTACATCTCTCAGTATTTTGACTCTATCACCATCTACACACCTCGGATTTGCACGTAATTTTATACATAGTACCCTAAGACATAGGGCTACAACTTTTGTGCCCATGACCCTCGCATATTCTTTATTATTCACGATCAAAACAATGCTCCAATCCATATTAGAGAAATCGAAGATTTCTGAAAGGGGTACCCCTTTGGTGAATTGGAGATTTCACTAATTTCTCCGAAATGTATTACCCTCGTGTTCAACTCGTTCGATATTTTTCCCCAAGAGATCTCATGGGTAAATGAATATATTGGAGTCGAAACGGTGCCTTAATTCAACATTTAAAAAAAAATCCCCCTTTTTGATGGCAATTTTCGCAAGTTTTTTCCTTATATTCGTACATCTCTCAGTATTTTGACTCTATCACCATCTACACACCTCGGATTTGCACGTAATTTTATACATAGTACCCTAAGACATAGGGCTACAACTTTTGTGCCCATGACCCTCGCATATTCTTTATTATTCACGATCAAAACAATGCTCCAATCCATATTAGAGAAATCGAAGATTTCTGAAAGGGGTACCCCTTTGGTGAATTGGAGATTTCACTAATTTCTCCGAAATGTATTACCCTCGTGTTCAACTCGTTCGATATTTTTCCCCAAGAGATCTCATGGGTAAATGAATATATTGGAGTCGAAACGGAGCCTTAATTCAACATTTAAAAAAAAATCCCCCTTTTTGATGGCAATTTTGGCAAGTTTTTTCCTTATATTCGTACATCTCTCAGTATTTTGACTCTATCACCATCTACACACCTCGGATTTGCACGTAATTTTATACATAGTACCCTAAGACATAGGGCTACAACTTTTGTGCCCATGACCCTCGCATATTCTTTATTATTCACGATCAAAACAATGCTCCAATCCATATTAGAGAAATCGAAGATTTCTGAAAGGGGTACCCCTTTGGTGAATTGGAGATTTCACTAATTTCTCCGAAATGTATTACCCTCGTGTTCAACTCGTTCGATATTTTTCCCCAAGAGATCTCATGGGTAAATGAATATATTGGAGTCGAAACGGAGTCTTAAGTCAACATTTAAAAAAAAATTCCCCTTTTTGATGGCAATTTTCGCAAGTTTTTTCCTTATATTAGTACGTCCTTCTATATTTTGACTCTATCACCCTCTACACACCTCGGATTTTCACGTAATTTTATACATAGTACCCTAAGACATAGGGCTACAACTTTTGTGCCCATGACCCTCGCATATTCTTTATTATTCACGATCAAAACAATGCTCCAATCCATATTAGAGAAATCGAAGATTTCTGAAAGGGGTACCCCTTTGGTGAATTGGAGATTTCACTAATTTCTCCGAAATGTATTACCCTCGTGTTCAACTCGTTCGATATTTTTCCCCAAGAGATCTCATGGGTAAATGAATATATTGGAGTCGAAACGGAGCCTTAAGTCAACATTTCAAAAAAAATTCCTCTTTTTGATGGCAGTTTTCGCAAGTTTTTTCCTTATATTAGTACGTCCTTCTATATTTTGACTCTATCACCCTCTACACACCTCGGATTTGCACGTAATTTTATACATAGTACCCTAAGACATAGGGCTACAACTTTTGTGCCCATGACCCTCGCATATTCTTTATTATTCACGATCAAAACAATGCTCCAATCCATATTAGAGAAATCGAAGATTTCTGAAAGGGGTACCCCTTTGGTGAATTGGAGATTTCACTAATTTCTCCGAAATGTATTACCCTCGTGTTCAACTCATTCGATATTTTTCCCCAAGAGATCTCATGGGTAAATGAATATATTGGAGTCGAAACGGAGCCTTAATTCAACATTTAAAAAAAAATCCCCCTTTTTGATGGCAATTTTCGCAAGTTTTTTCCTTATATTCGTACATCTCTCAGTATTTTGACTCTATCACCCTCTACACACCTCGGATTTGCACGTAATTTTATACATAGTACCCTAAGACATAGGGCTACAACTTTTGTGCCCATGACCCTTGCATATTCTTTATTATTCACGATCAAAACAATGCTCCAATCCATATTAGAGAAATCGAAGATTTCTGAAAGGGGTACCCCTTTGGTGAATTGGAGATTTCACTAATTTCTCCGAAATGTATTACCCTCGTGTTCAACTCGTTCGATATTTTTCCCCAAGAGATCTCATGGGTAAATGAATATATTGGAGTGGAAACGGAGCCTTAAGTCAACATTTCAAAAAAAATTCCTCTTTTTGATGGCAATTTTCGCAAGTTTTTTCCTTATATTAGTACGTCCTTCTATATTTTGACTTTATCACCCTCTACACACCTCGGATTTGCACGTAATTTTATACATAGTACCCTAAGACATAGGGCTACAACTTTTGTGCCCTTGACCCTCGCATATTATTTATTATTCACGATCAAAACAATGCTCCAATCCATATTAGAGAAATCGAAGATTTCTGAAAGGGGTACCCCTTTGGTGAATTGGAGATTTCACTAATTTCTCCGAAATGTATTACCCTCGTGTTCAACTCGTTCGATATTTTTCCCCAAGAGATCTCATGGGTAAATGAATATATTGGAGTGGAAACGGAGCCTTAAGTCAACATTTCAAAAAAAATTCCTCTTTTTGATGGCAATTTTCGCAAGTTTTTTCCTTATATTAGTACGTCCTTCTATATTATGACTCTATCACCCTCTACACACCTCGGATTTGCACGTAATTTTATACATAGTACCCTAAGACATAGGGCTACAACTTTTGTGCCCATGACCCTCGCATATTCTTTATTATTCACGATCAAAACAATGCTCCAATCCATATTAGAGAAATCGAAGATTTCTGAAAGGGGTACCCCTTTGGTGAATTGGAGATTTCACTAATTTCTCCGAAATGTATTACCCTCGTGTTCAACTCGTTCGATATTTTTCCCCAAGAGATCTCATGGGTAAATGAATATATTGGAGTCGAAACGGAGCCTTAATTCAACATTTAAAAAAAAATCCCCCTTTTTGATGGCAATTTTCGCAAGTTTTTTCCTTATATTCGTACATCTCTCAGTATTTTGACTCTATCACCATCTACACACCTCGGATTTGCACGTAATTTTATACATAGTACCCTAAGACATAGGGCTACAACTTTTGTGCCCATGACCCTCGCATATTCTTTATTATTCACGATCAAAACAATGCTCCAATCCATATTAGAGAAATCGAAGATTTCTGAAAGGGGTACCCCTTTGGTGAATTGGAGATTTCACTAATTTCTCCGAAATGTATTACCCTCGTGTTCAACTCGTTCGATATTTTTCCCCAAGAGATCTCATGGGTAAATGAATATATTGGAGTCGAAACGGTGCCTTAATTCAACATTTAAAAAAAAATCCCCCTTTTTGATGGCAATTTTCGCAAGTTTTTTCCTTATATTCGTACATCTCTCAGTATTTTGACTCTATCACCATCTACACACCTCGGATTTGCACGTAATTTTATACATAGTACCCTAAGACATAGGGCTACAACTTTTGTGCCCATGACCCTCGCATATTCTTTATTATTCACGATCAAAACAATGCTCCAATCCATATTAGAGAAATCGAAGATTTCTGAAAGGGGTACCCCTTTGGTGAATTGGAGATTTCACTAATTTCTCCGAAATGTATTACCCTCGTGTTCAACTCGTTCGATATTTTTCCCCAAGAGATCTCATGGGTAAATGAATATATTGGAGTCGAAACGGAGCCTTAATTCAACATTTAAAAAAAAATCCCCCTTTTTGATGGCAATTTTGGCAAGTTTTTTCCTTATATTCGTACATCTCTCAGTATTTTGACTCTATCACCATCTACACACCTCGGATTTGCACGTAATTTTATACATAGTACCCTAAGACATAGGGCTACAACTTTTGTGCCCATGACCCTCGCATATTCTTTATTATTCACGATCAAAACAATGCTCCAATCCATATTAGAGAAATCGAAGATTTCTGAAAGGGGTACCCCTTTGGTGAATTGGAGATTTCACTAATTTCTCCGAAATGTATTACCCTCGTGTTCAACTCGTTCGATATTTTTCCCCAAGAGATCTCATGGGTAAATGAATATATTGGAGTCGAAACGGAGTCTTAAGTCAACATTTAAAAAAAAATTCCCCTTTTTGATGGCAATTTTCGCAAGTTTTTTCCTTATATTAGTACGTCCTTCTATATTTTGACTCTATCACCCTCTACACACCTCGGATTTTCACGTAATTTTATACATAGTACCCTAAGACATAGGGCTACAACTTTTGTGCCCATGACCCTCGCATATTCTTTATTATTCACGATCAAAACAATGCTCCAATCCATATTAGAGAAATCGAAGATTTCTGAAAGGGGTACCCCTTTGGTGAATTGGAGATTTCACTAATTTCTCCGAAATGTATTACCCTCGTGTTCAACTCGTTCGATATTTTTCCCCAAGAGATCTCATGGGTAAATGAATATATTGGAGTCGAAACGGAGCCTTAAGTCAACATTTCAAAAAAAATTCCTCTTTTTGATGGCAGTTTTCGCAAGTTTTTTCCTTATATTAGTACGTCCTTCTATATTTTGACTCTATCACCCTCTACACACCTCGGATTTGCACGTAATTTTATACATAGTACCCTAAGACATAGGGCTACAACTTTTGTGCCCATGACCCTCGCATATTCTTTATTATTCACGATCAAAACAATGCTCCAATCCATATTAGAGAAATCGAAGATTTCTGAAAGGGGTACCCCTTTGGTGAATTGGAGATTTCACTAATTTCTCCGAAATGTATTACCCTCGTGTTCAACTCATTCGATATTTTTCCCCAAGAGATCTCATGGGTAAATGAATATATTGGAGTCGAAACGGAGCCTTAATTCAACATTTAAAAAAAAATCCCCCTTTTTGATGGCAATTTTCGCAAGTTTTTTCCTTATATTCGTACATCTCTCAGTATTTTGACTCTATCACCCTCTACACACCTCGGATTTGCACGTAATTTTATACATAGTACCCTAAGACATAGGGCTACAACTTTTGTGCCCATGACCCTTGCATATTCTTTATTATTCACGATCAAAACAATGCTCCAATCCATATTAGAGAAATCGAAGATTTCTGAAAGGGGTACCCCTTTGGTGAATTGGAGATTTCACTAATTTCTCCGAAATGTATTACCCTCGTGTTCAACTCGTTCGATATTTTTCCCCAAGAGATCTCATGGGTAAATGAATATATTGGAGTGGAAACGGAGCCTTAAGTCAACATTTCAAAAAAAATTCCTCTTTTTGATGGCAATTTTCGCAAGTTTTTTCCTTATATTAGTACGTCCTTCTATATTTTGACTTTATCACCCTCTACACACCTCGGATTTGCACGTAATTTTATACATAGTACCCTAAGACATAGGGCTACAACTTTTGTGCCCTTGACCCTCGCATATTATTTATTATTCACGATCAAAACAATGCTCCAATCCATATTAGAGAAATCGAAGATTTCTGAAAGGGGTACCCCTTTGGTGAATTGGAGATTTCACTAATTTCTCCGAAATGTATTACCCTCGTGTTCAACTCGTTCGATATTTTTCCCCAAGAGATCTCATGGGTAAATGAATATATTGGAGTGGAAACGGAGCCTTAAGTCAACATTTCAAAAAAAATCCCCCTTTTTGATGGCAATTTTCGCAAGTTTTTTCCTTATATTCGTACATCTCTCAGTATTTTGACTCTATCACCCTCTACACACCTCGGATTTGCACGTAATTTTATACATAGTACCCTAAGACATAGGGCTACAACTTTTGTGCCCATGACCCTTGCATATTCTTTATTATTCACGATCAAAACAATGCTCCAATCCATATTAGAGAAATCGAAGATTTCTGAAAGGGGTACCCCTTTGGTGAATTGGAGATTTCACTAATTTCTCCGAAATGTATTACCCTCGTGTTCAACTCGTTCGATATTTTTCCCCAAGAGATCTCATGGGTAAATGAATATATTGGAGTGGAAACGGAGCCTTAAGTCAACATTTCAAAAAAAATTCCTCTTTTTGATGGCAATTTTCGCAAGTTTTTTCCTTATATTAGTACGTCCTTCTATATTTTGACTTTATCACCCTCTACACACCTCGGATTTGCACGTAATTTTATACATAGTACCCTAAGACATAGGGCTACAACTTTTGTGCCCATGACCCTCGCATATTATTTATTATTCACGATCAAAACAATGCTCCAATCCATATTAGAGAAATCGAAGATTTCTGAAAGGGGTACCCCTTTGGTGAATTGGAGATTTCACTAATTTCTCCGAAATGTATTACCCTCGTGTTCAACTCGTTCGATATTTTTCCCCAAGAGATCTCATGGGTAAATGAATATATTGGAGTGGAAACGGAGCCTTAAGTCAACATTTCAAAAAAAATTCCTCTTTTTGATGGCAATTTTCGCAAGTTTTTTCCTTATATTAGTACGTCCTTCTATATTTTGACTTTATCACCCTCTACACACCTCGGATTTGCACGTAATTTTGTACATAGTACCCTAAGACATAGGGCTACAACTTTTGTGCCCATGACCCTCGCATATTCTTTATTATTCACGATCAAAACAATGCTCCAATCCATATTAGAGAAATCGAAGATTTCTGAAAGGGGTACCCCTTTGGTGAATTGGAGATTTCACTAATTTCTCCGAAATGTATTACCCTTGTGTTCAACTCGTTCGATATTTTTCCCCAAGAGATCTCATGGGTAAATGAATATACTGGAGTCGAAACGGAGCCTTAATTCAACATTTAAAAAAAAATCCCCCTTTTTGATGGCAATTTTCGCAAGTTTTTTCCTTATATTCGTACATCTCTCAGTATTTTGACTCTATCACCCACTACACACCTCGGATTTTCACGTAATTTTATACATAGTACCCTAAGACATAGGGCTACAACTTTTGTGCCCATGACCCTTGCATATTCTTTATTATTCACGACCAAAACAATGCTCCAATCAATATTAGAGAAATCGAAGATTTCTGAAAGGGGTACCCCTTTGGTGAATTGGAGATTTCACTAATTTCTCCGAAATGTATTACCCTCGTGTTCAACTCGTTCGATATTTTTCCCCAAGAGATCTCATGGGTAAATGAATATATTGGAGTCGAAACGAAGCCTTAATTCAACATTTAAAAAAAAATCCCCCTTTTTGATGGCAATTTTCGCAAGTTTTTTCCTTATATTCGTACATCTCTCAGTATTTTGACTCTATCACCCACTACACACCTCGGATTTTCACGTAATTTTATACATAGTACCCTAAGACATAGGGCTACAACTTTTGTGCCCATGACCCTTGCATATTCTTTATTATTCACGACCAAAACAATGCTCCAATCAATATTAGAGAAATCGAAGATTTCTGAAAGGGGTACCCCTTTGGTGAATTGGAGATTTCTCTAATTTCTCCGAAATGTATTACCCTCGTGTTCAACTCGTTCGATATTTTTCCCCAAGAGATCTCATGGGTAAATGAATATACTGGAGTCGAAACGGAGCCTTAATTCAACATTTAAAAAAAAATCCCCCTTTTTGATGGCAATTTTCGCAAGTTTTTTCCTTATATTCGTACATCTCTCAGTATTTTGACTCTATCACCCACTACACACCTCGGATTTTCACGTAATTTTATACATAGTACCCTAAGACATAGGGCTACAACTTTTGTGCCCATGACCCTTGCATATTCTTTATTATTCACGACCAAAACAATGCTCCAATCAATATTAGAGAAATCGAAGATTTCTGAAAGGGGTACCCCTTTGGTGAATTGGAGATTTCACTAATTTCTCCGAAATGTATTACCCTCGTGTTCAACTCGTT
The DNA here is from genome assembly GCF_963169125.1 of Humulus lupulus. NCBI lineage: Eukaryota > Viridiplantae > Streptophyta > Magnoliopsida > Rosales > Cannabaceae > Humulus > Humulus lupulus. The sequence goes on from NC_084795.1 coordinate 285,270,719, forward strand.
CGATATTTTTCCCCAAGAGATCTCATGGGTAAATGAATATATTGGAGTCGAAACGGAGCCTTAATTCAACATTTAAAAAAAAATCCCCCTTTTTGATGGCAATTTTCGCAAGTTTTTTCCTTATATTCGTACATCTCTCAGTATTTTGACTCTATCACCCTCTACACACCTCGGATTTGCACGTAATTTTATACATAGTACCCTAAGACATAGGGCTACAACTTTTGTGCCCATGACCCTTGCATATTCTTTATTATTCACGATCAAAACAATGCTCCAATCCATATTAGAGAAATCGAAGATTTCTGAAAGGGGTACCCCTTTGGTGAATTGGAGATTTCACTAATTTCTCCGAAATGTATTACCCTCGTGTTCAACTCGTTCGATATTTTTCCCCAAGAGATCTCATGGGTAAATGAATATATTGGAGTGGAAACGGAGCCTTAAGTCAACATTTCAAAAAAAATTCCTCTTTTTGATGGCAATTTTCGCAAGTTTTTTCCTTATATTAGTACGTCCTTCTATATTTTGACTTTATCACCCTCTACACACCTCGGATTTGCACGTAATTTTATACATAGTACCCTAAGACATAGGGCTACAACTTTTGTGCCCTTGACCCTCGCATATTATTTATTATTCACGATCAAAACAATGCTCCAATCCATATTAGAGAAATCGAAGATTTCTGAAAGGGGTACCCCTTTGGTGAATTGGAGATTTCACTAATTTCTCCGAAATGTATTACCCTCGTGTTCAACTCGTTCGATATTTTTCCCCAAGAGATCTCATGGGTAAATGAATATATTGGAGTGGAAACGGAGCCTTAAGTCAACATTTCAAAAAAAATCCCCCTTTTTGATGGCAATTTTCGCAAGTTTTTTCCTTATATTCGTACATCTCTCAGTATTTTGACTCTATCACCCTCTACACACCTCGGATTTGCACGTAATTTTATACATAGTACCCTAAGACATAGGGCTACAACTTTTGTGCCCATGACCCTTGCATATTCTTTATTATTCACGATCAAAACAATGCTCCAATCCATATTAGAGAAATCGAAGATTTCTGAAAGGGGTACCCCTTTGGTGAATTGGAGATTTCACTAATTTCTCCGAAATGTATTACCCTCGTGTTCAACTCGTTCGATATTTTTCCCCAAGAGATCTCATGGGTAAATGAATATATTGGAGTGGAAACGGAGCCTTAAGTCAACATTTCAAAAAAAATTCCTCTTTTTGATGGCAATTTTCGCAAGTTTTTTCCTTATATTAGTACGTCCTTCTATATTTTGACTTTATCACCCTCTACACACCTCGGATTTGCACGTAATTTTATACATAGTACCCTAAGACATAGGGCTACAACTTTTGTGCCCATGACCCTCGCATATTATTTATTATTCACGATCAAAACAATGCTCCAATCCATATTAGAGAAATCGAAGATTTCTGAAAGGGGTACCCCTTTGGTGAATTGGAGATTTCACTAATTTCTCCGAAATGTATTACCCTCGTGTTCAACTCGTTCGATATTTTTCCCCAAGAGATCTCATGGGTAAATGAATATATTGGAGTGGAAACGGAGCCTTAAGTCAACATTTCAAAAAAAATTCCTCTTTTTGATGGCAATTTTCGCAAGTTTTTTCCTTATATTAGTACGTCCTTCTATATTTTGACTTTATCACCCTCTACACACCTCGGATTTGCACGTAATTTTATACATAGTACCCTAAGACATAGGGCTACAACTTTTGTGCCCATGACCCTCGCATATTCTTTATTATTCACGATCAAAACAATGCTCCAATCCATATTAGAGAAATCGAAGATTTCTGAAAGGGGTACCCCTTTGGTGAATTGGAGATTTCACTAATTTCTCCGAAATGTATTACCCTTGTGTTCAACTCGTTCGATATTTTTCCCCAAGAGATCTCATGGGTAAATGAATATATTGGAGTCGAAACGGAGCCTTAATTCAACATTTAAAAAAAAATCCCCCTTTTTGATGGCAATTTTCGCAAGTTTTTTCCTTATATTCGTACATCTCTCAGTATTTTGACTCTATCACCATCTACACACCTCGGATTTGCACGTAATTTTATACATAGTACCCTAAGACATAGGGCTACAACTTTTGTGCCCATGACCCTCGCATATTCTTTATTATTCACGATCAAAACAATGCTCCAATCCATATTAGAGAAATCGAAGATTTCTGAAAGGGGTACCCCTTTGGTGAATTGGAGATTTCACTAATTTCTCCGAAATGTATTACCCTCGTGTTCAACTCGTTCGATATTTTTCCCCAAGAGATCTCATGGGTAAATGAATATATTGGAGTCGAAACGGAGCCTTAATTCAACATTTAAAAAAAAATCCCCCTTTTTGATGGCAATTTTCGCAAGTTTTTTCCTTATATTCGTACATCTCTCAGTATTTTGACTCTATCACCATCTACACACCTCGGATTTGCACGTAATTTTATACATAGTACCCTAAGACATAGGGCTACAACTTTTGTGCCCATGACCCTCGCATATTCTTTATTATTCACGATCAAAACAATGCTCCAATCCATATTAGAGAAATCGAAGATTTCTGAAAGGGGTACCCCTTTGGTGAATTGGAGATTTCACTAATTTCTCCGAAATGTATTACCCTCGTGTTCAACTCGTTCGATATTTTTCCCCAAGAGATCTCATGGGTAAATGAATATATTGGAGTCGAAACGGAGCCTTAATTCAACATTTAAAAAAAAATCCCCCTTTTTGATGGCAATTTTCGCAAGTTTTTTCCTTATATTCGTACATCTCTCAGTATTTTGACTCTATCACCATCTACACACCTCGGATTTGCACGTAATTTTATACATAGTACCCTAAGACATAGGGCTACAACTTTTGTGCCCATGACCCTCGCATATTCTTTATTATTCACGATCAAAACAATGCTCCAATCCATATTAGAGAAATCGAAGATTTCTGAAAGGGGTACCCCTTTGGTGAATTGGAGATTTCACTAATTTCTCCGAAATGTATTACCCTCGTGTTCAACTCGTTCGATATTTTTCCCCAAGAGATCTCATGGGTAAATGAATATATTGGAGTCGAAACGGAGCCTTAATTCAACATTTAAAAAAAAATCCCCCTTTTTGATGGCAATTTTGGCAAGTTTTTTCCTTATATTCGTACATCTCTCAGTATTTTGACTCTATCACCATCTACACACCTCGGATTTGCACGTAATTTTATACATAGTACCCTAAGACATAGGGCTACAACTTTTGTGCCCATGACCCTCGCATATTCTTTATTATTCACGATCAAAACAATGCTCCAATCCATATTAGAGAAATCGAAGATTTCTGAAAGGGGTACCCCTTTGGTGAATTGGAGATTTCACTAATTTCTCCGAAATGTATTACCCTCGTGTTCAACTCGTTCGATATTTTTCCCCAAGAGATCTCATGGGTAAATGAATATATTGGAGTCGAAACGGAGTCTTAAGTCAACATTTAAAAAAAAATTCCCCTTTTTGATGGCAATTTTCGCAAGTTTTTTCCTTATATTAGTACGTCCTTCTATATTTTGACTCTATCACCCTCTACACACCTCGGATTTTCACGTAATTTTATACATAGTACCCTAAGACATAGGGCTACAACTTTTGTGCCCATGACCCTCGCATATTCTTTATTATTCACGATCAAAACAATGCTCCAATCCATATTAGAGAAATCGAAGATTTCTGAAAGGGGTACCCCTTTGGTGAATTGGAGATTTCACTAATTTCTCCGAAATGTATTACCCTCGTGTTCAACTCGTTCGATATTTTTCCCCAAGAGATCTCATGGGTAAATGAATATATTGGAGTCGAAACGGAGCCTTAAGTCAACATTTCAAAAAAAATTCCTCTTTTTGATGGCAGTTTTCGCAAGTTTTTTCCTTATATTAGTACGTCCTTCTATATTTTGACTCTATCACCCTCTACACACCTCGGATTTGCACGTAATTTTATACATAGTACCCTAAGACATAGGGCTACAACTTTTGTGCCCATGACCCTCGCATATTCTTTATTATTCACGATCAAAACAATGCTCCAATCCATATTAGAGAAATCGAAGATTTCTGAAAGGGGTACCCCTTTGGTGAATTGGAGATTTCACTAATTTCTCCGAAATGTATTACCCTCGTGTTCAACTCGTTCGATATTTTTCCCCAAGAGATCTCATGGGTAAATGAATATATTGGAGTGGAAACGGAGCCTTAAGTCAACATTTCAAAAAAAATTCCTCTTTTTGATGGCAATTTTCGCAAGTTTTTTCCTTATATTAGTACGTCCTTCTATATTTTGACTTTATCACCCTCTACACACCTCGGATTTGCACGTAATTTTATACATAGTACCCTAAGACATAGGGCTACAACTTTTGTGCCCATGACCCTCGCATATTCTTTATTATTCACGATCAAAACAATGCTCCAATCCATATTAGAGAAATCGAAGATTTCTGAAAGGGGTACCCCTTTGGTGAATTGGAGATTTCACTAATTTCTCCGAAATGTATTACCCTTGTGTTCAACTCGTTCGATATTTTTCCCCAAGAGATCTCATGGGTAAATGAATATATTGGAGTCGAAACGGAGCCTTAATTCAACATTTAAAAAAAAATCCCCCTTTTTGATGGCAATTTTCGCAAGTTTTTTCCTTATATTCGTACATCTCTCAGTATTTTGACTCTATCACCATCTACACACCTCGGATTTGCACGTAATTTTATACATAGTACCCTAAGACATAGGGCTACAACTTTTGTGCCCATGACCCTCGCATATTCTTTATTATTCACGATCAAAACAATGCTCCAATCCATATTAGAGAAATCGAAGATTTCTGAAAGGGGTACCCCTTTGGTGAATTGGAGATTTCACTAATTTCTCCGAAATGTATTACCCTCGTGTTCAACTCGTTCGATATTTTTCCCCAAGAGATCTCATGGGTAAATGAATATATTGGAGTCGAAACGGAGCCTTAATTCAACATTTAAAAAAAAATCCCCCTTTTTGATGGCAATTTTCGCAAGTTTTTTCCTTATATTCGTACATCTCTCAGTATTTTGACTCTATCACCATCTACACACCTCGGATTTGCACGTAATTTTATACATAGTACCCTAAGACATAGGGCTACAACTTTTGTGCCCATGACCCTCGCATATTCTTTATTATTCACGATCAAAACAATGCTCCAATCCATATTAGAGAAATCGAAGATTTCTGAAAGGGGTACCCCTTTGGTGAATTGGAGATTTCACTAATTTCTCCGAAATGTATTACCCTCGTGTTCAACTCGTTCGATATTTTTCCCCAAGAGATCTCATGGGTAAATGAATATATTGGAGTCGAAACGGAGCCTTAATTCAACATTTAAAAAAAAATCCCCCTTTTTGATGGCAATTTTCGCAAGTTTTTTCCTTATATTCGTACATCTCTCAGTATTTTGACTCTATCACCATCTACACACCTCGGATTTGCACGTAATTTTATACATAGTACCCTAAGACATAGGGCTACAACTTTTGTGCCCATGACCCTCGCATATTCTTTATTATTCACGATCAAAACAATGCTCCAATCCATATTAGAGAAATCGAAGATTTCTGAAAGGGGTACCCCTTTGGTGAATTGGAGATTTCACTAATTTCTCCGAAATGTATTACCCTCGTGTTCAACTCGTTCGATATTTTTCCCCAAGAGATCTCATGGGTAAATGAATATATTGGAGTCGAAACGGAGCCTTAATTCAACATTTAAAAAAAAATCCCCCTTTTTGATGGCAATTTTGGCAAGTTTTTTCCTTATATTCGTACATCTCTCAGTATTTTGACTCTATCACCATCTACACACCTCGGATTTGCACGTAATTTTATACATAGTACCCTAAGACATAGGGCTACAACTTTTGTGCCCATGACCCTCGCATATTCTTTATTATTCACGATCAAAACAATGCTCCAATCCATATTAGAGAAATCGAAGATTTCTGAAAGGGGTACCCCTTTGGTGAATTGGAGATTTCACTAATTTCTCCGAAATGTATTACCCTCGTGTTCAACTCGTTCGATATTTTTCCCCAAGAGATCTCATGGGTAAATGAATATATTGGAGTCGAAACGGAGTCTTAAGTCAACATTTAAAAAAAAATTCCCCTTTTTGATGGCAATTTTCGCAAGTTTTTTCCTTATATTAGTACGTCCTTCTATATTTTGACTCTATCACCCTCTACACACCTCGGATTTTCACGTAATTTTATACATAGTACCCTAAGACATAGGGCTACAACTTTTGTGCCCATGACCCTCGCATATTCTTTATTATTCACGATCAAAACAATGCTCCAATCCATATTAGAGAAATCGAAGATTTCTGAAAGGGGTACCCCTTTGGTGAATTGGAGATTTCACTAATTTCTCCGAAATGTATTACCCTCGTGTTCAACTCGTTCGATATTTTTCCCCAAGAGATCTCATGGGTAAATGAATATATTGGAGTCGAAACGGAGCCTTAAGTCAACATTTCAAAAAAAATTCCTCTTTTTGATGGCAGTTTTCGCAAGTTTTTTCCTTATATTAGTACGTCCTTCTATATTTTGACTCTATCACCCTCTACACACCTCGGATTTGCACGTAATTTTATACATAGTACCCTAAGACATAGGGCTACAACTTTTGTGCCCATGACCCTCGCATATTCTTTATTATTCACGATCAAAACAATGCTCCAATCCATATTAGAGAAATCGAAGATTTCTGAAAGGGGTACCCCTTTGGTGAATTGGAGATTTCACTAATTTCTCCGAAATGTATTACCCTCGTGTTCAACTCCTTCGATATTTTTCCCCAAGAGATCTCATGGGTAAATGAATATATTGGAGTCGAAACGGAGCCTTAATTCAACATTTAAAAAAAAATCCCCCTTTTTGATGGCAATTTTCGCAAGTTTTTTCCTTATATTCGTACATCTCTCAGTATTTTGACTCTATCACCCTCTACACACCTCGGATTTGCACGTAATTTTATACATAGTACCCTAAGACATAGGGCTACAACTTTTGTGCCCATGACCCTTGCATATTCTTTATTATTCACGATCAAAACAATGCTCCAATCCATATTAGAGAAATCGAAGATTTCTGAAAGGGGTACCCCTTTGGTGAATTGGAGATTTCACTAATTTCTCCGAAATGTATTACCCTCGTGTTCAACTCGTTCGATATTTTTCCCCAAGAGATCTCATGGGTAAATGAATATATTGGAGTGGAAACGGAGCCTTAAGTCAACATTTCAAAAAAAATTCCTCTTTTTGATGGCAATTTTCGCAAGTTTTTTCCTTATATTAGTACGTCCTTCTATATTTTGACTTTATCACCCTCTACACACCTCGGATTTGCACGTAATTTTATACATAGTACCCTAAGACATAGGGCTACAACTTTTGTGCCCTTGACCCTCGCATATTATTTATTATTCACGATCAAAACAATGCTCCAATCCATATTAGAGAAATCGAAGATTTCTGAAAGGGGTACCCCTTTGGTGAATTGGAGATTTCACTAATTTCTCCGAAATGTATTACCCTCGTGTTCAACTCGTTCGATATTTTTCCCCAAGAGATCTCATGGGTAAATGAATATATTGGAGTGGAAACGGAGCCTTAAGTCAACATTTCAAAAAAAATCCCCCTTTTTGATGGCAATTTTCGCAAGTTTTTTCCTTATATTCGTACATCTCTCAGTATTTTGACTCTATCACCCTCTACACACCTCGGATTTGCACGTAATTTTATACATAGTACCCTAAGACATAGGGCTACAACTTTTGTGCCCATGACCCTTGCATATTCTTTATTATTCACGATCAAAACAATGCTCCAATCCATATTAGAGAAATCGAAGATTTCTGAAAGGGGTACCCCTTTGGTGAATTGGAGATTTCACTAATTTCTCCGAAATGTATTACCCTCGTGTTCAACTCGTTCGATATTTTTCCCCAAGAGATCTCATGGGTAAATGAATATATTGGAGTGGAAACGGAGCCTTAAGTCAACATTTCAAAAAAAATTCCTCTTTTTGATGGCAATTTTCGCAAGTTTTTTCCTTATATTAGTACGTCCTTCTATATTTTGACTTTATCACCCTCTACACACCTCGGATTTGCACGTAATTTTATACATAGTACCCTAAGACATAGGGCTACAACTTTTGTGCCCATGACCCTCGCATATTATTTATTATTCACGATCAAAACAATGCTCCAATCCATATTAGAGAAATCGAAGATTTCTGAAAGGGGTACCCCTTTGGTGAATTGGAGATTTCACTAATTTCTCCGAAATGTATTACCCTCGTGTTCAACTCGTTCGATATTTTTCCCCAAGAGATCTCATGGGTAAATGAATATATTGGAGTGGAAACGGAGCCTTAAGTCAACATTTCAAAAAAAATTCCTCTTTTTGATGGCAATTTTCGCAAGTTTTTTCCTTATATTAGTACGTCCTTCTATATTTTGACTTTATCACCCTCTACACACCTCGGATTTGCACGTAATTTTATACATAGTACCCTAAGACATAGGGCTACAACTTTTGTGCCCATGACCCTCGCATATTCTTTATTATTCACGATCAAAACAATGCTCCAATCCATATTAGAGAAATCGAAGATTTCTGAAAGGGGTACCCCTTTGGTGAATTGGAGATTTCACTAATTTCTCCGAAATGTATTACCCTTGTGTTCAACTCGTTCGATATTTTTCCCCAAGAGATCTCATGGGTAAATGAATATACTGGAGTCGAAACGGAGCCTTAATTCAACATTTAAAAAAAAATCCCCCTTTTTGATGGCAATTTTCGCAAGTTTTTTCCTTATATTCGTACATCTCTCAGTATTTTGACTCTATCACCCACTACACACCTCGGATTTTCACGTAATTTTATACATAGTACCCTAAGACATAGGGCTACAACTTTTGTGCCCATGACCCTTGCATATTCTTTATTATTCACGACCAAAACAATGCTCCAATCAATATTAGAGAAATCGAAGATTTCTGAAAGGGGTACCCCTTTGGTGAATTGGAGATTTCACTAATTTCTCCGAAATGTATTACCCTCGTGTTCAACTCGTTCGATATTTTTCCCCAAGAGATCTCATGGGTAAATGAATATATTGGAGTCGAAACGAAGCCTTAATTCAACATTTAAAAAAAAATCCCCCTTTTTGATGGCAATTTTCGCAAGTTTTTTCCTTATATTCGTACATCTCTCAGTATTTTGACTCTATCACCCACTACACACCTCGGATTTTCACGTAATTTTATACATAGTACCCTAAGACATAGGGCTACAACTTTTGTGCCCATGACCCTTGCATATTCTTTATTATTCACGACCAAAACAATGCTCCAATCAATATTAGAGAAATCGAAGATTTCTGAAAGGGGTACCCCTTTGGTGAATTGGAGATTTCTCTAATTTCTCCGAAATGTATTACCCTCGTGTTCAACTCGTTCGATATTTTTCCCCAAGAGATCTCATGGGTAAATGAATATACTGGAGTCGAAACGGAGCCTTAATTCAACATTTAAAAAAAAATCCCCCTTTTTGATGGCAATTTTCGCAAGTTTTTTCCTTATATTCGTACATCTCTCAGTATTTTGACTCTATCACCCACTACACACCTCGGATTTTCACGTAATTTTATACATAGTACCCTAAGACATAGGGCTACAACTTTTGTGCCCATGACCCTTGCATATTCTTTATTATTCACGACCAAAACAATGCTCCAATCAATATTAGAGAAATCGAAGATTTCTGAAAGGGGTACCCCTTTGGTGAATTGGAGATTTCACTAATTTCTCCGAAATGTATTACCCTCGTGTTCAACTCGTTCGATATTTTTCCCCAAGAGATCTCATGGGTAAATGAATATATTGGAGTCGAAACGGAGCCTTAATTCAACATTTAAAAAAAAATCCCCCTTTTTGATGGCAATTTTCGCAAGTTTTTTCCTTATATTCGTACATCTCTCAGTATTTTGACTCTATCACCCTCTACACACCTCGGATTTGCACGTAATTTTATACATAGTACCCTAAGACATAGGGCTACAACTTTTGTGCCCATGACCCTTGCATATTCTTTATTATTCACGATCAAAACAATGCTCCAATCCATATTAGAGAAATCGAAGATTTCTGAAAGGGGTACCCCTTTGGTGAATTGGAGATTTCACTAATTTCTCCGAAATGTATTACCCTCGTGTTCAACTCGTTCGATATTTTTCCCCAAGAGATCTCATGGGTAAATGAATATATTGGAGTGGAAACGGAGCCTTAAGTCAACATTTCAAAAAAAATTCCTCTTTTTGATGGCAATTTTCGCAAGTTTTTTCCTTATATTAGTACGTCCTTCTATATTTTGACTTTATCACCCTCTACACACCTCGGATTTGCACGTAATTTTATACATAGTACCCTAAGACATAGGGCTACAACTTTTGTGCCCTTGACCCTCGCATATTATTTATTATTCACGATCAAAACAATGCTCCAATCCATATTAGAGAAATCGAAGATTTCTGAAAGGGGTACCCCTTTGGTGAATTGGAGATTTCACTAATTTCTCCGAAATGTATTACCCTCGTGTTCAACTCGTTCGATATTTTTCCCCAAGAGATCTCATGGGTAAATGAATATATTGGAGTGGAAACGGAGCCTTAAGTCAACATTTCAAAAAAAATCCCCCTTTTTGATGGCAATTTTCGCAAGTTTTTTCCTTATATTCGTACATCTCTCAGTATTTTGACTCTATCACCCTCTACACACCTCGGATTTGCACGTAATTTTATACATAGTACCCTAAGACATAGGGCTACAACTTTTGTGCCCATGACCCTTGCATATTCTTTATTATTCACGATCAAAACAATGCTCCAATCCATATTAGAGAAATCGAAGATTTCTGAAAGGGGTACCCCTTTGGTGAATTGGAGATTTCACTAATTTCTCCGAAATGTATTACCCTCGTGTTCAACTCGTTCGATATTTTTCCCCAAGAGATCTCATGGGTAAATGAATATATTGGAGTGGAAACGGAGCCTTAAGTCAACATTTCAAAAAAAATTCCTCTTTTTGATGGCAATTTTCGCAAGTTTTTTCCTTATATTAGTACGTCCTTCTATATTTTGACTTTATCACCCTCTACACACCTCGGATTTGCACGTAATTTTATACATAGTACCCTAAGACATAGGGCTACAACTTTTGTGCCCATGACCCTCGCATATTATTTATTATTCACGATCAAAACAATGCTCCAATCCATATTAGAGAAATCGAAGATTTCTGAAAGGGGTACCCCTTTGGTGAATTGGAGATTTCACTAATTTCTCCGAAATGTATTACCCTCGTGTTCAACTCGTTCGATATTTTTCCCCAAGAGATCTCATGGGTAAATGAATATATTGGAGTGGAAACGGAGCCTTAAGTCAACATTTCAAAAAAAATTCCTCTTTTTGATGGCAATTTTCGCAAGTTTTTTCCTTATATTAGTACGTCCTTCTATATTTTGACTTTATCACCCTCTACACACCTCGGATTTGCACGTAATTTTATACATAGTACCCTAAGACATAGGGCTACAACTTTTGTGCCCATGACCCTCGCATATTCTTTATTATTCACGATCAAAACAATGCTCCAATCCATATTAGAGAAATCGAAGATTTCTGAAAGGGGTACCCCTTTGGTGAATTGGAGATTTCACTAATTTCTCCGAAATGTATTACCCTTGTGTTCAACTCGTTCGATATTTTTCCCCAAGAGATCTCATGGGTAAATGAATATACTGGAGTCGAAACGGAGCCTTAATTCAACATTTAAAAAAAAATCCCCCTTTTTGATGGCAATTTTCGCAAGTTTTTTCCTTATATTCGTACATCTCTCAGTATTTTGACTCTATCACCCACTACACACCTCGGATTTTCACGTAATTTTATACATAGTACCCTAAGACATAGGGCTACAACTTTTGTGCCCATGACCCTTGCATATTCTTTATTATTCACGACCAAAACAATGCTCCAATCAATATTAGAGAAATCGAAGATTTCTGAAAGGGGTACCCCTTTGGTGAATTGGAGATTTCACTAATTTCTCCGAAATGTATTACCCTCGTGTTCAACTCGTTCGATATTTTTCCCCAAGAGATCTCATGGGTAAATGAATATATTGGAGTCGAAACGAAGCCTTAATTCAACATTTAAAAAAAAATCCCCCTTTTTGATGGCAATTTTCGCAAGTTTTTTCCTTATATTCGTACATCTCTCAGTATTTTGACTCTATCACCCACTACACACCTCGGATTTTCACGTAATTTTATACATAGTACCCTAAGACATAGGGCTACAACTTTTGTGCCCATGACCCTTGCATATTCTTTATTATTCACGACCAAAACAATGCTCCAATCAATATTAGAGAAATCGAAGATTTCTGAAAGGGGTACCCCTTTGGTGAATTGGAGATTTCTCTAATTTCTCCGAAATGTATTACCCTCGTGTTCAACTCGTTCGATATTTTTCCCCAAGAGATCTCATGGGTAAATGAATATACTGGAGTCGAAACGGAGCCTTAATTCAACATTTAAAAAAAAATCCCCCTTTTTGATGGCAATTTTCGCAAGTTTTTTCCTTATATTCGTACATCTCTCAGTATTTTGACTCTATCACCCACTACACACCTCGGATTTTCACGTAATTTTATACATAGTACCCTAAGACATAGGGCTACAACTTTTGTGCCCATGACCCTTGCATATTCTTTATTATTCACGACCAAAACAATGCTCCAATCAATATTAGAGAAATCGAAGATTTCTGAAAGGGGTACCCCTTTGGTGAATTGGAGATTTCACTAATTTCTCCGAAATGTATTACCCTCGTGTTCAACTCGTTCGATATTTTTCCCCAAGAGATCTCATGGGTAAATGAATATATTGGAGTCGAAACGGAGCCTTAATTCAACATTTAAAAAAAAATCCCCCTTTTTGATGGCAATTTTCGCAAGTTTTTTCCTTATATTCGTACATCTCTCAGTATTTTGACTCTATCACCCACTACACACCTCGGATTTTCACGTAATTTTATACATAGTACCCTAAGACATAGGGCTACAACTTTTGTGCCCATGACCCTTGCATATTCTTTATTATTCACGACCAAAACAATGCTCCAATCAATATTAGAGAAATCGAAGATTTCTGAAAGGGGTACCCCTTTGGTGAATTGGAGATTTCTCTAATTTCTCCGAAATGTATTACCCTCGTGTTCAACTCGTTCGATATTTTTCCCCAAGAGATCTCATGGGTAAATGAATATACTGGAGTCGAAACGGAGCCTTAATTCAACATTTAAAAAAAAATCCCCCTTTTTGATGGCAATTTTCGCAAGTTTTTTCCTTATATTCGTACATCTCTCAGTATTTTGACTCTATCACCCACTACACACCTCGGATTTTCACGTAATTTTATACATAGTACCCTAAGACATAGGGCTACAACTTTTGTGCCCATGACCCTTGCATATTCTTTATTATTCACGACCAAAACAATGCTCCAATCAATATTAGAGAAATCGAAGATTTCTGAAAGGGGTACCCCTTTGGTGAATTGGAGATTTCACTAATTTCTCCGAAATGTATTACCCTCGTGTTCAACTCGTTCGATATTTTTCCCCAAGAGATCTCATGGGTAAATGAATATATTGGAGTCGAAACGGAGCCTTAATTCAACATTTAAAAAAAAATCCCCCTTTTTGATGGCAATTTTCGCAAGTTTTTTCCTTATATTAGTACATCTCTCAGTATTTTGCTGTATCACCCTATACAAACCTCGGATTTGCACGAAATTTTATACATAGAACCCTAAGACATAGGGCTACAACTTTTGTGCCCATGACCCTCGCATATTCTTTAGTATTCACTATCAAAACATTGCTCGAATCCATATTAGAGAAATCGAAGATTTCTGAAAGGGGTACCCCTTTGGTGAATTGGAGATTTCACTCATTTCTCCGAAATGTATTACCCCCATGTTCAACTCGTTCGATATTTTTCCCCAAGAGATCTCATGGGTAAATGAATATATTGGCGTCGAAACGGAGCCTTAAGTCGACATTTCAAAAAAATTCCCCTTTTCGATGGCAATTTTCGCAAGTTTTTTCCTTATATTAGTACATCTCTCAGTATTTTGCTGTATCACCCTATACAAACCTCGGATTTGCACGAAATTTTATACATAGAACCCTAAGACATAGGGCTACAACTTTTGTGCCCATGACCCTCGCATATTCTTTAGTATTCACTATCAAAACATTGCCCGAATCCATATTAGAGAAATCGATGATTTCTGAAAGGGGTACCCCTTTGGTGAATTGGAGATTTCACTCATTTCTCCGAAATGTATTACCCTCGTGTTCAACTCGTTCGATATTTTTCCCCAAGAGATCTCATGGGTAAATGAATATATTGGCGTCGAAACGGAGCCTTAAGTCGACATTTCAAAAAAATTCCCCTTTTCGATGGCAATTTTCGCAAGTTTTTTCCTTATATTAGTACATCTCTCAGTATTTTGCTGTATCACCCTATACAAACCTCGGATTTGCTCGAAATTTTATACATAGAACCCTAAGACATAGGGCTACAACTTTTGTGCCCATGACCCAAGCATATTCTTTAGTATTCACTATCAAAACATTGCTCGAATCCATATTAGAGAAATCAAAGATTTCTGAAAGGGGTACCCCTTTGGAGAATTGGAGATTTCACTCATTTCTCCGAAATGTATTACCCCCATGTTCAGCTCGTTCGATATTTTTCCCCAAGAGATCTCATGGGTAAATGAATATATTGGCGTCGAAACGGAGCCTTAAGTCGACATTTCAAAAAAATTCCCCTTTTCGATGGCAATTTTCGCAAGTTTTTTCCTTATATTAGTACATCTCTCAGTATTTTGACTGTATCACCCTATACACACCTCGGATTTGCTCGAAATTTTATAAATAGAACCCTAAGACATAGGGCTACACCTTTTGTGCCCATGACCCAAGCATATTCTTTAGTATTCACTATCAAAACATTACTCGAATCCATATTAGAGAAATCGAAGATTTCTGAAAGGGGTACCCCTTTGGTGAATTGGAGATTTCACTCATTTCTCCGAAATGTATTACCCCCGTGTTCAACTCGTTCGATATTTTTCCCCAAGAGATCTCATGGGTAAATGAATATATTGGCGTCGAAACGGAGCCTTAAGTCGACATTTCAAAAAAATTCCCCTTTTCGATGGCAATTTTCGCAAGTTTTTTCCTTATATTAGTACATCTCTCAGTATTTTGCTGTATCACCCTATACAAACCTCGGATTTGCACGAAATTTTATACATAGAACCCTAAGACATAGGGCTACAACTTTTGTGCCCATGACCCTCGCATATTCTTTAGTATTCACTATCAAAACATTGCCCGAATCCATATTAGAGAAATCGATGATTTCTGAAAGGGGTACCCCTTTGGTGAATTGGAGATTTCACTCATTTCTCCGAAATGTATTACCCTCGTGTTCAACTCGTTCGATATTTTTCCCCAAGAGATCTCATGGGTAAATGAATATATTGGCGTCGAAACGGAGCCTTAAGTCGACATTTCAAAAAAAATTCCCCTTTTCGATGGCAATTTTCGCAAGTTTTTTCCTTATATTAGTACATCTCTCAGTATTTTGCTGTATCACATTATACAAACCTCGGATTTGCACGAAATTTTATACATAGAACCCTAAGACATAGGGCTACAACTTTTGTGCCCATGACCCTCGCATATTCTTTAGTATTCACTATCAAAACATTGCTCGAATCCATATTAGAGAAATCGATGATTTCTGAAAGGGGTACCCCTTTGGTGAATTGGAGATTTCACTCATTTCTCCGAAATGTATTACCCTCGTGTTCAACTCGTTCGATATTTTTCCCCAAGAGATCTCATGGGTAAATGAATATATTGGCGTCGAAACGGAGCCTTAAGTCGACATTTCAAAAAAAATTCCCCTTTTCGATGGCAATTTTCGCAAGTTTTTTCCTTATATTAGTACATCTCTCAGTATTTTGACTGTATCACCCTATACACACCTCGGATTTGCTCGAAATTTTATACATAGAACCCTAAGACATAGGGATACAACTTTTGTGCCCATGACCCTCGCATATTCTTTAGTATTCACTATCAAAACATTGCTCGAATCCATATTAGAGAAATCGAAGATTTCTGAAAGGGGTACCCCTTTGGTGAATTGGAGATTTCACTCATTTCTCCGAAATGTATTACCCCCATGTTCAACTCGTTCGATATTTTTCCCCAAGAGATCTCATGGGTAAATGAATATATTGGCGTCGAAACGGAGCCTTAAGTCGACATTTCAAAAAAATTCCCCTTTTCGATGGCAATTTTCGCAAGTTTTTTCCTTATATTAGTACATCTCTCAGTATTTTGCTGTATCACCCTATACAAACCTCGGATTTGCACGAAATTTTATACATAGAACCCTAAGACATAGGGCTACAACTTTTGTGCCCATGACCCTCGCATATTCTTTAGTATTCACTATCAAAACATTGCTCGAATCCATATTAGAGAAATCGATGATTTCTGAAAGGGGTACCCCTTTGGTGAATTGGAGATTTCACTCATTTCTCCGAAATGTATTACCCCCGTGTTCAACTCGTTCGATATTTTTCCCCAAGAGATCTCATGGGTAAATGAATATATTGGCGTCGAAACGGAGCCTTAAGTCGACATTTCAAAAAAAATTCCCCTTTTCGATGGCAATTTTCGCAAGTTTTTTCCTTATATTAGTACATCTCTCAGTATTTTGACTGTATCACCCTATACACACCTCGGATTTGCTCGAAATTTTATACATAGAACCATAAGACATAGGGATACAACTTTTGTGCCCATGACCCTCGCATATTCTTTAGTATTCACTATCAAAACATTGCTCGAATCCATATTAGAGAAATCGAAGATTTCTGAAAGGGGTACCCCTTTGGTGAATTGGAGATTTCACTAATTTCTCCGAAATGTATTACCCCCGTGTTCAACTCGTTCGATATTTTTCCCGAAGAGATCTCATGGGTAAATGAATATATTGGCGTCGAAACGGAGCCTTAAGTCGACATTTCAAAAAAAATTCCCCTTTTCGATGGCAATTTTCGCAAGTTTTTTCCTTATATTAGTACATCTCTCAGTATTTTGACTGTATCACCCTATAAACACCTCGGATTGGCTCGAAATTTTACACATAGAACCCTAAGACATAGGGATACAACTTTTGTGCCCATGACCCTCGCATATTCTTTAGTATTCACTATCAAAACATTGCTCGAATCCATATTAGAGAAATCGAAGATTTCTGAAAGGGGTACCCCTTTGGTGAATTGGAGATTTCACTAATTTCTCCGAAATGTATTACCCCCGTGTTCAACTCGTTCGATATTTTTCCCAAAGAGATCTCATGGGTAAATGAATATATTGGCGTCGAAACGGAGCCTTAAGTCGACATTTCAAAAAAAATTCCCCTTTTCGATGGCAATTTTCGCAAGTTTTTTCCTTATATTAGTACATCTCTCAGTATTTTGACTGTATCACCCTATACACACCTCGGATTTGCTCGAAATTTTACACATAGAACCCTAAGACATAGGGATACAACTTTTGTGCCCATGACCCTCGCATATTCTTTAGTATTCACTATCAAAACATTGCTCGAATCCATATTTGAGAAATCGAAGATTTCTGAAAGGGGTACCCCTTTGGTGAATTGGAGATTTCACTAATTTCTCCGAAATGTATTACCCCCGTGTTCAACTCGTTCGATATTTTTCCCAAAGAGATCTCATGGGTAAATGAATATATTGGCGTCGAAACGGAGCCTTAAGTCGACATTTCAAAAAAATTCCCCTTTTCGATGGCAATTTTCGCAAGTTTTTTCCTTATATTAGTACATCTCTCAGAATTTTGACTGTATCACCCTATACACACCTCGGATTTGCTCGAAATTTTATAAATAGAACCCTAAGACATAGGGCTACAACTTTTGTGCCCATGACCCAAGCATATTCTTTAGTATTCACTATCAAAACATTGCTCGAATCCATATTAGAGAAATCGAAGATTTCTGAAAGGGGTACCCCTTTGGTGAATTGGAGATTTCACTCATTTCTCCGAAATGTATTACCCCCGTGTTCAACTCGTTCGATATTTTTCCCCAAGAGATCTCATGGGTAAATGAATATATTGGCGTCGAAACGGAGCCTTAAGTCGACATTTCAAAAAAATTCCCCTTTTCGATGGCAATTTTCGCAAGTTTTTTCCTTATATTAGTACATCTCTCAGTATTTTGCTGTATCACCCTATACAAACCTCGGATTTGCACGAAATTTTATACATAGAACCCTAAGACATAGGGCTACAACTTTTGTGCCCATGACCCTCGCATATTCTTTAGTATTCACTATCAAAACATTGCTCGAATCCATATTAGAGAAATCGATGATTTCTGAAAGGGGTACCCCTTTGGTGAATTGGAGATTTCACTCATTTCTCCGAAATGTATTACCCCCGTGTTCAACTCGTTCGATATTTTTCCCCAAGAGATCTCATGGGTAAATGAATATATTGGCGTCGAAACGGAGCCTTAAGTCGACATTTCAAAAAAAATTCCCCTTTTCGATGGCAATTTTCGCAAGTTTTTTCCTTATATTAGTACATCTCTCAGTATTTTGACTGTATCACCCTATACACACCTCAGATTTGCTCGAAATTTTATACATAGATCCCTAAGACATAGGGCTACAACTTTTGTGCCCATGACCCTCGCATATTCTTTAGTATTCACTATCAAAACATTGCTCGAATCCATATTAGAGAAATCGATGATTTCTGAAAGGGGTACCCCTTTGGTGAATTGGAGATTTCACTCATTTCTCCGAAATGTATTACCCCCGTGTTCAACTCGTTCGATATTTTTCCCCAAGAGATCTCATGGGTAAATGAATATATTGGCGTCGAAACGGAGCCTTAAGTCGACATTTCAAAAAAAATTCCCCTTTTCGATGGCAATTTTCGCAAGTTTTTTCCTTATATTAGTACATCTCTCAGTATTTTGACTGTATCACCCTATACACACCTCAGATTTGCTCGAAATTTTAGACATAGATCCCTAAGACATAGGGCTACAACTTTTGTGCCCATGACCCTCGCATATTCTTTAGTATTCACTATCAAAACATTGCTCGAATCCATATTAGAGAAATCGAAGATTTCTGAAAGGGGTACCCCTTTGGTGAATTGGAGATTTCACTAATTTCTCCGAAATGTATTACCCCCGTGTTCAACTCGTTCGATATTTTTCCCCAAGAGATCTCATGGGTAAATGAATATATTGGCGTCGAAACGGAGCCTTAAGTCGACATTTCAAAAAAAATTCCCCTTTTCGATGGCAATTTTCGCAAGTTTTTTCCTTATATTAGTACATCTCTCAGTATTTTGCTGTATCACATTATACAAACCTCGGATTTGCACGAAATTTTATACATAGAACCCTAAGACATAGGGCTACAACTTTTGTGCCCATGACCCTCGCATATTCTTTAGTATTCACTATCAAAACATTGCTCGAATCCATATTAGAGAAATCGATGATTTCTGAAAGGGGTACCCCTTTGGTGAATTGGAGATTTCACTCATTTCTCCGAAATGTATTACCCTCGTGTTCAACTCGTTCGATATTTTTCCCCAAGAGATCTCATGGGTAAATGAATATATTGGCGTCGAAACGGAGCCTTAAGTCGACATTTCAAAAAAAATTCCCCTTTTCGATGGCAATTTTCGCAAGTTTTTTCCTTATATTAGTACATCTCTCAGTATTTTGACTGTATCACCCTATACACACCTCGGATTTGCTCGAAATTTTATACATAGAACCCTAAGACATAGGGATACAACTTTTGTGCCCATGACCCTCGCATATTCTTTAGTATTCACTATCAAAACATTGCTCGAATCCATATTAGAGAAATCGAAGATTTCTGAAAGGGGTACCCCTTTGGTGAATTGGAGATTTCACTCATTTCTCCGAAATGTATTACCCCCATGTTCAACTCGTTCGATATTTTTCCCCAAGAGATCTCATGGGTAAATGAATATATTGGCGTCGAAACGGAGCCTTAAGTCGACATTTCAAAAAAATTCCCCTTTTCGATGGCAATTTTCGCAAGTTTTTTCCTTATATTAGTACATCTCTCAGTATTTTGCTGTATCACCCTATACAAACCTCGGATTTGCACGAAATTTTATACATAGAACCCTAAGACATAGGGCTACAACTTTTGTGCCCATGACCCTCGCATATTCTTTAGTATTCACTATCAAAACATTGCTCGAATCCATATTAGAGAAATCGATGATTTCTGAAAGGGGTACCCCTTTGGTGAATTGGAGATTTCACTCATTTCTCCGAAATGTATTACCCCCGTGTTCAACTCGTTCGATATTTTTCCCCAAGAGATCTCATGGGTAAATGAATATATTGGCGTCGAAACGGAGCCTTAAGTCGACATTTCAAAAAAAATTCCCCTTTTCGATGGCAATTTTCGCAAGTTTTTTCCTTATATTAGTACATCTCTCAGTATTTTGACTGTATCACCCTATACACACCTCAGATTTGCTCGAAATTTAATACATAGATCCCTAAGACATAGGGCTACAACTTTTGTGCCCATGACCCTCGCATATTCTTTAGTATTCACTATCAAAACATTGCTCGAATCCATATTAGAGAAATCGATGATTTCTGAAAGGGGTACCCCTTTGGTGAATTGGAGATTTCACTCATTTCTCCGAAATGTATTACCCCCGTGTTCAACTCGTTCGATATTTTTCCCCAAGAGATCTCATGGGTAAATGAATATATTGGCGTCGAAACGGAGCCTTAAGTCGACATTTCAAAAAAAATTCCCCTTTTCGATGGCAATTTTCGCAAGTTTTTTCCTTATATTAGTACATCTCTCAGAATTTTGACTGTATCACCCTATACACACCTCGGATTTGCTCGAAATTTTATAAATAGAACCCTAAGACATAGGGATACAACTTTTGTGCCCATGACCCTCGCATATTCTTTAGTATTCACTATCAAAACATTGCTCGAATCCATATTAGAGAAATCGAAGATTTCTGAAAGGGGTACCCCTTTGGTGAATTGGAGATTTCACTCATTTCTCCGAAATGTATTACCCCCGTGTTCAACTCGTTCGATATTTTTCCCCAAGAGATCTCATGGGTAAATGAATATATTGGCGTCGAAACGGAGCCTTAAGTCGACATTTCAAAAAAATTCCCCTTTTCGATGGCAATTTTCGCAAGTTTTTTCCTTATATTAGTACATCTCTCAGTATTTTGACTGTATCACCCTATACACACCTCGGATTTGCTCGAAATTTTATACATAGAACCCTAAGACATAGGGATACAACTTTTGTGCCCATGACCCTCGCATATTCTTTAGTATTCACTATCAAAACATTGCTCGAATCCATATTAGAGAAATCGAAGATTTCTGAAAGGGGTACCCCTTTGGTGAATTGGAGATTTCACTCATTTCTCCGAAATGTATTACCCCCGTGTTCAACTCGTTCGATATTTTTCCCCAAGAGATCTCATGGGTAAATGAATATATTGGCGTCGAAACGGAGCCTTAAGTCGACATTTCAAAAAAAATTCCCCTTTTCGATGGCAATTTTCGCAAGTTTTTTCCTTATATTAGTACATCTCTCAGTATTTTGACTGTATCACCCTATACACACCTCGGATTTGCTCGAAATTTTATACATAGAACCATAAGACATAGGGATACAACTTTTGTGCCCATGACCCTCGCATATTCTTTAGTATTCACTATCAAAACATTGCTCGAATCCATATTAGAGAAATCGAAGATTTCTGAAAGGGGTACCCCTTTGGTGAATTGGAGATTTCACTAATTTCTCCGAAATGTATTACCCCCGTGTTCAACTCGTTCGATATTTTTCCCAAAGAGATCTCATGGGTAAATGAATATATTGGCGTCGAAACGGAGCCTTAAGTCGACATTTCAAAAAAAATTCCCCTTTTCGATGGCAATTTTCGCAAGTTTTTTCCTTATATTAGTACATCTCTCAGTATTTTGACTGTATCACCCTATAAACACCTCGGATTGGCTCGAAATTTTACACATAGAACCCTAAGACATAGGGATACAACTTTTGTGCCCATGACCCTCGCATATTCTTTAGTATTCACTATCAAAACATTGCTCGAATCCATATTAGAGAAATCGAAGATTTCTGAAAGGGGTACCCCTTTGGTGAATTGGAGATTTCACTAATTTCTCCGAAATGTATTACCCCCGTGTTCAACTCGTTCGATATTTTTCCCAAAGAGATCTCATGGGTAAATGAATATATTGGCGTCGAAACGGAGCCTTAAGTCGACATTTCAAAAAAAATTCCCCTTTTCGATGGCAATTTTCGCAAGTTTTTTCCTTATATTAGTACATCTCTCAGTATTTTGACTGTATCACCCTATACACACCTCGGATTTGCTCGAAATTTTACACATAGAACCCTAAGACATAGGGATACAACTTTTGTGCCCATGACCCTCGCATATTCTTTAGTATTCACTATCAAAACATTGCTCGAATCCATATTTGAGAAATCGAAGATTTCTGAAAGGGGTACCCCTTTGGTGAATTGGAGATTTCACTAATTTCTCCGAAATGTATTACCCCCGTGTTCAACTCGTTCGATATTTTTCCCAAAGAGATCTCATGGGTAAATGAATATATTGGCGTCGAAACGGAGCCTTAAGTCGACATTTCAAAAAAATTCCCCTTTTCGATGGCAATTTTCGCAAGTTTTTTCCTTATATTAGTACATCTCTCAGAATTTTGACTGTATCACCCTATACACACCTCGGATTTGCTCGAAATTTTATAAATAGAACCCTAAGACATAGGGCTACAACTTTTGTGCCCATGACCCAAGCATATTCTTTAGTATTCACTATCAAAACATTGCTCGAATCCATATTAGAGAAATCGAAGATTTCTGAAAGGGGTACCCCTTTGGTGAATTGGAGATTTCACTCATTTCTCCGAAATGTATTACCCCCGTGTTCAACTCGTTCGATATTTTTCCCCAAGAGATCTCATGGGTAAATGAATATATTGGCGTCGAAACGGAGCCTTAAGTCGACATTTCAAAAAAATTCCCCTTTTCGATGGCAATTTTCGCAAGTTTTTTCCTTATATTAGTACATCTCTCAGTATTTTGCTGTATCACCCTATACAAACCTCGGATTTGCACGAAATTTTATACATAGAACCCTAAGACATAGGGCTACAACTTTTGTGCCCATGACCCTCGCATATTCTTTAGTATTCACTATCAAAACATTGCTCGAATCCATATTAGAGAAATCGATGATTTCTGAAAGGGGTACCCCTTTGGTGAATTGGAGATTTCACTCATTTCTCCGAAATGTATTACCCCCGTGTTCAACTCGTTCGATATTTTTCCCCAAGAGATCTCATGGGTAAATGAATATATTGGCGTCGAAACGGAGCCTTAAGTCGACATTTCAAAAAAAATTCCCCTTTTCGATGGCAATTTTCGCAAGTTTTTTCCTTATATTAGTACATCTCTCAGTATTTTGACTGTATCACCCTATACACACCTCAGATTTGCTCGAAATTTTATACATAGATCCCTAAGACATAGGGCTACAACTTTTGTGCCCATGACCCTCGCATATTCTTTAGTATTCACTATCAAAACATTGCTCGAATCCATATTAGAGAAATCGATGATTTCTGAAAGGGGTACCCCTTTGGTGAATTGGAGATTTCACTCATTTCTCCGAAATGTATTACCCCCGTGTTCAACTCGTTCGATATTTTTCCCCAAGAGATCTCATGGGTAAATGAATATATTGGCGTCGAAACGGAGCCTTAAGTCGACATTTCAAAAAAAATTCCCCTTTTCGATGGCAATTTTCGCAAGTTTTTTCCTTATATTAGTACATCTCTCAGTATTTTGACTGTATCACCCTATACACACCTCAGATTTGCTCGAAATTTTATACATAGATCCCTAAGACATAGGGCTACAACTTTTGTGCCCATGACCCTCGCATATTCTTTAGTATTCACTATCAAAACATTGCTCGAATCCATATTAGAGAAATCGAAGATTTCTGAAAGGGGTACCCCTTTGGTGAATTGGAGATTTCACTCATTTCTCCGAAATGTATTACCCTCGTGTTCAACTCGTTCGATATTTTTCCCCAAGAGATCTCATGGGTAAATGAATATATTGGCGTCGAAACGGAGCCTTAAGTCGACATTTCAAAAAAAATTCCCCTTTTCGATGGCAATTTTCGCAAGTTTTTTCCTTATATTAGTACATCTCTCAGTATTTTGACTGTATCACCCTATACACACCTCGGATTTGCTCGAAATTTTATACATAGAACCATAAGACATAGGGATACAACTTTTGTGCCCATGACCCTCGCATATTCTTTAGTATTCACTATCAAAACATTGCTCGAATCCATATTAGAGAAATCGAAGATTTCTGAAAGGGGTACCCCTTTGGTGAATTGGAGATTTCACTAATTTCTCCGAAATGTATTACCCCCGTGTTCAACTCGTTCGATATTTTTCCCAAAGAGATCTCATGGGTAAATGAATATATTGGCGTCGAAACGGAGCCTTAAGTCGACATTTCAAAAAAAATTCCCCTTTTCGATGGCAATTTTCGCAAGTTTTTTCCTTATATTAGTACATCTCTCAGTATTTTGACTGTATCACCCTATAAACACCTCGGATTTGCTCGAAATTTTACACATAGAACCCTAAGACATAGGGATACAACTTTTGTGCCCATGACCCTCGCATATTCTTTAGTATTCACTATCAAAACATTGCTCGAATCCATATTAGAGAAATCGAAGATTTCTGAAAGGGGTACCCCTTTGGTGAATTGGAGATTTCACTAATTTCTCCGAAATGTATTACCCCCGTGTTCAACTCGTTCGATATTTTTCCCAAAGAGATCTCATGGGTAAATGAATATATTGGCGTCGAAACGGAGCCTTAAGTCGACATTTCAAAAAAAATTCCCCTTTTCGATGGCAATTTTCGCAAGTTTTTTCCTTATATTAGTACATCTCTCAGTATTTTGACTGTATCACCCTATACACACCTCGGATTTGCTCGAAATTTTACACATAGAACCCTAAGACATAGGGATACAACTTTTGTGCCCATGACCCTCGCATATTCTTTAGTATTCACTATCAAAACATTGCTCGAATCCATATTAGAGAAATCGAAGATTTCTGAAAGGGGTACCCCTTTGGTGAATTGGAGATTTCACTAATTTCTCCGAAATGTATTACCCCCGTGTTCAACTCGTTCGATATTTTTCCCAAAGAGATCTCATGGGTAAATGAATATATTGGCGTCGAAACGGAGCCTTAAGTCGACATTTCAAAAAAAATTCCCCTTTTCGATGGCAATTTTCGCAAGTTTTTTCCTTATATTAGTACATCTCTCAGTATTTTGACTGTATCACCCTATACACACCTCGGATTTGCTCGAAATTTTATACATAGAACCATAAGACATAGGGATACAACTTTTGTGCCCATGACCCTCGCATATTCTTTAGTATTCACTATCAAAACATTGCTCGAATCCATATTAGAGAAATCGAAGATTTCTGAAAGGGGTACCCCTTTGGTGAATTGGAGATTTCACTAATTTCTCCGAAATGTATTACCCCCGTGTTCAACTCGTTCGATATTTTTCCCAAAGAGATCTCATGGGTAAATGAATATATTGGCGTCGAAACGGAGCCTTAAGTCGACATTTCAAAAAAAATTCCCCTTTTCGATGGCAATTTTCGCAAGTTTTTTCCTTATATTAGTACATCTCTCAGTATTTTGACTGTATCACCCTATAAACACCTCGGATTTGCTCGAAATTTTACACATAGAACCCTAAGACATAGGGATACAACTTTTGTGCCCATGACCCTCGCATATTCTTTAGTATTCACTATCAAAACATTGCTCGAATCCATATTAGAGAAATCGAAGATTTCTGAAAGGGGTACCCCTTTGGTGAATTGGAGATTTCACTAATTTCTCCGAAATGTATTACCCCCGTGTTCAACTCGTTCGATATTTTTCCCAAAGAGATCTCATGGGTAAATGAATATATTGGCGTCGAAACGGAGCCTTAAGTCGACATTTCAAAAAAAATTCCCCTTTTCGATGGCAATTTTCGCAAGTTTTTTCCTTATATTAGTACATCTCTCAGTATTTTGACTGTATCACCCTATACACACCTCGGATTTGCTCGAAATTTTACACATAGAACCCTAAGACATAGGGATACAACTTTTGTGCCCATGACCCTCGCATATTCTTTAGTATTCACTATCAAAACATTGCTCGAATCCATATTTGAGAAATCGAAGATTTCTGAAAGGGGTACCCCTTTGTTGAATTGGAGATTTCACTAATTTCTCCGAAATGTATTACCCCCGTGTTCAACTCGTTCGATATTTTTCCCAAAGAGATCTCATGGGTAAATGAATATATTGGCGTCGAAACGGAGCCTTAAGTCGACATTTCAAAAAAATTCCCCTTTTCGATGGCAATTTTCGCAAGTTTTTTCCTTATATTAGTACATCTCTCAGAATTTTGACTGTATCACCCTATACACACCTCGGATTTGCTCGAAATTTTATAAATAGAACCCTAAGACATAGGGCTACAACTTTTGTGCCCATGACCCAAGCATATTCTTTAGTATTCACTATCAAAACATTGCTCGAATCCATATTAGAGAAATCGAAGATTTCTGAAAGGGGTACCCCTTTGGTGAATTGGAGATTTCACTCATTTCTCCGAAATGTATTACCCCCGTGTTCAACTCGTTCGATATTTTTCCCCAAGAGATCTCATGGGTAAATGAATATATTGGCGTCGAAACGGAGCCTTAAGTCGACATTTCAAAAAAATTCCCCTTTTCGATGGCAATTTTCGCAAGTTTTTTCCTTATATTAGTACATCTCTCAGTATTTTGCTGTATCACCCTATACAAACCTCGGATTTGCACGAAATTTTATACATAGAACCCTAAGACATAGGGCTACAACTTTTGTGCCCATGACCCTCGCATATTCTTTAGTATTCACTATCAAAACATTGCTCGAATCCATATTAGAGAAATCGATGATTTCTGAAAGGGGTACCCCTTTGGTGAATTGGAGATTTCACTCATTTCTCCGAAATGTATTACCCCCGTGTTCAACTCGTTCGATATTTTTCCCCAAGAGATCTCATGGGTAAATGAATATATTGGCGTCGAAACGGAGCCTTAAGTCGACATTTCAAAAAAATTCCCCTTTTCGATGGCAATTTTCGCTAGTTTTTTCCTTATATTAGTACATCTCTCAGTATTTTGCTGTATCACCCTATACAAACCTCGGATTTGCACGAAATTTTATACATAGAACCCTAAGACATAGGGCTACAACTTTTGTGCCCATGACCCTCGCATATTCTTTAGTATTCACTATCAAAACATTGCTCGAATCCATATTAGAGAAATCGATGATTTCTGAAAGGGGTACCCCTTTGGTGAATTGGAGATATCACTCATTTCTCCGAAATGTATTACCCCCGTGTTCAACTCGTTCGATATTTTTCCCCAAGAGATCTCATGGGTAAATGAATATATTGGCGTCGAAACGGAGCCTTAAGTCGACATTTCAAAAAAAATTCCCCTTTTCGATGGCAATTTTCGCAAGTTTTTTCCTTATATTAGTACATCTCTCAGTATTTTGACTGTATCACCCTATACACACCTCAGATTTGCTCGAAATTTTATACATAGATCCCTAAGACATAGGGCTACAACTTTTGTTCCCATGACCCTCGCATATTCTTTAGAATTCACTATCAAAACATTGCTCGAATCCATATTAGAGAAATCGATGATTTCTGAAAGGGGTACCCCTTTGGTGAATTGGAGATTTCACTCATTTCTCCGAAATGTATTACCCCCGTGTTCAACTCGTTCGATATTTTTCCCCAAGAGATCTCATGGGTAAATGAATATATTGGCGTCGAAACGGAGCCTTAAGTCGACATTTCAAAAAAAATTCCCCTTTTCGATGGCAATTTTCGCAAGTTTTTTCCTTATATTAGTACATCTCTCAGTATTTTGACTGTATCACCCTATACACACCTCAGATTTGCTCGAAATTTTATACATAGATCCCTAAGACATAGGGCTACAACTTTTGTGCCCATGACCCTCGCATATTCTTTAGTATTCACTATCAAAACATTGCTCGAATCCATATTAGAGAAATCGAAGATTTCTGAAAGGGGTACCCCTTTGGTGAATTGGAGATTTCACTCATTTCTCCGAAATGTATTACCCTCGTGTTCAACTCGTTCGATATTTTTCCCCAAGAGATCTCATGGGTAAATGAATATATTGGCGTCGAAACGGAGCCTTAAGTCGACATTTCAAAAAAAATTCCCCTTTTCGATGGCAATTTTCGCAAGTTTTTTCCTTATATTAGTACATCTCTCAGTATTTTGACTGTATCACCCTATACACACCTCGGATTTGCTCGAAATTTTATACATAGAACCATAAGACATAGGGATACAACTTTTGTGCCCATGACCCTCGCATATTCTTTAGTATTCACTATCAAAACATTGCTCGAATCCATATTAGAGAAATCGAAGATTTCTGAAAGGGGTACCCCTTTGGTGAATTGGAGATTTCACTAATTTCTCCGAAATGTATTACCCCCGTGTTCAACTCGTTCGATATTTTTCCCAAAGAGATCTCATGGGTAAATGAATATATTGGCGTCGAAACGGAGCCTTAAGTCGACATTTCAAAAAAAATTCCCCTTTTCGATGGCAATTTTCGCAAGTTTTTTCCTTATATTAGTACATCTCTCAGTATTTTGACTGTATCACCCTATAAACACCTCGGATTTGCTCGAAATTTTACACATAGAACCCTAAGACATAGGGATACAACTTTTGTGCCCATGACCCTCGCATATTCTTTAGTATTCACTATCAAAACATTGCTCGAATCCATATTAGAGAAATCGAAGATTTCTGAAAGGGGTACCCCTTTGGTGAATTGGAGATTTCACTAATTTCTCCGAAATGTATTACCCCCGTGTTCAACTCGTTCGATATTTTTCCCAAAGAGATCTCATGGGTAAATGAATATATTGGCGTCGAAACGGAGCCTTAAGTCGACATTTCAAAAAAAATTCCCCTTTTCGATGGCAATTTTCGCAAGTTTTTTCCTTATATTAGTACATCTCTCAGTATTTTGACTGTATCACCCTATACACACCTCGGATTTGCTCGAAATTTTATACATAGAACCCTAAGACATAGGGATACAACTTTTGTGCCCATGACCCTCGCATATTCTTTAGTATTCACTATCAAAACATTGCTCGAATCCATATTAGGGAAATCGAAGATTTCTGAAAGGGGTACCCCTTTGGTGAATTGGAGATTTCACTCATTTCTCCGAAATGTATTACCCCCGTGTTCAACTCGTTCGATATTTTTCCCAAAGAGATCTCATGGGTAAATGAATATATTGGCGTCGAAACGGAGCCTTAAGTCGACATTTCAAAAAAAATTCCCCTTTTCGATGGCAATTTTCGCAAGTTTTTTCCTTATATTAGTACATCTCTCAGTATTTTGACTGTATCACCCTATACACACCTCAGATTTGCTCGAAATTTTATACATAGAACCCTAAGACATAGAGATACAACTTTTGTGCCCATGACCCTCGCATATTCTTTAGTATTCACTATCAAAACCTTGCTCGAATCCATATTAGAGAAATCGAAGATTACTGAAAGGGGTACCCCTTTGGTGAATTGGAGATTTCACTCATTTCTCCGAAATGTATTACCCTCGTGTTCAACTCGTTCGATATTTTTCCCCAACAGATCTCATGGGTAAATGAATATATTGGAGTAGAAACGGAGCCTTAAGTCGACATTTAAAAAAAAATTCCCCTTTTCGATGGCAATTTTCGCAAGTTTTTTCCTTATATTAGTACATCTCTCAGTATTTTGACTGTATCACCCTATACACACCTCGGATTTGCTCGAAATTTTATACATAGAACCCTAAGACATAGGGATACAACTTTTGTGCCCATGACCCTCGCATATTCTTTAGTATTCACTATCAAAACATTGCTCGAATCCATATTAGAGAAATCGAAGATTTCTGAAAGGGGTACCCCTTTGGTGAATTGGAGATTTCACTCATTTCTCCGAAATGTATTACCCCCGTGTTCAACTCGTTCTATAATTTTCCCCAAGAGATCTCATGGGTAAATGAATATATTGGAGTCGAAACGGAGCCTTAAGTCAACATTTCAAAAAAAATTCCCCTTTTCGATGGCAATTTTCGCAAGTTTTCTCCTTATATTAGTACATCTCTCAGTATTTTGCTGTATCACCCTATACAAACCTCGGATTTTCACGAAATTTTATACATAGAACCCTAAGACATAGGGCTACAACTTTTGTGCCCATGACCCAAGCATATTCTTTAGTATTCACTATCAAAACATTGCTCGAATCCATATTAGAGAAATCGAAGATTTCTGAAAGGGGTACCCCTTTGGAGAATTGGAGATTTCACTCATTACTCCGAAATGTATTACCCCCATGTTCAACTCGTTCGATATTTTTCCCCAAGAGATCTCATGGGTAAATGAATATATTGGCGTCGAAACGGAGCCTTAAGTCGACATTTCAAAAAAAATTCCCCTTTTCGATGGCAATTTTCGCAAGTTTTTTCCTTATATTAGTACATCTCTCAGTATTTTGACTGTATCACCCTATACACACCTCAGATTTGCTCGAAATTTTATACATAGAACCCTAAGACATAGAGATACAACTTTTGTGCCCATGACCCTCGCATATTCTTTAGTATTCACTATCAAAACCTTGCTCGAATCCATATTAGAGAAATCGAAGATTACTGAAAGGGGTACCCCTTTGGTGAATTGGAGATTTCACTCATTTCTCCGAAATGTATTACCCTCGTGTTCAACTCGTTCGATATTTTTCCCCAACAGATCTCATGGGTAAATGAATATATTGGAGTAGAAACGGAGCCTTAAGTCGACATTTAAAAAAAAATTCCCCTTTTCGATGGCAATTTTCGCAAGTTTTTTCCTTATATTAGTACATCTCTCAGTATTTTGACTGTATCACCCTATACACACCTCGGATTTGCTCGAAATTTTATACATAGAACCCTAAGACATAGGGATACAACTTTTGTGCCCATGACCCTCGCATATTCTTTAGTATTCACTATCAAAACATTGCTCGAATCCATATTAGAGAAATCGAAGATTTCTGAAAGGGGTACCCCTTTGGTGAATTGGAGATTTCACTCATTTCTCCGAAATGTATTACCCCCGTGTTCAACTCGTTCTATAATTTTCCCCAAGAGATCTCATGGGTAAATGAATATATTGGAGTCGAAACGGAGCCTTAAGTCAACATTTCAAAAAAAATTCCCCTTTTCGATGGCAATTTTCGCAAGTTTTCTCCTTATATTAGTACATCTCTCAGTATTTTGCTGTATCACCCTATACAAACCTCGGATTTTCACGAAATTTTATACATAGAACCCTAAGACATAGGGCTACAACTTTTGTGCCCATGACCCAAGCATATTCTTTAGTATTCACTATCAAAACATTGCTCGAATCCATATTAGAGAAATCGAAGATTTCTGAAAGGGGTACCCCTTTGGAGAATTGGAGATTTCACTCATTACTCCGAAATGTATTACCCCCATGTTCAACTCGTTCGATATTTTTCCCCAAGAGATCTCATGGGTAAATGAATATATTGGCGTCGAAACGGAGCCTTAAGTCGACATTTCAAAAAAATTCCCCTTTTCGATGGCAATTTTCGCAAGTTTTTTCCTTATATTAGTACATCTCTCAGTATTTTGACTGTATCACCCTATACACACCTCGGATTTGCTCGAAATTTTATACATAGAACCCTAAGACATAGGGCTACAACTTTTGTGCCCATGACCCAAGCATATTCTTTAGTATTCACTATCAAAACATTGCTCGAATCCATATTAGAGAAATCGAAGATTTCTGAAAGGGGTACCCCTTTGGTGAATTGGAGATTTCACTCATTTCTCCGAAATGTATTACCCCCGTGTTCAACTCGTTCTATATTTTTCCCCAAGAGATCTCATGGGTAAATGAATATATTGGAGTCGAAACGGAGCCTTAAGTCAACATTTCAAAAAAAATTCCCCTTTTCGATGGCAATTTTCGCAAGTTTTCTCCTTATATTAGTACATCTCTCAGTATTTTGCTGTATCACCCTATACAAACCTCGGATTTTCACGAAATTTTATACATAGAACCCTAAGACATAGGGCTACAACTTTTGTGCCCATGACCCAAGCATATTCTTTAGTATTCACTATCAAAACATTGCTCGAATCCATATTAGAGAAATCGAAGATTTCTGAAAGTGGTACCCCTTTGGAGAATTGGAGATTTCACTCATTTCTCCGAAATGTATTACCCCCATGTTCAACTCGTTCGATATTTTTCCCCAAGAGATCTCATGGGTAAATGAATATATTGGCGTCGAAACGGAGCCTTAAGTCGACATTTCAAAAAAATTCCCCTTTTCGATGGCAATTTTCGCAAGTTTTTTCCTTATATTAGTACATCTCTCAGTATTTTGACTGTATCACCCTATACACACCTCGGATTTGCTCGAACTTTTATAAATAGAACCCTAAGACATAGGGCTACAACTTTTGTGCCCATGACCCAAGCATATTCTTTAGTATTCATTATCAAAACATTACTCGAATCCATATTAGAGAAATCGAAGATTTCTGAAAGGGGTACCCCTTTGGTGAATTGGAGATTTCACTCATTTCTCCGAAATGTATTACCCCCGTGTTCAACTCGTTCGATATTTTTCCCAAAGAGATCTCATGGGTAAATGAATATATTGGCGTCGAAACGGAGCCTTAAGTCGACATTTCAAAAAAATTCCCCTTTTCGATGGCAATTTTCGCAAGTTTTTTCCTTATATTAGTACATCTCTCAGAATTTTGACTGTATCACCCTATACACACCTCGGATTTGCTCGAAATTTTATAAATAGAACCCTAAGACATAGGGCTACAACTTTTGTGCCCATGACCCAAGCATATTCTTTAGTATTCACTATCAAAACATTGCTCGAATCCATATTAGAGAAATCGAAGATTTCTGAAAGGGGTACCCCTTTGGTGAATTGGAGATTTCACTCATTTCTCCGAAATGTATTACCCCCGTGTTCAACTCGTTCGATATTTTTCCCCAAGAGATCTCATGGGTAAATGAATATATTGGCGTCGAAACGGAGCCTTAAGTCGACATTTCAAAAAAATTCCCCTTTTCGATGGCAATTTTCGCAAGTTTTTTCCTTATATTAGTACATCTCTCAGTATTTTGCTGTATCACCCTATACAAACCTCGGATTTGCACGAAATTTTATACATAGAACCCTAAGACATAGGGCTACAACTTTTGTGCCCATGACCCTCGCATATTCTTTAGTATTCACTATCAAAACATTGCTCGAATCCATATTAGAGAAATCGATGATTTCTGAAAGGGGTACCCCTTTGGTGAATTGGAGATTTCACTCATTTCTCCGAAATGTATTACCCCCGTGTTCAACTCGTTCGATATTTTTCCCCAAGAGATCTCATGGGTAAATGAATATATTGGCGTCGAAACGGAGCCTTAAGTCGACATTTCAAAAAAATTCCCCTTTTCGATGGCAATTTTCGCTAGTTTTTTCCTTATATTAGTACATCTCTCAGTATTTTGCTGTATCACCCTATACAAACCTCGGATTTGCACGAAATTTTATACATAGAACCCTAAGACATAGGGCTACAACTTTTGTGCCCATGACCCTCGCATATTCTTTAGTATTCACTATCAAAACATTGCTCGAATCCATATTAGAGAAATCGATGATTTCTGAAAGGGGTACCCCTTTGGTGAATTGGAGATTTCACTCATTTCTCCGAAATGTATTACCCCCGTGTTCAACTCGTTCGATATTTTTCCCCAAGAGATCTCATGGGTAAATGAATATATTGGCGTCGAAACGGAGCCTTAAGTCGACATTTCAAAAAAAATTCCCCTTTTCGATGGCAATTTTCGCAAGTTTTTTCCTTATATTAGTACATCTCTCAGTATTTTGACTGTATCACCCTATACACACCTCAGATTTGCTCGAAATTTTATACATAGATCCCTAAGACATAGGGCTACAACTTTTGTGCCCATGACCCTCGCATATTCTTTAGTATTCACTATCAAAACATTACTCGAATCCATATTAGAGAAATCGATGATTTCTGAAAGGGGTACCCCTTTGGTGAATTGGAGATTTCACTCATTTCTCCGAAATGTATTACCCCCGTGTTCAACTCGTTCGATATTTTTCCCCAAGAGATCTCATGGGTAAATGAATATATTGGCGTCGAAACGGAGCCTTAAGTCGACATTTCAAAAAAAATTCCCCTTTTCGATGGCAATTTTCGCAAGTTTTTTCCTTATATTAGTACATCTCTCAGTATTTTGACTGTATCACCCTATACACACC
Source organism: Humulus lupulus (assembly GCF_963169125.1). Classification (NCBI taxonomy): domain Eukaryota; kingdom Viridiplantae; phylum Streptophyta; class Magnoliopsida; order Rosales; family Cannabaceae; genus Humulus; species Humulus lupulus. Next base: position 285,305,706 of record NC_084795.1, read on the forward strand.
TCAGATTTGCTCGAAATTTTATACATAGATCCCTAAGACATAGGGCTACAACTTTTGTGCCCATGACCCTCGCATATTCTTTAGTATTCACTATCAAAACATTGCTCGAATCCATATTAGAGAAATCGAAGATTTCTGAAAGGGGTACCCCTTTGGTGAATTGGAGATTTCACTCATTTCTCCGAAATGTATTACCCTCGTGTTCAACTCGTTCGATATTTTTCCCCAAGAGATCTCATGGGTAAATGAATATATTGGCGTCGAAACGGAGCCTTAAGTCGACATTTCAAAAAAAATTCCCCTTTTCGATGGCAATTTTCGCAAGTTTTTTCCTTATATTAGTACATCTCTCAGTATTTTGACTGTATCACCCTATACACACCTCGGATTTGCTCGAAATTTTATACATAGAACCATAAGACATAGGGATACAACTTTTGTGCCCATGACCCTCGCATATTCTTTAGTATTCACTATCAAAACATTGCTCGAATCCATATTAGAGAAATCGAAGATTTCTGAAAGGGGTACCCCTTTGGTGAATTGGAGATTTCACTAATTTCTCCGAAATGTATTACCCCCGTGTTCAACTCGTTCGATATTTTTCCCAAAGAGATCTCATGGGTAAATGAATATATTGGCGTCGAAACGGAGCCTTAAGTCGACATTTCAAAAAAAATTCCCCTTTTCGATGGCAATTTTCGCAAGTTTTTTCCTTATATTAGTACATCTCTCAGTATTTTGACTGTATCACCCTATAAACACCTCGGATTTGCTCGAAATTTTACACATAGAACCCTAAGACATAGGGATACAACTTTTGTGCCCATGACCCTCGCATATTCTTTAGTATTCACTATCAAAACATTGCTCGAATCCATATTAGAGAAATCGAAGATTTCTGAAAGGGGTACCCCTTTGGTGAATTGGAGATTTCACTAATTTCTCCGAAATGTATTACCCCCGTGTTCAACTCGTTCGATATTTTTCCCAAAGAGATCTCATGGGTAAATGAATATATTGGCGTCGAAACGGAGCCTTAAGTCGACATTTCAAAAAAAATTCCCCTTTTCGATGGCAATTTTCGCAAGTTTTTTCCTTATATTATTACATCTCTCAGTATTTTGACTGTATCACCCTATACACACCTCGGATTTGCTCGAAATTTTACACATAGAACCCTAAGACATAGGGATACAACTTTTGTGCCCATGACCCTCGCATATTCTTTAGTATTCACTATCAAAACATTGCTCGAATCCATATTAGAGAAATCGAAGATTTCTGAAAGGGGTACCCCTTTGGTGAATTGGAGATTTCACTAATTTCTCCGAAATGTATTACCCTCGTGTTCAACTCGTTCGATATTTTTCCCAAAGAGATCTCATGGGTAAATGAATATATTGGCGTCGAAACGGAGCCTTAAGTCGACATTTCAAAAAAAATTCCCCTTTTCGATGGCAATTTTCGCAAGTTTTTTCCTTATATTAGTACATCTCTCAGTATTTTGACTGTATCACCCTATACACACCTCGGATTTGCTCGAAATTTTATACATAGAACCCTAAGACATAGGGATACAACTTTTGTGCCCATGACCCTCGCATATTCTTTAGTATTCACTATCAAAACATTGCTCGAATCCATATTAGAGAAATCGAAGATTTCTGAAAGGGGTACCCCTTTGGTGAATTGGAGATTTCACTCATTTCTCCGAAATGTATTACCCCCGTGTTCAACTCGTTCTATAATTTTCCCCAAGAGATCTCATGGGTAAATGAATATATTGGAGTCGAAACGGAGCCTTAAGTCAACATTTCAAAAAAAATTCCCCTTTTCGATGGCAATTTTCGCAAGTTTTCTCCTTATATTAGTACATCTCTCAGTATTTTGCTGTATCACCCTATACAAACCTCGGATTTTCACGAAATTTTATACATAGAACCCTAAGACATAGGGCTACAACTTTTGTGCCCATGACCCAAGCATATTCTTTAGTATTCACTATCAAAACATTGCTCGAATCCATATTAGAGAAATCGAAGATTTCTGAAAGGGGTACCCCTTTGGAGAATTGGAGATTTCACTCATTACTCCGAAATGTATTACCCCCATGTTCAACTCGTTCGATATTTTTCCCCAAGAGATCTCATGGGTAAATGAATATATTGGCGTCGAAACGGAGCCTTAAGTCGACATTTCAAAAAAATTCCCCTTTTCGATGGCAATTTTCGCAAGTTTTTTCCTTATATTAGTACATCTCTCAGTATTTTGACTGTATCACATTATACACACCTCGGATTTGCTCGAAATTTTATACATAGAACCCTAAGACATAGGGATACAACTTTTGTGCCCATGACCCTCGCATATTCTTTAGTATTCACTATCAAAACATTGCTCGAATCCATATTAGAGAAATCGAAGATTTCTGAAAGGGGTACCCCTTTGGTGAATTGGAGATTTCACTAATTTCACCGAAATGTATTACCCCCGTGTTCAACTCGTTCGATATTTTTCCCCAAGAGATCTCATGGGTAAATGAATATATTGGCGTCGAAACGGAGCCTTAAGTCGACATTTCAAAAAAAATACCCCTTTTCGATGGCAATTTTCGCAAGTTTTTTCCTTATATTAGTACATCTCTCAGTATTTTGACTGTATCACCCTATACACACCTCGGATTTGCTCGAAATTTTATACATAGAACCCTAAGACATAGGGATACAACTTTTGTGCCCATGACCCTCGCATATTCTTTAGTATTCACTATCAAAACATTGCTCGAATCCATATTAGAGAAATCGAAGATTTCTGAAAGGGGTACCCCTTTGGTGAATTGGAGATTTCACTCATTTCTCCGAAATGTATTACCCCCGTGTTCAACTCGTTCTATAATTTTCCCCAAGAGATCTCATGGGTAAATGAATATATTGGAGTCGAAACGGAGCCTTAAGTCAACATTTCAAAAAAAATTCCCCTTTTCGATGGCAATTTTCGCAAGTTTTCTCCTTATATTAGTACATCTCTCAGTATTTTGCTGTATCACCCTATACAAACCTCGGATTTTCACGAAATTTTATACATAGAACCCTAAGACATAGGGCTACAACTTTTGTGCCCATGACCCTCGCATATTCTTTAGTATTCACTATCAAAACATTGCTCGAATCCATATTAGAGAAATCGAAGATTTCTGAAAGGGGTACCCCTTTGGTGAATTGGAGATTTCACTAATTTCACCGAAATGTATTACCCCCGTGTTCAACTCGTTCGATATTTTTCCCCAAGAGATCTCATGGGTAAATGAATATATTGGCGTCGAAACGGAGCCTTAAGTCGACATTTCAAAAAAAATACCCCTTTTCGATGGCAATTTTCGCAAGTTTTTTCCTTATATTAGTACATCTCTCAGTATTTTGACTGTATCACCCTATACACACCTCGGATTTGCTCGAAATTTTATACATAGAACCCTAAGACATAGGGATACAACTTTTGTGCCCATGACCCTCGCATATTCTTTAGTATTCACTATCAAAACATTGCTCGAATCCATATTAGAGAAATCGAAGATTTCTGAAAGGGGTACCCCTTTGGTGAATTGGAGATTTCACTCATTTCTCCGAAATGTATTACCCCCGTGTTCAACTCGTTCTATAATTTTCCCCAAGAGATCTCATGGGTAAATGAATATATTGGAGTCGAAACGGAGCCTTAAGTCAACATTTCAAAAAAAATTCCCCTTTTCGATGGCAATTTTCGCAAGTTTTCTCCTTATATTAGTACATCTCTCAGTATTTTGCTGTATCACCCTATACAAACCTCGGATTTTCACGAAATTTTATACATAGAACCCTAAGACATAGGGCTACAACTTTTGTGCCCATGACCCAAGCATATTCTTTAGTATTCACTATCAAAACATTGCTCGAATCCATATTAGAGAAATCGAAGATTTCTGAAAGGGGTACCCCTTTGGAGAATTGGAGATTTCACTCATTACTCCGAAATGTATTACCCCCATGTTCAACTCGTTCGATATTTTTCCCCAAGAGATCTCATGGGTAAATGAATATATTGGCGTCGAAACGGAGCCTTAAGTCGACATTTCAAAAAAATTCCCCTTTTCGATGGCAATTTTCGCAAGTTTTTTCCTTATATTAGTACATCTCTCAGTATTTTGACTGTATCACCCTATACAAACCTCGGATTTGCTCGAAATTTTATACATAGAACCCTAAGACATAGGGCTACAACTTTTGTGCCCATGACCCAAGCATATTCTTTAGTATTCACTATCAAAACATTGCTCGAATCCATATTAGAGAAATCGAAGATTTCTGAAAGGGGTACCCCTTTGGTGAATTGGAGATTTCACTCATTTCTCCGAAATGTATTACCCCCGTGTTCAACTCGTTCTATATTTTTCCCCAAGAGATCTCATGGGTAAATGAATATATTGGAGTCGAAACGGAGCCTTAAGTCAACATTTCAAAAAAAATTCCCCTTTTCGATGGCAATTTTCGCAAGTTTTCTCCTTATATTAGTACATCTCTCAGTATTTTGCTGTATCACCCTATACAAACCTCGGATTTTCACGAAATTTTATACATAGAACCCTAAGACATAGGGCTACAACTTTTGTGCCCATGACCCAAGCATATTCTTTAGTATTCACTATCAAAACATTGCTCGAATCCATATTAGAGAAATCGAAGATTTCTGAAAGTGGTACCCCTTTGGAGAATTGGAGATTTCACTCATTTCTCCGAAATGTATTACCCCCATGTTCAACTCGTTCGATATTTTTCCCCAAGAGATCTCATGGGTAAATGAATATATTGGCGTTGAAACGGAGCCTTAAGTCGACATTTCAAAAAAATTCCCCTTTTCGATGGCAATTTTCGCAAGTTTTTTACTTATATTAGTACATCTCTCAGTATTTTGACTGTATCACCCTATACACACCTCGGATTTGCTCGAACTTTTATAAATAGAACCCTAAGACATAGGGCTACAACTTTTGTGCCCATGACCCAAGCATATTCTTTAGTATTCATTATCAAAACATTACTCGAATCCATATTAGAGAAATCGAAGATTTCTGAAAGGGGTACCCCTTTGGTGAATTGGAGATTTCACTCATTTCTCCGAAATGTATTACCCCCGTGTTCAACTCGTTCGATATATTTCCCCAAGAGATCTCATGGGTAAATGAATATATTGGCGTCGAAACGGAGCCTTAAGTCGACACTTCAAAAAAAATTCCCCTTTTCGATGGCAATTTTCGCAAGTTTTTTCCTTATATTAGTACATCTCTCAGTATTTTGACTGTATCACCCTATACACACCTCGGATTTGCTCGAAATTTTATACATAGAACCCTAAGACATAGGGCTACAACTTTTGTGCCCATGACCCTCGCATATTCTTTAGTATTCACTATCAAAACATTGCTCGAATCCATATTAGAGAAATCGATGATTTCTGAAAGGGGTACCCCTTTGGTGAATTGGAGATTTCACTCATTTCTCCGAAATGTATTACCCTCGTGTTCAACTCGTTCGATATTTTTCCCCAAGAGATCTCATGGGTAAATGAATATATTGGCGTCGAAACGGAGCCTTAAGTCGACATTTCAAAAAAAATTCCCCTTTTCGATGGCAATTTTCGCAAGTTTTTTCCTTATATTAGTACATCTCTCAGTATTTTGACTGTATCACATTATACACACCTCGGATTTGCTCGAAATTTTATACATAGAACCCTAAGACATAGGGATACAACTTTTGTGCCCATGACCCTCGCATATTCTTTAGTATTCACTATCAAAACATTGCTCGAATCCATATTAGAGAAATCGAAGATTTCTGAAAGGGGTACCCCTTTGGTGAATTGGAGATTTCACTAATTTCTCCGAAATGTATTACCCCCGTGTTCAACTCGTTCGATATTTTTCCCCAAGAGATCTCATGGGTAAATGAATATATTGGCGTCGAAACGGAGCCTTAAGTCGACATTTCAAAAAAAATTCCCCTTTTCGATGGCAATTTTCGCAAGTTTTTTCCTTATATTAGTACATCTCTCAGTATTTTGACTGTATCACCCTATACACACCTCGGATTTGCTCGAAATTTTATACATAGAACCCTAAGACATAGGGATACAACTTTTGTGCCCATGACCCTCGCATATTCTTTAGTATTCACTATCAAAACATTGCTCGAATCCATATTAGAGAAATCGAAGATTTCTGAAAGGGGTACCCCTTTGGTGAATTGGAGATTTCACTCATTTCTCCGAAATGTATTACCCCCGTGTTCAACTCGTTCTATAATTTTCCCCAAGAGATCTCATGGGTAAATGAATATATTGGAGTCGAAACGGAGCCTTAAGTCAACATTTCAAAAAAAATTCCCTTTTTCGATGGCAATTTTCGCAAGTTTTCTCCTTATATTAGTACATCTCTCAGTATTTTGCTGTATCACCCTATACAAACCTCGGATTTTCACGAAATTTTATACATAGAACCCTAAGACATAGGGCTACAACTTTTGTGCCCATGACCCTCGCATATTCTTTAGTATTCACTATCAAAACATTGCTCGAATCCATATTAGAGAAATCGATGATTTCTGAAAGGGGTACCCCTTTGGTGAATTGGAGATTTCACTCATTTCTCCGAAATGTATTACCCTCGTGTTCAACTCGTTCGATATTTTTCCCCAAGAGATCTCATGGGTAAATGAATATATTGGCGTCGAAACGGAGCCTTAAGTCGACATTTCAAAAAAAATTCCCCTTTTCGATGGCAATTTTCGCAAGTTTTTTCCTTATATTAGTACATCTCTCAGTATTTTGACTGTATCACATTATACACACCTCGGATTTGCTCGAAATTTTATACATAGAACCCTAAGACATAGGGATACAACTTTTGTGCCCATGACCCTCGCATATTCTTTAGTATTCACTATCAAAACATTGCTCGAATCCATATTAGAGAAATCGAAGATTTCTGAAAGGGGTACCCCTTTGGTGAATTGGAGATTTCACTAATTTCTCCGAAATGTATTACCCCCGTGTTCAACTCGTTCGATATTTTTCCCCAAGAGATCTCATGGGTAAATGAATATATTGGCGTCGAAACGGAGCCTTAAGTCGACATTTCAAAAAAAATTCCCCTTTTCGATGGCAATTTTCGCAAGTTTTTTCCTTATATTAGTACATCTCTCAGTATTTTGACTGTATCACCCTATACACACCTCGGATTTGCTCGAAATTTTATACATAGAACCCTAAGACATAGGGATACAACTTTTGTGCCCATGACCCTCGCATATTCTTTAGTATTCACTATCAAAACATTGCTCGAATCCATATTAGAGAAATCGAAGATTTCTGAAAGGGGTACCCCTTTGGTGAATTGGAGATTTCACTCATTTCTCCGAAATGTATTACCCCCGTGTTCAACTCGTTCTATAATTTTCCCCAAGAGATCTCATGGGTAAATGAATATATTGGAGTCGAAACGGAGCCTTAAGTCAACATTTCAAAAAAAATTCCCCTTTTCGATGGCAATTTTCGCAAGTTTTCTCCTTATATTAGTACATCTCTCAGTATTTTGCTGTATCACCCTATACAAACCTCGGATTTTCACGAAATTTTATACATAGAACCCTAAGACATAGGGCTACAACTTTTGTGCCCATGACCCAAGCATATTCTTTAGTATTCACTATCAAAACATTGCTCGAATCCATATTAGAGAAATCGAAGATTTCTGAAAGGGGTACCCCTTTGGAGAATTGGAGATTTCACTCATTACTCCGAAATGTATTACCCCCATGTTCAACTCGTTCGATATTTTTCCCCAAGAGATCTCATGGGTAAATGAATATATTGGCGTCGAAACGGAGCCTTAAGTCGACATTTCAAAAAAATTCCCCTTTTCGATGGCAATTTTCGCAAGTTTTTTCCTTATATTAGTACATCTCTCAGTATTTTGACTGTATCACATTATACACACCTCGGATTTGCTCGAAATTTTATACATAGAACCCTAAGACATAGGGATACAACTTTTGTGCCCATGACCCTCGCATATTCTTTAGTATTCACTATCAAAACATTGCTCGAATCCATATTAGAGAAATCGAAGATTTCTGAAAGGGGTACCCCTTTGGTGAATTGGAGATTTCACTAATTTCACCGAAATGTATTACCCCCGTGTTCAACTCGTTCGATATTTTTCCCCAAGAGATCTCATGGGTAAATGAATATATTGGCGTCGAAACGGAGCCTTAAGTCGACATTTCAAAAAAAATACCCCTTTTCGATGGCAATTTTCGCAAGTTTTTTCCTTATATTAGTACATCTCTCAGTATTTTGACTGTATCACCCTATACACACCTCGGATTTGCTCGAAATTTTATACATAGAACCCTAAGACATAGGGATACAACTTTTGTGCCCATGACCCTCGCATATTCTTTAGTATTCACTATCAAAACATTGCTCGAATCCATATTAGAGAAATCGAAGATTTCTGAAAGGGGTACCCCTTTGGTGAATTGGAGATTTCACTCATTTCTCCGAAATGTATTACCCCCGTGTTCAACTCGTTCTATAATTTTCCCCAAGAGATCTCATGGGTAAATGAATATATTGGAGTCGAAACGGAGCCTTAAGTCAACATTTCAAAAAAAATTCCCCTTTTCGATGGCAATTTTCGCAAGTTTTCTCCTTATATTAGTACATCTCTCAGTATTTTGCTGTATCACCCTATACAAACCTCGGATTTTCACGAAATTTTATACATAGAACCCTAAGACATAGGGCTACAACTTTTGTGCCCATGACCCAAGCATATTCTTTAGTATTCACTATCAAAACATTGCTCGAATCCATATTAGAGAAATCGATGATTTCTGAAAGGGGTACCCCTTTGGTGAATTGGAGATTTCACTCATTTCTCCGAAATGTATTACCCCCGTGTTCAACTCGTTCGATATTTTTCCCCAAGAGATCTCATGGGTAAATGAATATATTGGCGTCGAAACGGAGCCTTAAGTCGACATTTCAAAAAAAATTCCCCTTTTCGATGGCAATTTTCGCAAGTTTTTTCCTTATATTAGTACATCTCTCAGTATTTTGACTGTATCACCCTATACACACCTCGGATTTGCTCGAAATTTTATACATAGAACCCTAAGACATAGGGCTACAACTTTTGTGCCCATGACCCTCGCATATTCTTTAGTATTCACTATCAAAACATTGCTCGAATCCATATTAGAGAAATCGAAGATTTCTGAAAGGGGTACCCCTTTGGTGAATTGGAGATTTCACTAATTTCTCCGAAATGTATTACCCCCGTGTTCAACTCGTTCGATATTTTTCCCAAAGAGATCTCATGGGTAAATGAATATATTGGCGTCGAAACGGAGCCTTAAGTCGACATTTCAAAAAAAATTCCCCTTTTCGATGGCAATTTTCGCAAGTTTTTTCCTTATATTAGTACATCTCTCAGTATTTTGACTGTATCACCCTATACACACCTCGGATTTGCTCGAAATTTTATAAATAGAACCCTAAGACATAGGGCTAAAACTTTTGTGCCCATGACCCAAGCATATTCTTTAGTATTCACTATCAAAAAATTGCTCGAATCCATATTAGAGAAATCGAAGATTTCTGAAAGGGGTACCCCTTTGGTGAATTGGAGATTTCACTAATTTCTCCGAAATGTATTACCCCCGTGTTCAACTCGTTCGATATTTTTCCCCAAGAGATCTCATGGGTAAATGAATATATTGGCGTCGAAACGGAGCCTTAAGTCGACATTTCAAAAAAAATTCCCCTTTTCGATGGCAATTTTCGCAAGTTTTTTCCTTATATTAGTACATCTCTCAGTATTTTGACTGTATCACCCTATACACACCTCGGATTTGCTCGAAATTTTATACATAGAACCCTAAGACATAGGGCTACAACTTTTGTGCCCATGACCCTCGCATATTCTTTAGTATTCACTATCAAAACATTGCTCGAATCCATATTAGAGAAATCGATGATTTCTGAAAGGGGTACCCCTTTGGTGAATTGGAGATTTCACTCATTTCTCCGAAATGTATTACCCTCGTGTTCAACTCGTTCGATATTTTTCCCCAAGAGATCTCATGGGTAAATGAATATATTGGCGTCGAAACGGAGCCTTAAGTCGACATTTCAAAAAAAAATCCCCTTTTCGATGGCAATTTTCGCAAGTTTTTTCCTTATATTAGTACATCTCTCAGTATTTTTACTGTATCACATTATACACACCTCGGATTTGCTCGAAATTTTATACATAGAACCCTAAGACATAGGGATACAACTTTTGTGCCCATGACCCTCGCATATTCTTTAGTATTCACTATCAAAACATTGCTCGAATCCATATTAGAGAAATCGAAGATTTCTGAAAGGGGTACCCCTTTGGAGAATTGGAGATTTCACTAATTTCACCGAAATGTATTACCCCCGTGTTCAACTCGTTCGATATTTTTCCCCAAGAGATCTCATGGGTAAATGAATATATTGGCGTCGAAACGGAGCCTTAAGTCGACATTTCAAAAAAAATACCCCTTTTCGATGGCAATTTTCGCAAGTTTTTTCCTTATATTAGTACATCTCTCAGTATTTTGACTGTATCACCCTATACACACCTCGGATTTGCTCGAAATTTTATACATAGAACCCTAAGACATAGGGATACAACTTTTGTGCCCATGACCCTCGCATATTCTTTAGTATTCACTATCAAAACATTGCTCGAATCCATATTAGAGAAATCGAAGATTTCTGAAAGGGGTACCCCTTTGGTGAATTGGAGATTTCACTCATTTCTCCGAAATGTATTACCCCCGTGTTCAACTCGTTCTATAATTTTCCCCAAGAGATCTCATGGGTAAATGAATATATTGGAGTCGAAACGGAGCCTTAAGTCAACATTTCAAAAAAAATTCCCCTTTTCGATGGCAATTTTCGCAAGTTTTCTCCTTATATTAGTACATCTCTCAGTATTTTGCTGTATCACCCTATACAAACCTCGGATTTTCACGAAATTTTATACATAGAACCCTAAGACATAGGGCTACAACTTTTGTGCCCATGACCCAAGCATATTCTTTAGTATTCACTATCAAAACATTGCTCGAATCCATATTAGAGAAATCGAAGATTTCTGAAAGGGGTACCCCTTTGGAGAATTGGAGATTTCACTCATTACTCCGAAATGTATTACCCCCATGTTCAACTCGTTCGATATTTTTCCCCAAGAGATCTCATGGGTAAATGAATATATTGGCGTCGAAACGGAGCCTTAAGTCGACATTTCAAAAAAAATTCCCCTTTTCGATGGCAATTTTCGCAAGTTTTTTCCTTATATTAGTACATCTCTCAGTATTTTGACTGTATCACATTATACACACCTCGGATTTGCTCGAAATTTTATACATAGAACCCTAAGACATAGGGATACAACTTTTGTGCCCATGACCCTCGCATATTATTTAGTATTCACTATCAAAACATTGCTCGAATCCATATTAGAGAAATCGAAGATTTCTGAAAGGGGTACCCCTTTGGTGAATTGGAGATTTCACTAATTTCTCCGAAATGTATTACCCCCGTGTTCAACTCGTTCGATATTTTTCCCCAAGAGATCTCATGGGTAAATGAATATATTGGCGTCGAAACGGAGCCTTAAGTCGACATTTCAAAAAAAATTCCCCTTTTCGATGGCAATTTTCGCAAGTTTTTTCCTTATATTAGTACATCTCTCAGTATTTTGACTGTATCACCCTATACACACCTCGGATTTGCTCGAAATTTTATACATAGAACCCTAAGACATAGGGCTACAACTTTTGTGCCCATGACCCTCGCATATTCTTTAGTATTCACTATCAAAACATTGCTCGAATCCATATTAGAGAAATCGATGATTTCTGAAAGGGGTACCCCTTTGGTGAATTGGAGATTTCACTCATTTCTCCGAAATGTATTACCCTCGTGTTCAACTCGTTCGATATTTTTCCCCAAGAGATCTCATGGGTAAATGAATATATTGGCGTCGAAACGGAGCCTTAAGTCGACATTTCAAAAAAAAATCCCCTTTTCGATGGCAATTTTCGCAAGTTTTTTCCTTATATTAGTACATCTCTCAGTATTTTTACTGTATCACATTATACACACCTCGGATTTGCTCGAAATTTTATACATAGAACCCTAAGACATAGGGATACAACTTTTGTGCCCATGACCCTCGCATATTCTTTAGTATTCACTATCAAAACATTGCTCGAATCCATATTAGAGAAATCGAAGATTTCTGAAAGGGGTACCCCTTTGGAGAATTGGAGATTTCACTAATTTCACCGAAATGTATTACCCCCGTGTTCAACTCGTTCGATATTTTTCCCCAAGAGATCTCATGGGTAAATGAATATATTGGCGTCGAAACGGAGCCTTAAGTCGACATTTCAAAAAAAATACCCCTTTTCGATGGCAATTTTCGCAAGTTTTTTCCTTATATTAGTACATCTCTCAGTATTTTGACTGTATCACCCTATACACACCTCGGATTTGCTCGAAATTTTATACATAGAACCCTAAGACATAGGGATACAACTTTTGTGCCCATGACCCTCGCATATTCTTTAGTATTCACTATCAAAACATTGCTCGAATCCATATTAGAGAAATCGAAGATTTCTGAAAGGGGTACCCCTTTGGTGAATTGGAGATTTCACTCATTTCTCCGAAATGTATTACCCCCGTGTTCAACTCGTTCTATAATTTTCCCCAAGAGATCTCATGGGTAAATGAATATATTGGAGTCGAAACGGAGCCTTAAGTCAACATTTCAAAAAAAATTCCCCTTTTCGATGGCAATTTTCGCAAGTTTTCTCCTTATATTAGTACATCTCTCAGTATTTTGCTGTATCACCCTATACAAACCTCGGATTTTCACGAAATTTTATACATAGAACCCTAAGACATAGGGCTACAACTTTTGTGCCCATGACCCAAGCATATTCTTTAGTATTCACTATCAAAACATTGCTCGAATCCATATTAGAGAAATCGAAGATTTCTGAAAGGGGTACCCCTTTGGAGAATTGGAGATTTCACTCATTACTCCGAAATGTATTACCCCCATGTTCAACTCGTTCGATATTTTTCCCCAAGAGATCTCATGGGTAAATGAATATATTGGCGTCGAAACGGAGCCTTAAGTCGACATTTCAAAAAAAATTCCCCTTTTCGATGGCAATTTTCGCAAGTTTTTTCCTTATATTAGTACATCTCTCAGTATTTTTACTGTATCACATTATACACACCTCGGATTTGCTCGAAATTTTATACATAGAACCCTAAGACATAGGGATACAACTTTTGTGCCCATGACCCTCGCATATTATTTAGTATTCACTATCAAAACATTGCTCGAATCCATATTAGAGAAATCGAAGATTTCTGAAAGGGGTACCCCTTTGGTGAATTGGAGATTTCACTAATTTCTCCGAAATGTATTACCCCCGTGTTCAACTCGTTCGATATTTTTCCCCAAGAGATCTCATGGGTAAATGAATATATTGGCGTCGAAACGGAGCCTTAAGTCGACATTTCAAAAAAAATTCCCCTTTTCGATGGCAATTTTCGCAAGTTTTTTCCTTATATTAGTACATCTCTCAGTATTTTGACTGTATCACCCTATACACACCTCGGATTTGCTCGAAATTTTATACATAGAACCCTAAGACATAGGGCTACAACTTTTGTGCCCTTGACCCTCGCATATTCTTTAGTATTCACTATCAAAACATTGCTCGAATCCATATTAGAGAAATCGATGATTTCTGAAAGGGGTACCCCTTTGGTGAATTGGAGATTTCACTCATTTCTCCGAAATGTATTACCCTCGTGTTCATCTCGTTCGATATTTTTCCCCAAGAGATCTCATGGGTAAATGAATATATTGGCGTCGAAACGGAGCCTTAAGTCGACATTTCAAAAAAAATTCCCCTTTTCGATGGCAATTTTCGCAAGTTTTTTCCTTATATTAGTACATCTCTCAGTATTTTGACTGTATCACATTATACACACCTCGGATTTGCTCGAAATTTTATACATAGAACCCTAAGACATAGGGATACAACTTTTGTGCCCATGACCCTCGCATATTCTTTAGTATTCACTATCAAAACATTGCTCGAATCCATATTAGAGAAATCGAAGATTTCTGAAAGGGGTACCCCTTTGGTGAATTGGAGATTTCACTAATTTCTCCGAAATGTATTACCCCCGTGTTCAACTCGTTCGATATTTTTCCCCAAGAGATCTCATGGGTAAATGAATATATTGGCGTCGAAACGGAGCCTTAAGTCGACATTTCAAAAAAAATTCCCCTTTTCGATGGCAATTTTCGCAAGTTTTTTCCTTATATTAGTACATCTCTCAGTATTTTGACTGTATCACCCTATACACACCTCGGATTTGCTCGAAATTTTATACATAGAACCCTAAGACATAGGGCTACAACTTTTGTGCCCATGACCCTCGCATATTCTTTAGTATTCACTATCAAAACATTGCTCGAATCCATATTAGAGAAATCGATGATTTCTGAAAGGGGTACCCCTTTGGTGAATTGGAGATTTCACTCATTTCTCCGAAATGTATTACCCTCGTGTTCAACTCGTTCGATATTTTTCCCCAAGAGATCTCATGGGTAAATGAATATATTGGCGTCGAAACGGAGCCTTAAGTCGACATTTCAAAAAAAAATCCCCTTTTCGATGGCAATTTTCGCAAGTTTTTTCCTTATATTAGTACATCTCTCAGTATTTTTACTGTATCACATTATACACACCTCGGATTTGCTCGAAATTTTATACATAGAACCCTAAGACATAGGGATACAACTTTTGTGCCCATGACCCTCGCATATTCTTTAGTATTCACTATCAAAACATTGCTCGAATCCATATTAGAGAAATCGAAGATTTCTGAAAGGGGTACCCCTTTGGAGAATTGGAGATTTCACTAATTTCACCGAAATGTATTACCCCCGTGTTCAACTCGTTCGATATTTTTCCCCAAGAGATCTCATGGGTAAATGAATATATTGGCGTCGAAACGGAGCCTTAAGTCGACATTTCAAAAAAAATACCCCTTTTCGATGGCAATTTTCGCAAGTTTTTTCCTTATATTAGTACATCTCTCAGTATTTTGACTGTATCACCCTATACACACCTCGGATTTGCTCGAAATTTTATACATAGAACCCTAAGACATAGGGATACAACTTTTGTGCCCATGACCCTCGCATATTCTTTAGTATTCACTATCAAAACATTGCTCGAATCCATATTAGAGAAATCGAAGATTTCTGAAAGGGGTACCCCTTTGGTGAATTGGAGATTTCACTCATTTCTCCGAAATGTATTACCCCCGTGTTCAACTCGTTCTATAATTTTCCCCAAGAGATCTCATGGGTAAATGAATATATTGGAGTCGAAACGGAGCCTTAAGTCAACATTTCAAAAAAAATTCCCCTTTTCGATGGCAATTTTCGCAAGTTTTCTCCTTATATTAGTACATCTCTCAGTATTTTGCTGTATCACCCTATACAAACCTCGGATTTTCACGAAATTTTATACATAGAACCCTAAGACATAGGGCTACAACTTTTGTGCCCATGACCCAAGCATATTCTTTAGTATTCACTATCAAAACATTGCTCGAATCCATATTAGAGAAATCGAAGATTTCTGAAAGGGGTACCCCTTTGGAGAATTGGAGATTTCACTCATTACTCCGAAATGTATTACCCCCATGTTCAACTCGTTCGATATTTTTCCCCAAGAGATCTCATGGGTAAATGAATATATTGGCGTCGAAACGGAGCCTTAAGTCGACATTTCAAAAAAAATTCCCCTTTTCGATGGCAATTTTCGCAAGTTTTTTCCTTATATTAGTACATCTCTCAGTATTTTTACTGTATCACATTATACACACCTCGGATTTGCTCGAAATTTTATACATAGAACCCTAAGACATAGGGATACAACTTTTGTGCCCATGACCCTCGCATATTATTTAGTATTCACTATCAAAACATTGCTCGAATCCATATTAGAGAAATCGAAGATTTCTGAAAGGGGTACCCCTTTGGTGAATTGGAGATTTCACTAATTTCTCCGAAATGTATTACCCCCGTGTTCAACTCGTTCGATATTTTTCCCCAAGAGATCTCATGGGTAAATGAATATATTGGCGTCGAAACGGAGCCTTAAGTCGACATTTCAAAAAAAATTCCCCTTTTCGATGGCAATTTTCGCAAGTTTTTTCCTTATATTAGTACATCTCTCAGTATTTTGACTGTATCACCCTATACACACCTCGGATTTGCTCGAAATTTTATACATAGAACCCTAAGACATAGGGCTACAACTTTTGTGCCCTTGACCCTCGCATATTCTTTAGTATTCACTATCAAAACATTGCTCGAATCCATATTAGAGAAATCGATGATTTCTGAAAGGGGTACCCCTTTGGTGAATTGGAGATTTCACTCATTTCTCCGAAATGTATTACCCTCGTGTTCATCTCGTTCGATATTTTTCCCCAAGAGATCTCATGGGTAAATGAATATATTGGCGTCGAAACGGAGCCTTAAGTCGACATTTCAAAAAAAATTCCCCTTTTCGATGGCAATTTTCGCAAGTTTTTTCCTTATATTAGTACATCTCTCAGTATTTTGACTGTATCACATTATACACACCTCGGATTTGCTCGAAATTTTATACATAGAACCCTAAGACATAGGGATACAACTTTTGTGCCCATGACCCTCGCATATTCTTTAGTATTCACTATCAAAACATTGCTCGAATCCATATTAGAGAAATCGAAGATTTCTGAAAGGGGTACCCCTTTGGTGAATTGGAGATTTCACTAATTTCTCCGAAATGTATTACCCCCGTGTTCAACTCGTTCGATATTTTTCCCCAAGAGATCTCATGGGTAAATGAATATATTGGCGTCGAAACGGAGCCTTAAGTCGACATTTCAAAAAAAATTCCCCTTTTCGATGGCAATTTTCGCAAGTTTTTTCCTTATATTAGTACATCTCTCAGTATTTTGACTGTATCACCCTATACACACCTCGGATTTGCTCGAAATTTTATACATAGAACCCTAAGACATAGGGCTACAACTTTTGTGCCCATGACCCTCGCATATTCTTTAGTATTCACTATCAAAACATTGCTCGAATCCATATTAGAGAAATCGATGATTTCTGAAAGGGGTACCCCTTTGGTGAATTGGAGATTTCACTCATTTCTCCGAAATGTATTACCCTCGTGTTCAACTCGTTCGATATTTTTCCCCAAGAGATCTCATGGGTAAATGAATATATTGGCGTCGAAACGGAGCCTTAAGTCGACATTTCAAAAAAAAATCCCCTTTTCGATGGCAATTTTCGCAAGTTTTTTCCTTATATTAGTACATCTCTCAGTATTTTTACTGTATCACATTATACACACCTCGGATTTGCTCGAAATTTTATACATAGAACCCTAAGACATAGGGCTACAACTTTTGTGCCCATGACCCTCGCATATTATTTAGTATTCACTATCAAAACATTGCTCGAATCCATATTAGAGAAATCGAAGATTACTGAAAGGGGTACCCCTTTGGTGAATTGGAGATTTCACTAATTTCTCCGAAATGTATTACCCCCGTGTTCAACTCGTTCGATATTTTTCCCCAAGAGATCTCATGGGTAAATGAATATATTGGCGTCGAAACGGAGCCTTAAGTCGACATTTCAAAAAAAATTCCCCTTTTCGATGGCAATTTTCGCAAGTTTTTTCCTTATATTAGTACATCTCTCAGTATTTTGACTGTATCACCCTATACACACCTCGGATTTGCTCGAAATTTTATACATAGAACCCTAAGACATAGGGCTACAACTTTTGTGCCCATGACCCTCGCATATTCTTTAGTATTCACTATCAAAACATTGCTCGAATCCATATTAGAGAAATCGATGATTTCTGAAAGGGGTACCCCTTTGGTGAATTGGAGATTTCACTCATTTCTCCGAAATGTATTACCCCCGTGTTCAACTCGTTCGATATTTTTCCCCAAGAGATCTCATGGGTAAATGAATATATTGGCGTCGAAACGGAGCCTTAAGTCGACATTTCAAAAAAAATTCCCCTTTTCGATGGCAATTTTCGCAAGTTTTTTCCTTATATTAGTACATCTCTCAGTATTTTGACTGTATCACATTATACACACCTCGGATTTGCTCGAAATTTTATACATAGAACCCTAAGACATAGGGATACAACTTTTGTGCCCATGACCCTCGCATATTCTTTAGTATTCACTATCAAAACATTGCTCGAATCCATATTAGAGAAATCGATGATTTCTGAAAGGGGTACCCCTTTGGTGAATTGGAGATTTCACTCATTTCTCCGAAATGTATTACCCCCGTGTTCAACTCGTTCGATATTTTTCCCCAAGAGATCTCATGGGTAAATGAATATATTGGCGTCGAAACGGAGCCTTAAGTCGACATTTCAAAAAAAATTCCCCTTTTCGATGGCAATTTTCGCAAGTTTTTTCCTTATATTAGTACATCTCTCAGTATTTTGACTGTATCACCCTATACACACCTCGGATTTGCTCGAAATTTTATACATAGAACCCTAAGACATAGGGCTACAACTTTTGTGCCCATGACCCTCGCATATTCTTTAGTATTCACTATCAAAACATTGCTCGAATCCATATTAGAGAAATCGAAGATTTCTGAAAGGGGTACCCCTTTGGTGAATTGGAGATTTCACTAATTTCTCCGAAATGTATTACCCCCGTGTTCAACTCGTTCGATATTTTTCCCAAAGAGATCTCATGGGTAAATGAATATATTGGCGTCGAAACGGAGCCTTAAGTCGACATTTCAAAAAAAATTCCCCTTTTCGATGGCAATTTTCGCAAGTTTTTTCCTTATATTAGTACATCTCTCAGTATTTTGACTGTATCACCCTATACACACCTCGGATTTGCTCGAAATTTTATAAATAGAACCCTAAGACATAGGGCTAAAACTTTTGTGCCCATGACCCAAGCATATTCTTTAGTATTCACTATCAAAAAATTACTCGAATCCATATTAGAGAAATCGAAGATTTCTGAAAGGGGTACCCCTTTGGTGAATTGGAGATTTCACTCATTTCTCCGAAATGTATTACCCCCGTGTTCAACTCGTTCGATATTTTTCCCAAAGAGATCTCATGGGTAAATGAATATATTGGCGTCGAAACGGAGCCTTAAGTCGACATTTCAAAAAAATTCCCCTTTTCGATGGCAATTTTCGCAAGTTTTTTCCTTATATTAGTACATCTCTCAGTATTTTGCTGTATCACCCTATACAAACCTCGGATTTGCACGAAATTTTATACATAGAACCCTAAGACATAGGGCTACAACTTTTGTGCCCATGACCCTCGCATATTCTTTAGTATTCACTATCAAAACATTGCTCGAATCCATATTAGAGAAATCGATGATTTCTGAAAGGGGTACCCCTTTGGTGAATTGGAGATTTCACTCATTTCTCCGAAATGTATTACCCTCGCGTTCAACTCATTCGATATTTTTCCCCAAGAGATCTCATGGGTAAATGAATATATTGGCGTCGAAACGGAGCCTTAAGTCGACATTTCAAAAAAAATTCCCCTTTTCGATGGCAATTTTCGCAAGTTTTTTCCTTATATTAGTACATCTCTCAGTATTTTGACTGTATCACCCTATACACACCTCGGATTTGCTCGAAATTTTATACATAGAACCCTAAGACATAGGGATACAACTTTTGTGCCCATGACCCTCGCATATTCTTTAGTATTCACTATCAAAACCTTGCTCGAATCCATATTAGAGAAATCGAAGATTACTGAAAGGGGTACCCCTTTGGTGAATTGGAGATTTCACTCATTTCTCCGAAATGTATTACCCTCGTGTTCAACTCGTTCGATATTTTTCCCCAACAGATCTCATGGGTAAATGAATATATTGGAGTAGAAACGGAGCCTTAAGTCGACATTTCAAAAAAAATTCCCCTTTTCGATGGCAATTTTCGCAAGTTTTTTCCTTATATTAGTACATCTCTCAGTATTTTGACTGTATCACCCTATACACACCTCTGATTTGCTCGAAATTTTATACATAGAACCCTAAGACATAGGGCTACAACTTTTGTGCCCATGAACCAAGCATATTCTTTAGTATTCACTATCAAAACATTGCTCGAATCCATATTAGAGAAATCGAAGATTACTGAAAGGGGTACCCCTTTGGTGAATTGGAGATTTCACTCATTTCTCCGAAATGTATTACCCCCGTGTTCAACTCGTTCGATATTTTTCCCCAAGAGATCTCATGGGTAAATGAATATATTGGCGTCGAAACGGAGCCTTAAGTCGACATTTCAAAAAAATTCCCCTTTTCGATGGCAATTTTCGCAAGTTTTTTCCTTATATTAGTACATCTCTCAGTATTTTGCTGTATCACCCTATACAAACCTCGGATTTGCACGAAATTTTATACATAGAACCCTAAGACATAGGGCTACAACTTTTGTGCCCATGACCCTCGCATATTCTTTAGTATTCACTATCAAAACATTGCTCGAATCCATATTAGAGAAATCGATGATTTCTGAAAGGGGTACCCCTTTGGTGAATTGGAGATTTCACTCATTTCTCCGAAATGTATTACCCTCGTGTTCAACTCATTCGATATTTTTCCCCAAGAGATCTCATGGGTAAATGAATATATTGGCGTCGAAACGGAGCCTTAAGTCGACATTTCAAAAAAAATTCCCCTTTTCGATGGCAATTTTCGCAAGTTTTTTCCTTATATTAGTACATCTCTCAGTATTTTGACTGTATCACCCTATACACACCTCGGATTTGCTCGAAATTTTATACATAGAACCCTAAGACATAGGGATACAACTTTTGTGCCCATGACCCTCGCATATTCTTTAGTATTCACTATCAAAACCTTGCTCGAATCCATATTAGAGAAATCGAAGATTACTGAAAGGGGTACCCCTTTGGTGAATTGGAGATTTCACTCATTTCTCCGAAATGTATTACCCTCGTGTTCAACTCGTTCGATATTTTTCCCCAACAGATCTCATGGGTAAATGAATATATTGGAGTAGAAACGGAGCCTTAAGTCGACATTTCAAAAAAAATTCCCCTTTTCGATGGCAATTTTCGCAAGTTTTTTCCTTATATTAGTACATCTCTCAGTATTTTGACTGTATCACCCTATACACACCTCTGATTTGCTCGAAATTTTATACATAGAACCCTAAGACATAGGGCTACAACTTTTGTGCCCATGAACCAAGCATATTCTTTAGTATTCACTATCAAAACATTGCTCGAATCCATATTAGAGAAATCGAAGATTACTGAAAGGGGTACCCCTTTGGTGAATTGGAGATTTCACTCATTTCTCCGAAATGTATTACCCCCGTGTTCAACTCGTTCGATATTTTTCCCCAAGAGATCTCATGGGTAAATGAATATATTGGCGTCGAAACGGAGCCTTAAGTCGACATTTCAAAAAAATTCCCCTTTTCGATGGCAATTTTCGCAAGTTTTTTCCTTATATTAGTACATCTCTCAGTATTTTGCTGTATCACCCTATACAAACCTCGGATTTGCACGAAATTTTATACATAGAACCCTAAGACATAGGGCTACAACTTTTGTGCCCATGACCCTCGCATATTCTTTAGTATTCACTATCAAAACATTGCTCGAATCCATATTAGAGAAATCGATGATTTCTGAAAGGGGTACCCCTTTGGTGAATTGGAGATTTCACTCATTTCTCCGAAATGTATTACCCTCGTGTTCAACTCATTCGATATTTTTCCCCAAGAGATCTCATGGGTAAATGAATATATTGGCGTCGAAACGGAGCCTTAAGTCGACATTTCAAAAAAAATTCCCCTTTTCGATGGCAATTTTCGCAAGTTTTTTCCTTATATTAGTACATCTCTCAGTATTTTGACTGTATCACCCTATACACACCTCGGATTTGCTCGAAATTTTATACATAGAACCCTAAGACATAGGGATACAACTTTTGTGCCCATGACCCTCGCATATTCTTTAGTATTCACTATCAAAACCTTGCTCGAATCCATATTAGAGAAATCGAAGATTACTGAAAGGGGTACCCCTTTGGTGAATTGGAGATTTCACTCATTTCTCCGAAATGTATTACCCTCGTGTTCAACTCGTTCGATATTTTTCCCCAACAGATCTCATGGGTAAATGAATATATTGGAGTAGAAACGGAGCCTTAAGTCGACATTTCAAAAAAAATTCCCCTTTTCGATGGCAATTTTCGCAAGTTTTTTCCTTATATTAGTACATCTCTCAGTATTTTGACTGTATCACCCTATACACACCTCTGATTTGCTCGAAATTTTATACATAGAACCCTAAGACATAGGGCTACAACTTTTGTGCCCATGACCCAAGCATATTCTTTAGTATTCACTATCAAAACATTGCTCGAATCCATATTAGAGAAATCGAAGATTACTGAAAGGGGTACCCCTTTGGTGAATTGGAGATTTCACTCATTTCTCCGAAATGTATTACCCCCGTGTTCAACTCGTTCGATATTTTTCCCCAAGAGATCTCATGGGTAAATGAATATATTGGCGTCGAAACGGAGCCTTAAGTCGACATTTCAAAAAAATTCCCCTTTTCGATGGCAATTTTCGCAAGTTTTTTCCTTATATTAGTACATCTCTCAGTATTTTGCTGTATCACCCTATACAAACCTCGGATTTGCACGAAATTTTATACATAGAACCCTAAGACATAGGGCTACAACTTTTGTGCCCATGACCCTCGCATATTCTTTAGTATTCACTATCAAAACATTGCTCGAATCCATATTAGAGAAATCGATGATTTCTGAAAGGGGTACCCCTTTGGTGAATTGGAGATTTCACTCATTTCTCCGAAATGTATTACCCTCGTGTTCAACTCATTCGATATTTTTCCCCAAGAGATCTCATGGGTAAATGAATATATTGGCGTCGAAACGGAGCCTTAAGTCGACATTTCAAAAAAAATTCCCCTTTTCGATGGCAATTTTCGCAAGTTTTTTCTTTATATTAGTACATCTCTCAGTATTTTGACTGTATCACCCTATACACACCTCGGATTTGCTCGAAACTTTATACATAGAACCCTAAGACATAGGGATACAACTTTTGTGCCCATGACCCTCGCATATTCTTTAGTATTCACTATCAAAACATTGCTCGAATCCATATTAGAGAAATCGAAGATTTCTGAAAGGGGTACCCCTTTGGTGAATTGGAGATTTCACTAATTTCTCCGAAATGTATTACCCCCGTGTTCAACTCGTTCGATATTTTTCCCAAAGAGATCTCATGGGTAAATGAATATATTGGCGTCGAAACGGAGCCTTAAGTCGACATTTCAAAAAAAATTCCCCTTTTCGATGGCAATTTTCGCAAGTTTTTTCCTTATATTAGTACATCTCTCAGTATTTTGACTGTATCACCCTATACACACCTCGGATTTGCTCGAAATTTTATACATAGAACCCTAAGACATAGGGATACCACTTTTGTGCCCATGACCCTCGCATATTCTTTAGTATTCACTATCAAAACCTTGCTCGAATCCATATTAGAGAAATCGAAGATTACTGAAAGGGGTACCCCTTTGGTGAATTGGAGATTTCACTCATTTCTCCGAAATGTATTACCCTCGTGTTCAACTCGTTCGATATTTTTCCCCAACAGATCTCATGGGTAAATGAATATATTGGAGTAGAAACGGAGCCTTAAGTCGACATTTCAAAAAAAATTCCCCTTTTCGATGGCAATTTTCGCAAGTTTTTTCCTTATATTAGTACATCTCTCAGTATTTTGACTGTATCACCCTATACACACCTCTGATTTGCTCGAAATTTTATACATAGAACCCTAAGACATAGGGCTACAACTTTTGTGCCCATGACCCAAGCATATTCTTTAGTATTCACTATCAAAACATTGCTCGAATCCATATTAGAGAAATCGAAGATTTCTGAAAGGGGTACCCCTTTGGTGAATTGGAGATTTCACTCATTTCTCCGAAATGTATTACCCCCGTGTTCAACTCGTTCTATATTTTTCCCCAAGAGATCTCATGGGTAAATGAATATATTGGAGTCGAAACGGAGCCTTAAGTCAACATTTCAAAAAAAATACCCCTTTTCGATGGCAATTTTCGCAAGTTTTCTCCTTATATTAGTACATCTCTCAGTATTTTGCTGTATCACCCTATACAAACCTCGGATTTTCACGAAATTTTATACATAGAACCCTAAGACATAGGGCTACAACTTTTGTGCCCATGACCCTCGCATATTCTTTAGTATTCACTATCAAAACATTGCTCGAATCCATATTAGGGAAATCGAAGATTTCTGAAAGGGGTACCCCTTTGGTGAATTGGAGATTTCACTCATTTCTCCGAAATGTATTACCCTCGTGTTCAACTCGTTCGATATTTTTCCCCAAGAGATCTCATGGGTAAATGAATATATTGGCGTCGAAACGGAGCCTTAAGTCGACATTTCAAAAAAAATTCCCCTTTTCGATGGCAATTTTCGCAAGTTTTTTCCTTATATTAGTACATCTCTCAGTATTTTGACTGTATCACCCTATACACACCTCGGATTTGCTCGAAACTTTATACATAGAACCCTAAGACATAGGGATACAACTTTTGTGCCCATGACCCTCGCATATTCTTTAGTATTCACTATCAAAACATTGCTCGAATCCATATTAGAGAAATCGAAGATTTCTGAAAGGGGTACCCCTTTGGTGAATTGGAGATTTCACTAATTTCTCCGAAATGTATTACCCCCGTGTTCAACTCGTTCGATATTTTTCCCAAAGAGATCTCATGGGTAAATGAATATATTGGCGTCGAAACGGAGCCTTAAGTCGACATTTCAAAAAAAATTCCCCTTTTCGATGGCAATTTTCGCAAGTTTTTTCCTTATATTAGTACATCTCTCAGTATTTTGACTGTATCACCCTATACACACCTCCGATTTGCTCGAAATTTTATACATAGAACCCTAAGACATAGGGATACAACTTTTGTGCCCATGACCCTCGCATATTCTTTAGTATTCACTATCAAAACCTTGCTCGAATCCATATTAGAGAAATCGAAGATTACTGAAAGGGGTACCCCTTTGGTGAATTGGAGATTTCACTCATTTCTCCGAAATGTATTACCCTCGTGTTCAACTCGTTCGATATTTTTCCCCAACAGATCTCATGGGTAAATGAATATATTGGAGTAGAAACGGAGCCTTAAGTCGACATTTCAAAAAAAATTCCCCTTTTCGATGGCAATTTTCGCAAGTTTTTTCCTTATATTAGTACATCTCTCAGTATTTTGACTGTATCACCCTATACACACCTCTGATTTGCTCGAAATTTTATACATAGAACCCTAAGACATAGGGCTACAACTTTTGTGCCCATGACCCAAGCATATTCTTTAGTATTCACTATCAAAACATTGCTCGAATCCATATTAGAGAAATCGAAGATTTCTGAAAGGGGTACCCCTTTGGTGAATTGGAGATTTCACTCATTTCTCCGAAATGTATTACCCCCGTGTTCAACTCGTTCTATATTTTTCCCCAAGAGATCTCATGGGTAAATGAATATATTGGAGTCGAAACGGAGCCTTAAGTCAACATTTCAAAAAAAATACCCCTTTTCGATGGCAATTTTCGCAAGTTTTCTCCTTATATTAGTACATCTCTCAGTATTTTGCTGTATCACCCTATACAAACCTCGGATTTTCACGAAATTTTATACATAGAACCCTAAGACATAGGGCTACAACTTTTGTGCCCATGACCCTCGCATATTCTTTAGTATTCACTATCAAAACATTGCTCGAATCCATATTAGGGAAATCGAAGATTTCTGAAAGGGGTACCCCTTTGGTGAATTGGAGATTTCACTCATTTCTCCGAAATGTATTACCCCCGTGTTCAACTCGTTCTATATTTTTCCCCAAGAGATCTCATGGGTAAATGAATATATTGGAGTCGAAACGGAGCCTTAAGTCAACATTTCAAAAAAAATACCCCTTTTCGATGGCAATTTTCGCAAGTTTTCTCCTTATATTAGTACATCTCTCAGTATTTTGCTGTATCACCCTATACAAACCTCGGATTTTCACGAAATTTTATACATAGAACCCTAAGACATAGGGCTACAACTTTTGTGCCCATGACCCTCGCATATTCTTTAGTATTCACTATCAAAACATTGCTCGAATCCATATTAGGGAAATCGAAGATTTCTGAAAGGGGTACCCCTTTGGTGAATTGGAGATTTCACTCATTTCTCCGAAATGTATTACCCCCGTGTTCAACTCGTTCTATATTTTTCCCCAAGAGATCTCATGGGTAAATGAATATATTGGCGTCGAAACGGAGCCTTAAGTCGACATTTCAAAAAAAATTCCCCTTTTCGATGGCAATTTTCGCAAGTTTTTTCCTTATATTAGTACATCTCTCAGTATTTTGACTGTATCACCCTATACACACCTCGGATTTGCTCGAAATTTTATACATAGAACCCTAAGACATAGGGATACCACTTTTGTGCCCATGACCCTCGCATATTCTTTAGTATTCACTATCAAAACCTTGCTCGAATCCATATTAGAGAAATCGAAGATTACTGAAAGGGGTACCCCTTTGGTGAATTGGAGATTTCACTCATTTCTCCGAAATGTATTACCCTCGTGTTCAACTCGTTCGATATTTTTCCCCAACAGATCTCATGGGTAAATGAATATATTGGAGTAGAAACGGAGCCTTAAGTCGACATTTCAAAAAAAATTCCCCTTTTCGATGGCAATTTTCGCAAGTTTTTTCCTTATATTAGTACATCTCTCAGTATTTTGACTGTATCACCCTATACACACCTCTGATTTGCTCGAAATTTTATACATAGAACCCTAAGACATAGGGCTACAACTTTTGTGCCCATGACCCAAGCATATTCTTTAGTATTCACTATCAAAACATTGCTCGAATCCATATTAGAGAAATCGAAGATTACTGAAAGGGGTACCCCTTTGGTGAATTGGAGATTTCACTCATTTCTCCGAAATGTATTACCCTCGTGTTCAACTCGTTCGATATTTTTCCCCAACAGATCTCATGGGTAAATGAATATATTGGAGTAGAAACGGTGCCTTAAGTCGACATTTCAAAAAAAATTCCCCTTTTCGATGGCAATTTTCGCAAGTTTTTTCCTTATATTAGTACATCTCTCAGTATTTTGACTGTATCACCCTATACACACCTCGGATTTGCTCGAAATTTTATAAATAGAACCCTAAGACATAGGGCTACAACTTTTGTGCCCATGACCCAAGCATATTATTTAGTATTCACTATCAAAACATTACTCGAATCCATATTAGAGAAATCGAAGATTTCTGAAAGGGGTACCCCTTTGGTGAATTGGAGATTTCACTCATTTCTCCGAAATGTATTACCCCCGTGTTCAACTCGTTCGATATTTTTCCCCAAGAGATCTCATGGGTAAATGAATATATTGGCGTCGAAACGGAGCCTTAAGTCGACATTTCAAAAAAATTCCCCTTTTCGATGGCAATTTTCGCAAGTTTTTTCCTTATATTAGTACATCTCTCAGTATTTTGCTGTATCACCCTATACAAACCTCGGATTTGCACGAAATTTTATACATAGAACCCTAAGACATAGGGCTACAACTTTTGTGCCCATGACCCTCGCATATTCTTTAGTATTCACTATCAAAACATTGCTCGAATCCATATTAGAGAAATCGATGATTTCTGAAAGGGGTACCCCTTTGGTGAATTGGAGATTTCACTCATTTCTCCGAAATGTATTACCCTCGTGTTCAACTCATTCGATATTTTTCCCCAAGAGATCTCATGGGTAAATGAATATATTGGCGTCGAAACGGAGCCTTAAGTCGACATTTCAAAAAAAATTCCCCTTTTCGATGGCAATTTTCGCAAGTTTTTTCCTTATATTAGTACATCTCTCAGTATTTTGACTGTATCACCCTATACACACCTCCGATTTGCTCGAAATTTTATACATAGAACCCTAAGACATAGGGATACAACTTTTGTGCCCATGACCCTCGCATATTCTTTAGTATTCACTATCAAAACCTTGCTCGAATCCATATTAGAGAAATCGAAGATTACTGAAAGGGGTACCCCTTTGGTGAATTGGAGATTTCACTCATTTCTCCGAAATGTATTACCCTCGTGTTCAACTCGTTCGATATTTTTCCCCAACAGATCTCATGGGTAAATGAATATATTGGAGTAGAAACGGTGCCTTAAGTCGACATTTCAAAAAAAATTCCCCTTTTCGATGGCAATTTTCGCAAGTTTTTTCCTTATATTAGTACATCTCTCAGTATTTTGACTGTATCACCCTATACACACCTCGGATTTGCTCGAAATATTATAAATAGAACCCTAAGACATAGGGCTACAACTTTTGTGCCCATGACCCAAGCATATTCTTTAGTATTCACTATCAAAACATTACTCGAATCCATATTAGAGAAATCGAAGATTTCTGAAAGGGGTACCCCTTTGGTGAATTGGAGATTTCACTCATTTCTCCGAAATGTATTACCCCCGTGTTCAACTCGTTCGATATTTTTCCCCAAGAGATCTCATGGGTAAATGAATATATTGGCGTCGAAACGGAGCCTTAAGTCGACATTTCAAAAAAATTCCCCTTTTCGATGGCAATTTTCGCAAGTTTTTTCCTTATATTAGTACATCTCTCAGTATTTTGCTGTATCACCCTATACAAACCTCGGATTTGCACGAAATTTTATACATAGAACCCTAAGACATAGGGCTACAACTTTTGTGCCCATGACCCTCGCATATTCTTTAGTATTCACTATCAAAACATTGCTCGAATCCATATTAGAGAAATCGATGATTTCTGAAAGGGGTACCCCTTTGGTGAATTGGAGATTTCACTCATTTCTCCGA
Source organism: Humulus lupulus (assembly GCF_963169125.1). Classification (NCBI taxonomy): domain Eukaryota; kingdom Viridiplantae; phylum Streptophyta; class Magnoliopsida; order Rosales; family Cannabaceae; genus Humulus; species Humulus lupulus. The sequence goes on from NC_084795.1 coordinate 285,334,970, forward strand.
AATGTATTACCCCCGTGTTCAACTCATTCGATATTTTTCCCCAAGAGATCTCATGGGTAAATGAATATATTGGCGTCGAAACGGAGCCTTAAGTCGACATTTCAAAAAAAATTCCCCTTTTCGATGGCAATTTTCGCAAGTTTTTTCCTTATATTAGTACATCTCTCAGTATTTTGACTGTATCACCCTATACACACCTCGGATTTGCTCGAAACTTTATACATAGAACCCTAAGACATAGGGATACAACTTTTGTGCCCATGACCCTCGCATATTCTTTAGTATTCACTATCAAAACATTGCTCGAATCCATATTAGAGAAATCGAAGATTTCTGAAAGGGGTACCCCTTTGGTGAATTGGAGATTTCACTAATTTCTCCGAAATGTATTACCCCCGTGTTCAACTCGTTCGATATTTTTCCCAAAGAGATCTCATGGGTAAATGAATATATTGGCGTCAAAACGGAGCCTTAAGTCGACATTTCAAAAAAAATTCCCCTTTTCGATGGCAATTTTCGCAAGTTTTTTCCTTATATTAGTACATCTCTCAGTATTTTGACTGTATCACCCTATACACACCTCCGATTTGCTCGAAATTTTATACATAGAACCCTAAGACATAGGGATACAACTTTTGTGCCCATGACCCTCGCATATTCTTTAGTATTCACTATCAAAACCTTGCTCGAATCCATATTAGAGAAATCGAAGATTACTGAAAGGGGTACCCCTTTGGTGAATTGGAGATTTCACTCATTTCTCCGAAATGTATTACCCTCGTGTTCAACTCGTTCGATATTTTTCCCCAAGAGATCTCATGGGTAAATGAATATATTGGCGTCGAAACGGAGCCTTAAGTCGACATTTCAAAAAAATTCCCCTTTTCGATGGCAATTTTCGCAAGTTTTTTCCTTATATTAGTACATCTCTCAGTATTTTGACTGTATCACCCTATACACACCTCGGATTTGCACGAAATTTTATACATAGAACCCTAAGACATAGGGCTACAACTTTTGTGCCCATGACCCTCGCATATTCTTTAGTATTCACTATCAAAACATTGCTCGAATCCATATTAGAGAAATCGATGATTTCTGAAAGGGGTACCTCTTTGGTGAATTGGAGATTTCACTCATTTCTCCGAAATGTATTACCCTCGTGTTCAACTCGTTCGATATTTTTCCCCAACAGATCTCATGGGTAAATGAATATATTGGAGTAGAAACGGAGCCTTAAGTCGACATTTCAAAAAAAATTCCCCTTTTCGATGGCAATTTTCGCAAGTTTTTTCCTTATATTAGTACATCTCTCAGTATTTTGACTGTATCACCCTATACACACCTCTGATTTGCTCGAAATTTTATACATAGAACCCTAAGACATAGGGCTACAACTTTTGTGCCCATGACCCTCGCATATTCTTTAGTATTCACTATCAAAACATTGCTCGAATCCATATGAGAGAAATCGAAGATTTCTGAAAGGGGTACCCCTTTGGTGAATTGGAGATTTCACTCATTTCTCCGAAATGTATTACCCCCGTGTTCAACTCGTTCTATATTTTTCCCCAAGAGATCTCATGGGTAAATGAATATATTGGAGTCGAAACAGAGCCTTAAGTCGACATTTCAAAAAAAATTCCCCTTTTCGATGGCAATTTTCGCAAGTTTTTTCCTTATATTAGTACATCTCTCAGTATTTTGCTGTATCACCCTATACAAACCTCGGATTTGCACGAAATTTTATACATAGAACCCTAAGACATAGGGCTACAACTTTTGTGCCCATGACCCTCGCATATTCTTTAGTATTCACTATCAAAACATTGCTCGAATCCATATTAGAGAAATCGATGATTTCTGAAAGGGGTACCCCTTTGGTGAATTGGAGATTTCACTCATTTCTCCGAAATGTATTACCCTCGTGTTCAACTCGTTCGATATTTTTCCCCAAGAGATCTCATGGGTAAATGAATATATTGGGGTCGAAACGGAGCCTTAAGTCGACATTTCAAAAAAATTCCCCTTTTCGATGGCAATTTTCGCAAGTTTTTTCCTTATATTAGTACATCTCTCAGTATTTTGACTGTATCACCCTATACACACCTCGGATTTGCTCGAAATTTTATACATAGAACCCTAAGACATAGGGCTACAACTTTTGTGCCCATGACCCTCGCATATTCTTTAGTATTCACTATCAAAACATTGCTCGAATCCATATGAGAGAAATCGAAGATTTCTGAAAGGGGTACCCCTTTGGTGAATTGGAGATTTCACTCATTTCTCCGAAATGTATTACCCCCGTGTTCAACTCGTTCGATATTTTTCCCAAAGAGATCTCATGGGTAAATGAATATATTGGCGTCGAAACGGAGCCTTAAGTCGACATTTCAAAAAAAATTCCCCTTTTCGATGGCAATTTTCGCAAGTTTTTTCCTTATATTAGTACATCTCTCAGTATTTTGACTGTATCACCCTATACACACCTCAGATTTGCTCGAAATTTTATACATAGAACCCTAAGACATAGGGCTACAACTTTTGTGCCCATGACCCTCGCATATTCTTTAGTATTCACTATCAAAACATTGCTCGAATCCATATTAGAGAAATCGATGATTTCTGAAAGGGGTACCCCTTTGGTGAATTGGAGATTTCACTCATTTCTCCGAAATGTATTACCCTCGTGTTCAACTCGTTCGATATTTTTCCCCAAGAGATCTCATGGGTAAATGAATATATTGGGGTCGAAACGGAGCCTTAAGTCGACATTTCAAAAAAATTCCCCTTTTCGATGGCAATTTTCGCAAGTTTTTTCCTTATATTAGTACATCTCTCAGTATTTTTACTGTATCACCCTATACACACCTCGGATTTGCTCGAAATTTTATACATAGAACCCTAAGACATAGGGATACAACTTTTGTGCCCATGACCCTCGGATATTCTTTAGTATTCACTATCAAAACATTGCTCGAATCCATATTAGAGAAATCGAAGATTTCTGAAAGGGGTACCCCTTTGGTGAATTGGAGATTTCACTAATTTCTCCGAAATGTATTACCCCCGTGTTCAACTCGTTCGATATTTTTCCCAAAGAGATCTCATGGGTAAATGAATATATTGGAGTAGAAACGGAGCCTTAAGTCGACATTTCAAAAAAAATTCCCCTTTTCGATGGCAATTTTCGCAAGTTTTTTCCTTATATTAGTACATCTCTCAGTATTTTGATTGTATCACCCTATACACACCTCAGATTTGCTCGAAATTTTATACATAGAACCCTAAGACATAGGGCTACAACTTTTGTGCCCATGACCCTCGCATATTCTTTAGTATTCACTATCAAAACATTGCTCGAATCCATATTAGAGAAATCGATGATTTCTGAAAGGGGTACCCCTTTGGTGAATTGGAGATTTCACTCATTTCTCCGAAATGTATTACCCTCGTGTTCAACTCGTTCGATATTTTTCCCCAAGAGATCTCATGGGTAAATGAATATATTGGGGTCGAAACGGAGCCTTAAGTCGACATTTCAAAAAAATTCCCCTTTTCGATGGCAATTTTCGCAAGTTTTTTCCTTATATTAGTACATCTCTCAGTATTTTGACTGTATCACCCTATACACACCTCGGATTTGCTCGAAATTTTATACATAGAACCCTAAGACATAGGGATACAACTTTTGTGCCCATGACCCTCGGATATTCTTTAGTATTCACTATCAAAACATTGCTCGAATCCATATTAGAGAAATCGAAGATTTCTGAAAGGGGTACCCCTTTGGTGAATTGGAGATTTCACTAATTTCTCCGAAATGTATTACCCCCGTGTTCAACTCGTTCGATATTTTTCCCAAAGAGATCTCATGGGTAAATGAATATATTGGAGTAGAAACGGAGCCTTAAGTCGACATTTCAAAAAAAATTCCCCTTTTCGATGGCAATTTTCGCAAGTTTTTTCCTTATATTAGTACATCTCTCAGTATTTTGATTGTATCACCCTATACACACCTCAGATTTGCTCGAAATTTTATACATAGAACCCTAAGACATAGGGCTACAACTTTTGTGCCCATGACCCTCGCATATTCTTTAGTATTCACTATCAAAACATTGCTCGAATCCATATTAGAGAAATCGATGATTTCTGAAAGGGGTACCCCTTTGGTGAATTGGAGATTTCACTCATTTCTCCGAAATGTATTACCCTCGTGTTCAACTCGTTCGATATTTTTCCCCAAGAGATCTCATGGGTAAATGAATATATTGGGGTCGAAACGGAGCCTTAAGTCGACATTTCAAAAAAATTCCCCTTTTCGATGGCAATTTTCGCAAGTTTTTTCCTTATATTAGTACATCTCTCAGTATTTTGACTGTATCACCCTATACACACCTCGGATTTGCTCGAAATTTTATACATAGAACCCTAAGACATAGGGATACAACTTTTGTGCCCATGACCCTCGCATATTCTTTAGTATTCACTATCAAAACATTGCTCGAATCCATATTAGAGAAATCGAAGATTTCTGAAAGGGGTACCCCTTTGGTGAATTGGAGATTTCACTAATTTCTCCGAAATGTATTACCCCCGTGTTCAACTCGTTCGATATTTTTCCCAAAGAGATCTCATGGGTAAATGAATATATTGGCGTCGAAACGGAGCCTTAAGTCGACATTTCAAAAAAAATTCCCCTTTTCGATGGCAATTTTCGCAAGTTTTTTCCTTATATTAGTACATCTCTCAGTATTTTGACTGTATCACCCTATACACACCTCACATTTGCTCGAAATTTTATACATAGAACCCTAAGACATAGGGCTACAACTTTTGTGCCCATGACCCTCGCATATTCTTTAGTATTCACTATCAAAACATTGCTCGAATCCATATTAGAGAAATCGATGATTTCTGAAAGGGGTACCCCTTTGGTGAATTGGAGATTTCACTCATTTCTCCGAAATGTATTACCCTCGTGTTCAACTCGTTCGATATTTTTCCCCAAGAGATCTCATGGGTAAATGAATATATTGGGGTCGAAACGGAGCCTTAAGTCGACATTTCAAAAAAATTCCCCTTTTCGATGGCAATTTTCGCAAGTTTTTTCCTTATATTAGTACATCTCTCAGTATTTTGACTGTATCACCCTATACACACCTCAGATTTGCTCGAAATTTTATACATAAAACCCTAAGACATAGGGCTACAACTTTTGTGCCCATGACCCTCGCATATTCTTTAGTATTCACTATCAAAACATTGCTCGAATCCATATTAGAGAAATCGAAGATTTCTGAAAGGGGTACCCCTTTGGTGAATTGGAGATTTCACTCATTTCTCCGAAATGTATTACCCCCGTGTTCAACTCGTACTATATTTTTCCCCAAGAGATCTCATGGGTAAATGAATATATTGGAGTCGAAACGGAGCCTTAAGTCAACATTTCAAAAAAAATTCCCCTTTTCGATGGCAATTTTCGCAAGTTTTCTCCTTATATTAGTACATCTCTCAGTATTTTGCTGTATCACCCTATACACACCTCGGATTTTCACGAAATTTTATACATAGAACCCTAAGACATAGGGCTACAACTTTTGTGCCCATGACCCTCGCATATTCTTTAGTATTCACTATCAAAACATTGCTCGAATCCATATTAGGGAAATCGAAGATTTCTGAAAGGGGTACCCCTTTGGTGAATTGGAGATTTCACTCATTTCTCCGAAATTTATTACCCCCGTGTTCAACTCGTTCTATATTTTTCCCCAAGAGATCTCATGGGTAAATGAATATATTGGGGTCGAAACGGAGCCTTAAGTCGACATTTCAAAAAAAATTCCCCTTTTCGATTGCAATTTTCGCAAGTTTTTTCCTTATATTAGTACATCTCTCAGTATTTTGACTGTATCACCCTATACACACCTCGGATTTGCTCGAAATTTTATACATAGAACCCTAAGACATAGGGCTACAACTTTTGTGCCCATGACCCTCGCATATTCTTTAGTATTCACTATCAAAACATTGCTCGAATCCATATTAGAGAAAACGAAGATTTCTGAAAGGGGTACCCCTTTGGTGAATTGGAGATTTCACTCATTTCTCCGAAATGTATTACCCCCGTGTTCAACTCGTTCGATATTTTTCCCAAAGAGATCTCATGGGTAAATGAATATATTGGCGTCGAAACGGAGCCTTAAGTCGACATTTCAAAAAAAATTCCCCTTTTCGATGGCAATTTTCGCAAGTTTTCTCCTTATATTAGTACATCTCTCAGTATTTTGCTGTATCACCCTATACACACCTCGGATTTTCTCGAAATTTTATACATAGAACCCTAAGACATAGGGCTACAACTTTTGTGCCCATGACCCTCGCATATTCTTTAGTATTCACTATCAAAACATTGCTCGAATCCATATTAGAGAAATCGAAGATTTCTGAAAGGGGTACCTCTTTGGTGAATTGGAGATTTCACTCATTTCTCCGAAATGTATTACCCTCGTGTTCAACTCGTTCGATATTTTTCCCCAAGAGATCTCATGGGTAAATGAATATATTGGAGTAGAAACGGAGCCTTAAGTCGACATTTCAAAAAAAATTCCCCTTTTCGATGGCAATTTTCGCAAGTTTTTTCCTTATATTAGTACATCTCTCAGTATTTTGACTGTATCACCCTATACACACCTCTGATTTGCTCGAAATTTTATACATAGAACCCTAAGACATAGGGCTACAACTTTTGTGCCCATGACCCAAGCATATTCTTTAGTATTCACTATCAAAACCTTGCTCGAATCCATATTAGAGAAATCGAAGATTTCTGAAAGGGGTACCCCTTTGGTGAATTGGAGATTTCACTCATTTCTCCGAAATGTATTACCCCCGTGTTCAACTCGTACTATATTTTTCCCCAAGAGATCTCATGGGTAAATGAATATATTGGAGTCGAAACGGAGCCTTAAGTCAACATTTCAAAAAAAATTCCCCTTTTCGATGGCAATTTTCGCAAGTTTTCTCCTTATATTAGTACATCTCTCAGTATTTTGCTGTATCACCCTATACACACCTCGGATTTTCACGAAATTTTATACATAGAACCCTAAGACATAGGGCTACAACTTTTGTGCCCATGACCCTCGCATATTCTTTAGTATTCACTATCAAAACATTGCTCGAATCCATATTAGGGAAATCGAAGATTTCTGAAAGGGGAACCCCTTTGGTGAATTTGAGATTTCACTCATTTCTCCGAAATGTATTACCCCCGTGTTCAACTCGTTCTATATTTTTCCCCAAGAGATCTCATGGGTAAATGAATATATTGGGGTCGAAACGGAGCCTTAAGTCGACATTTCAAAAAAAATTCCCCTTTTCGATTGCAATTTTCGCAAGTTTTTTCCTTATATTAGTACATCTCTCAGTATTTTGACTGTATCACCCTATACACACCTCGGATTTGCTCGAAATTTTATACATAGAACCCTAAGACATAGGGCTACAACTTTTGTGCCCATGACCCTCGCATATTCTTTAGTATTCACTATCAAAACATTGCTCGAATGCATATTAGAGAAATCGAAGATTTCTGAAAGGGGTACCCCTTTGGTGAATTGGAGATTTCACTCATTTCTCCGAAATGTATTACCCCCGTGTTCAACTCGTTCGATATTTTTCCCAAAGAGATCTCATGGGTAAATGAATATATTGGCGTCGAAACGGAGCCTTAAGTCGACATTTCAAAAAAAATTCCCCTTTTCGATGGCAATTTTCGCAAGTTTTCTCCTTATATTAGTACATCTCTCAGTATTTTGCTGTATCACCCTATACACACCTCGGATTTTCTCAAAATTTTATACATAGAACCCTAAGACATAGGGCTACAACTTTTGTGCCCATGACCCTCGCATATTCTTTAGTATTCACTATCAAAACATTGCTCGAATCCATATTAGAGAAATCGAAGATTTCTGAAAGGGGTACCTCTTTGGTGAATTGGAGATTTCACTCATTTCTCCGAAATGTATTACCCTCGTGTTCAACTCGTTCGATATTTTTCCCCAAGAGATCTCATGGGTAAATGAATATATTGGAGTAGAAACGGAGCCTTAAGTCGACTTTTCAAAAAAAATTCCCCTTTTCGATGGCAATTTTCGCAAGTTTTTTCCTTATATTAGTACATCTCTCAGTATTTTGACTGTATCACCCTATACACACCTCTGATTTGCTCGAAATTTTATACATAGAACCCTAAGACATAGGGCTACAACTTTTATGCCCATGACCCTCGCATATTCTTTAGTATTCACTATCAAAACATTGCTCGAATCCATATTAGAGAAATCGAAGATTTCTGAAAGGGGTACCCCTTTGGTGAATTGGAGATTTCACTCATTTCTCCGAAATGTATTACCCCCGTGTTCAACTCGTACTATATTTTTCCCCAAGAGATCTCATGGGTAAATGAATATATTGGCGTCGAAACGGAGCCTTAAGTCGACATTTCAAAAAAAATTCCCCTTTTCGATGGCAATTTTCGCAAGTTTTCTCCTTATATTAGTACATCTCTCAGTATTTTGCTGTATCACCCTATACACACCTCGGATTTTCACGAAATTTTATACATAGAACCCTAAGACATAGGGCTACAACTTTTGTGCCCATGACCCTCGCATATTCTTTAGTATTCACTATCAAAACATTGCTCGAATCCATATTAGGGAAATCGAAGATTTCTGAAAGGGGAACCCCTTTGGTGAATTTGAGATTTCACTCATTTCTCCGAAATGTATTACCCCCGTGTTCAACTCGTTCTATATTTTTCCCCAAGAGATCTCATGGGTAAATGAATATATTGGAGTCGAAACGGAGCCTTAAGTCAACATTTCAAAAAAAATTCCCCTTTTCGATGGCAATTTTCGCAAGTTTTCTCCTTATATTAGTACATCTCTCAGTATTTTGCTGTATCACCCTATACACACCTCGGATTTTCTCAAAATTTTATACATAGAACCCTAAGACATAGGGCTACAACTTTTGTGCCCATGACCCTCGCATATTCTTTAGTATTCACTATCAAAACATTGCTCGAATCCATATTACAGAAATCGAAGATTTCTGAAAGGGGTACCTCTTTGGTGAATTGGAGATTTCACTCATTTCTCCGAAATGTATTACCCTCGTGTTCAACTCGTTCGATATTTTTCCCCAAGAGATCTCATGGGTAAATGAATATATTGGAGTAGAAACGGAGCCTTAAGTCGACTTTTCAAAAAAAATTCCCCTTTTCGATGGCAATTTTCGCAAGTTTTTTCCTTATATTAGTACATCTCTCAGTATTTTGACTGTATCACCCTATACACACCTCTGATTTGCTCGAAATTTTATACATAGAACCCTAAGACATAGGGCTACAACTTTTATGCCCATGACCCTCGCATATTCTTTAGTATTCACTATCAAAACATTGCTCGAATCCATATTAGAGAAATCGAAGATTTCTGAAAGGGGTACCCCTTTGGTGAATTGGAGATTTCACTCATTTCTCCGAAATGTATTACCCCCGTGTTCAACTCGTACTATATTTTTCCCCAAGAGATCTCATGGGTAAATGAATATATTGGAGTCGAAACGGAGCCTTAAGTCAACATTTCAAAAAAAATTCCCCTTTTCGATGGCAATTTTCGCAAGTTTTCTCCTTATATTAGTACATCTCTCAGTATTTTGCTGTATCACCCTATACACACCTCGGATTTTCACGAAATTTTATACATAGAACCCTAAGACATAGGGCTACAACTTTTGTGCCCATGACCCTCGCATATTCTTTAGTATTCACTATCAAAACATTGCTCGAATCCATATTAGGGAAATCGAAGATTTCTGAAAGGGGAACCCCTTTGGTGAATTTGAGATTTCACTCATTTCTCCGAAATGTATTACCCCCGTGTTCAACTCGTTCTATATTTTTCCCCAAGAGATCTCATGGGTAAATGAATATATTGGGGTCGAAACGGAGCCTTAAGTCGACATTTCAAAAAAAATTCCCCTTTTCGATTGCAATTTTCGCAAGTTTTTTCCTTATATTAGTACATCTCTCAGTATTTTGACTGTATCACCCTATACACACCTCGGATTTGCTCGAAATTTTATACATAGAACCCTAAGACATAGGGCTACAACTTTTGTGCCCATGACCCTCGCATATTCTTTAGTATTCACTATCAAAACATTGCTCGAATGCATATTAGAGAAATCGAAGATTTCTGAAAGGGGTACCCCTTTGGTGAATTGGAGATTTCACTCATTTCTCCGAAATGTATTACCCCCGTGTTCAACTCGTTCGATATTTTTCCCAAAGAGATCTCATGGGTAAATGAATATATTGGCGTCGAAACGGAGCCTTAAGTCGACATTTCAAAAAAAATTCCCCTTTTCGATGGCAATTTTCGCAAGTTTTCTCCTTATATTAGTACATCTCTCAGTATTTTGCTGTATCACCCTATACACACCTCGGATTTTCTCAAAATTTTATACATAGAACCCTAAGACATAGGGCTACAACTTTTGTGCCCATGACCCTCGCATATTCTTTAGTATTCACTATCAAAACATTGCTCGAATCCATATTAGAGAAATCGAAGATTTCTGAAAGGGGTACCTCTTTGGTGAATTGGAGATTTCACTCATTTCTCCGAAATGTATTACCCTCGTGTTCAACTCGTTCGATATTTTTCCCCAAGAGATCTCATGGGTAAATGAATATATTGGAGTAGAAACGGAGCCTTAAGTCGACTTTTCAAAAAAAATTCCCCTTTTCGATGGCAATTTTCGCAAGTTTTTTCCTTATATTAGTACATCTCTCAGTATTTTGACTGTATCACCCTATACACACCTCTGATTTGCTCGAAATTTTATACATAGAACCCTAAGACATAGGGCTACAACTTTTATGCCCATGACCCTCGCATATTCTTTAGTATTCACTATCAAAACATTGCTCGAATCCATATTAGAGAAATCGAAGATTTCTGAAAGGGGTACCCCTTTGGTGAATTGGAGATTTCACTCATTTCTCCGAAATGTATTACCCCCGTGTTCAACTCGTACTATATTTTTCCCCAAGAGATCTCATGGGTAAATGAATATATTGGCGTCGAAACGGAGCCTTAAGTCGACATTTCAAAAAAAATTCCCCTTTTCGATGGCAATTTTCGCAAGTTTTCTCCTTATATTAGTACATCTCTCAGTATTTTGCTGTATCACCCTATACACACCTCGGATTTTCACGAAATTTTATACATAGAACCCTAAGACATAGGGCTACAACTTTTGTGCCCATGACCCTCGCATATTCTTTAGTATTCACTATCAAAACATTGCTCGAATCCATATTAGGGAAATCGAAGATTTCTGAAAGGGGAACCCCTTTGGTGAATTTGAGATTTCACTCATTTCTCCGAAATGTATTACCCCCGTGTTCAACTCGTTCTATATTTTTCCCCAAGAGATCTCATGGGTAAATGAATATATTGGAGTCGAAACGGAGCCTTAAGTCAACATTTCAAAAAAAATTCCCCTTTTCGATGGCAATTTTCGCAAGTTTTCTCCTTATATTAGTACATCTCTCAGTATTTTGCTGTATCACCCTATACACACCTCGGATTTTCACGAAATTTTATACATAGAACCCTAAGACATAGGGCTACAACTTTTGTGCCCATGACCCTCGCATATTCTTTAGTATTCACTATCAAAACATTGCTCGAATCCATATTAGGGAAATCGAAGATTTCTGAAAGGGGAACCCCTTTGGTGAATTTGAGATTTCACTCATTTCTCCGAAATGTATTACCCCCGTGTTCAACTCGTTCTATATTTTTCCCCAAGAGATCTCATGGGTAAATGAATATATTGGGGTCGAAACGGAGCCTTAAGTCGACATTTCAAAAAAAATTCCCCTTTTCGATTGCAATTTTCGCAAGTTTTTTCCTTATATTAGTACATCTCTCAGTATTTTGACTGTATCACCCTATACACACCTCGGATTTGCTCGAAATTTTATACATAGAACCCTAAGACATAGGGCTACAACTTTTGTGCCCATGACCCTCGCATATTCTTTAGTATTCACTATCAAAACATTGCTCGAATCCATATTAGAGAAATCGAAGATTTCTGAAAGGGGTACCCCTTTGGTGAATTGGAGATTTCACTCATTTCTCCGAAATGTATTACCCCCGTGTTCAACTCGTTCGATATTTTTCCCAAAGAGATCTCATGGGTAAATGAATATATTGGCGTCGAAACGGAGCCTTAAGTCGACATTTCAAAAAAAATTCCCCTTTTCGATGGCAATTTTCGCAAGTTTTCTCCTTATATTAGTACATCTCTCAGTATTTTGCTGTATCACCCTATACACACCTCGGATTTTCTCGAAATTTTATACATAGAACCCTAAGACATAGGGCTACAACTTTTGTGCCCATGACCCTCGCATATTCTTTAGTATTCACTATCAAAACATTGCTCGAATCCATATTAGAGAAATCGAAGATTTCTGAAAGGGGTACCTCTTTGGTGAATTGGAGATTTCACTCATTTCTCCGAAATGTATTACCCTCGTGTTCAACTCGTTCGATATTTTTCCCCAAGAGATCTCATGGGTAAATGAATATATTGGAGTAGAAACGGAGCCTTAAGTCGACATTTCAAAAAAAATTCCCCTTTTCGATGGCAATTTTCGCAAGTTTTTTCCTTATATTAGTACATCTCTCAGTATTTTGACTGTATCACCCTATACACACCTCTGATTTGCTCGAAATTTTATACATAGAACCCTAAGACATAGGGCTACAACTTTTATGCCCATGACCCTCGCATATTCTTTAGTATTCACTATCAAAACATTGCTCGAATCCATATTAGAGAAATCGAAGATTTCTGAAAGGGGTACCCCTTTGGTGAATTGGAGATTTCACTCATTTCTCCGAAATGTATTACCCCCGTGTTCAACTCGTACTATATTTTTCCCCAAGAGATCTCATGGGTAAATGAATATATTGGAGTCGAAACGGAGCCTTAAGTCAACATTTCAAAAAAAATTCCCCTTTTCGATGGCAATTTTCGCAAGTTTTCTCCTTATATTAGTACATCTCTCAGTATTTTGCTGTATCACCCTATACACACCTCGGATTTTCACGAAATTTTATACATAGAACCCTAAGACATAGGGCTACAACTTTTGTGCCCATGACCCTCGCATATTCTTTAGTATTCACTATCAAAACATTGCTCGAATCCATATTAGGGAAATCGAAGATTTCTGAAAGGGGTACCCCTTTGGTGAATTGGAGATTTCACTCATTTCTCCGAAATTTATTACCCCCGTGTTCAACTCGTTCTATATTTTTCCCCAAGAGATCTCATGGGTAAATGAATATATTGGCGTCGAAACGGAGCCTTAAGTCGACATTTCAAAAAAAATTCCCCTTTTCGATGGCAATTTTCGCAAGTTTTCTCCTTATATTAGTACATCTCTCAGTATTTTGCTGTATCACCCTATACACACCTCGGATTTTCTCGAAATTTTATACATAGAACCCTAAGACATAGGGCTACAACTTTTGTGCCCATGACCCTCGCATATTCTTTAGTATTCACTATCAAAACATTGCTCGAATCCATATTAGAGAAATCGAAGATTTCTGAAAGGGGTACCTCTTTGGTGAATTGGAGATTTCACTCATTTCTCCGAAATGTATTACCCTCGTGTTCAACTCGTTCGATATTTTTCCCCAAGAGATCTCATGGGTAAATGAATATATTGGAGTAGAAACGGAGCCTTAAGTCGACATTTCAAAAAAAATTCCCCTTTTCGATGGCAATTTTCGCAAGTTTTTTCCTTATATTAGTACATCTCTCAGTATTTTGACTGTATCACCCTATACACACCTCTGATTTGCTCGAAATTTTATACATAGAACCCTAAGACATAGGGCTACAACTTTTCTGCCCATGACCCTCGCATATTCTTTAGTATTCACTATCAAAACATTGCTCGAATCCATATTAGAGAAATCGAAGATTTCTGAAAGGGGTACCCCTTTGGTGAATTGGAGATTTCACTCATTTCTCCGAAATGTATTACCCCCGTGTTCAACTCGTACTATATTTTTCCCCAAGAGATCTCATGGGTAAATGAATATATTGGGGTCGAAACGGAGCCTTAAGTCGACATTTCAAAAAAAATTCCCCTTTTCGATTGCAATTTTCGCAAGTTTTTTCCTTATATTAGTACATCTCTCATTATTTTGACTGTATCACCCTATACACACCTCGGATTTGCTCGAAATTTTATACATAGAACCCTAAGACATAGGGCTACAACTTTTGTGCCCATGACCCTCGCATATTCTTTAGTATTCACTATCAAAACATTGCTCGAATCCATATTAGAGAAAACGAAGATTTCTGAAAGGGGTACCCCTTTGGTGAATTGGAGATTTCACTCATTTCTCCGAAATGTATTACCCCCGTGTTCAACTCGTTCGATATTTTTCCCAAAGAGATCTCATGGGTAAATGAATATATTGGCGTCGAAACGGAGCCTTAAGTCGACATTTCAAAAAAAATTCCCCTTTTCGATGGCAATTTTCGCTAGTTTTCTCCTTATATTAGTACATCTCTCAGTATTTTGCTGTATGACCCTATACACACCTCGGATTTTCTCGAAATTTTATACATAGAACCCTAAGACATAGGGCTACAACTTTTGTGCCCATGACCCTCGCATATTCTTTAGTATTCACTATCAAAACATTGCTCGAATCCATATTAGAGAAATCGAAGATTTCTGAAAGGGGTACCTCTTTGGTGAATTGGAGATTTCACTCATTTCTCCGAAATGTATTACCCTCGTGTTCAACTCGTTCGATATTTTTCCCCAAGAGATCTCATGGGTAAATGAATATATTGGAGTAGAAACGGAGCCTTAAGTCGACATTTCAAAAAAAATTCCCCTTTTCGATGGCAATTTTCGCAAGTTTTTTCCTTATATTAGTACATCTCTCAGTATTTTGACTGTATCACCCTATACACACCTCTGATTTGCTCGAAATTTTATACATAGAACCCTAAGACATAGGGCTACAACTTTTGTGCCCATGACCCAAGCATATTCTTTAGTATTCACTATCAAAACCTTGCTCGAATCCATATTAGAGAAATCGAAGATTTCTGAAAGGGGTACCCCTTTGGTGAATTGGAGATTTCACTCATTTCTCCGAAATGTATTACCCCCGTGTTCAACTCGTACTATATTTTTCCCCAAGAGATCTCATGGGTAAATGAATATATTGGAGTCGAAACGGAGCCTTAAGTCAACATTTCAAAAAAAATTCCCCTTTTCGATGGCAATTTTCGCAAGTTTTCTCCTTATATTAGTACATCTCTCAGTATTTTGCTGTATCACCCTATACAAACCTCGGATTTTCTCGAAATTTTATACATAGAACCCTAAGACATAGGGATACAACTTTTGTGCCCATGACCCTCGCATATTCTTTAGTATTCACTATCAAAACATTGCTCGAATCCATATTAGAGAAATCGAAGATTTCTGAAAGGGGTACCCCTTTGGTGAATTGGAGATTTCACTAATTTCTCCGAAATGTATTACCCTCGTGTTCAACTCGTTCGATATTTTTCCCCAAGAGATCTCATGGGTAAATGAATATATTGGAGTCGAAACGGAGCCTTAAGTCAACATTTCAAAAAAAATTCCCCTTTTCGATGGCAATTTTCGCAAGTTTTCTCCTTATATTAGTACATCTCTCAGTATTTTGCTGTATCACCCTATACAAACCTCGGATTTTCACGAAATTTTATACATAGAACCCTAAGACATAGGGCTACAACTTTTGTGCCCATGACCCTCGCATATTCTTTAGTATTCACTATCAAAACATTGCTCGAATCCATATTAGGGAAATCGAAGATTTCTGAAAGGGGTACCCCTTTGGTGAATTGGAGATTTCACTCATTTCTCCGAAATGTATTACCCCCGTGTTCAACTCGTTCTATATTTTTCCCCAAGAGATCTCATGGGTAAATGAATATATTGGGGTCGAAACGGAGCCTTAAGTCGACATTTCAAAAAAAATTCCCCTTTTCGATTGCAATTTTCGCAAGTTTTTTCCTTATATTAGTACATCTCTCAGTATTTTGACTGTATCACCCTATACACACCTCGGATTTGCTCGAAATTTTATACATAGAACCCTAAGACATAGGGATACAACTTTTGTGCCCATGACCCTCGCATATTCTTTAGTATTCACTATCAAAACATTGCTCGAATCCATATTAGAGAAATCGATGATTTCTGAAAGGGGTACCCCTTTGGTGAATTGGAGATTTCACTCATTTCTCCGAAATGTATTACCCTCGTGTTCAACTCGTTCGATATTTTTCCCCAACATATCTCATGGGTAAATGAATATATTGGAGTAGAAACGGAGCCTTAAGTCGACATTTCAAAAAAAATTCCCCTTTTCGATGGCAATTTTCGCAAGTTTTTTCCTTATATTAGTACATCTCTCAGTATTTTGACTGTATCACCCTATACACACCTCTGATTTGCTCGAAATTTTACACATAGAACCCTAAGACATAGGGCTACAACTTTTATGCCCATGACCCAAGCATATTCTTTAGTATTCACTATCAAAACATTGCTCGAATCCAGATTAGAGAAATCGAAGATTTCTGAAAGGGGTACCCCTTTGGTGAATTGGAGATTTCACTCATTTCTCCGAAATGTATTACCCCCGTGTTCAACTCGTACTATATTTTTCCCCAAGAGATCTCATGGGTAAATGAATATATTGGAGTCGAAACGGAGCCTTAAGTCAACATTTCAAAAAAAATTCCCCTTTTCGATGGCAATTTTCGCAAGTTTTCTCCTTATATTAGTACATCTCTCAGTATTTTGCTGTATCACCCTATACAAACCTCGGATTTTCACGAAATTTTATACATAGAACCCTAAGACATAGGGCTACAACTTTTGTGCCCATGACCCTCGCATATTCTTTAGTATTCACTATCAAAACATTGCTCGAATCCATATTAGGGAAATCGAAGATTTCTTAAAGGGGTACCCCTTTGGTGAATTGGAGATTTCACTCATTTCTCCGAAATGTATTACCCCCGTGTTCAACTCGTTCTATATTTTTCCCCAAGAGATCTCATGGGTAAATGAATATATTGGGGTCGAAACGGAGCCTTAAGTCGACATTTCAAAAAAAATTCCCCTTTTCGATTGCAATTTTCGCAAGTTTTTTCCTTATATTAGTACATCTCTCAGTATTTTTACTGTATCACCCTATACACACCTCGGATTTGCTCGAAATTTTATACATAGAACCCTAAGACATAGGGATACAACTTTTGTGCCCATGACCCTCGCATATTCTTTAGTATTCACTATCAAAACATTGCTCGAATCCATATTAGAGAAATCGAAGATTTCTGAAAGGGGTACCCCTTTGGTGAATTGGAGATTTCACTAATTTCTCCGAAATGTATTACCCCCGTGTTCAACTCGTTCTATATTTTTCCCCAAGAGATCTCATGGGTAAATGAATATATTGGAGTCGAAACGGAGCCTTAAGTCGACATTTCAAAAAAAATTCCCCTTTTCGATTGCAATTTTCGCAAGTTTTTTCCTTATATTAGTACATCTCTCAGTATTTTGACTGTATCACCCTATACACACCTCGGATTTGCTCGAAATTTTATACATAGAACCCTAAGACATAGGGATACAACTTTTGTGCCCATGACCCTCGCATATTCTTTAGTATTCACTATCAAAACATTGCTCGAATCCATATTAGAGAAATCGATGATTTCTGAAAGGGGTACCCCTTTGGTGAATTGGAGATTTCACTAATTTCTCCGAAATGTATTACCCCCGTGTTCAACTCGTTCGATATTTTTCCCAAAGAGATCTCATGGGTAAATGAATATATTGGCGTCGAAACGGAGCCTTAAGTCGACATTTCAAAAAAAATTCCCCTTTTCGATGGCAATTTTCGCAAGTTTTTTCCTTATATTAGTACATCTCTCAGTATTTTGACTGTATCACCCTATACACACCTCGGATTTGCACGAAATTTTATACATAGAACCCTAAGACATAGGGATACAACTTTTGTGCCCATGACCCTCGCATATTCTTTAGTATTCACTATCAAAACATTGCTCGAATCCATATTAGAGAAATCGAAGATTTCTGAAAGGGGTACCCCTTTGGTGAATTGGAGATTTCACTCATTTCTCCGAAATGTATTACCCCCGTGTTCAACTCGTTCTATATTTTTCCCCAAGAGATCTCATGGGTAAATGAATATATTGGGGTCGAAACGGAGCCTTAAGTCGACATTTCAAAAAAAATTCCCCTTTTCGATGGCAATTTTCGCAAGTTTTTTCCTTATATTAGTACATCTCTCAGTATTTTGACTGTATCACCCTATACACACCTCAGATTTGCTCGAAATTTTATACATAAAACCCTAAGACATAGGGCTACAACTTTTGTGCCCATGACCCTCGCATATTCTTTAGTATTCACTATCAAAACATTGCTCGAATCCATATTAGAGAAATCGAAGATTTCTGAAAGGGGTACCTCTTTGGTGAATTGGAGATTTCACTCATTTCTCCGAAATGTATTACCCTCGTGTTCAACTCGTTCGATATTTTTCCCCAACAGATCTCATGGGTAAATGAATATATTGGCGTCGAAACGGCGCCTTAAGTCGACATTTCAAAAAAAATTCCCCTTTTCGATTGCAATTTTCGCAAGTTTTTTCCTTATATTAGTACATCTCTCAGTATTTTGACTGTATCACCCTATACACACCTCGGATTTGCTCGAAATTTTATACATAGAACCCTAAGACATAGGGATACAACTTTTGTGCCCATGACCCTCGCATATTCTTTAGTATTCACTATCAAAACATTGCTCGAATCCATATTAGAGAAATCGATGATTTCTGAAAGGGGTACCCCTTTGGTGAATTGGAGATTTCACTAATTTCTCCGAAATGTATTACCCCCGTGTTTAACTCGTTCGATATTTTTCCCAAAGAGATCTCATGGGTAAATGAATATATTGGCGTCGAAACGGAGCCTTAAGTCGACATTTCAAAAAAAATTCCCCTTTTCGATGGCAATTTTCGCAAGTTTTTTCCTTATATTAGTACATCTCTCAGTATTTTGACTGTATCACCCTATACACACCTCGGATTTGCACGAAATTTTATACATAGAACCCTAAGACATAGGGATACAACTTTTGTGCCCATGACCCTCGCATATTCTTTAGTATTCACTATCAAAACATTGCTCGAATCCATATTAGAGAAATCGAAGATTTCTGAAAGGGGTACCCCTTTGGTGAATTGGAGATTTCACTCATTTCTCCGAAATGTATTACCCCCGTGTTCAACTCGTTCTATATTTTTCCCCAAGAGATCTCATGGGTAAATGAATATATTGGGGTCGAAACGGAGCCTTAAGTCGACATTTCAAAAAAAATTCCCCTTTTCGATGGCAATTTTCGCAAGTTTTTTCCTTATATTAGTACATCTCTCAGTATTTTGACTGTATCACCCTATACACACCTCAGATTTGCTCGAAATTTTATACATAAAACCCTAAGACATAGGGCTACAACTTTTGTGCCCATGACCCTCGCATATTCTTTAGTATTCACTATCAAAACATTGCTCGAATCCATATTAGAGAAATCGAAGATTTCTGAAAGGGGTACCCCTTTGGTGAATTGGAGATTTCACTCATTTCTCCGAAATGTATTACCCCCGTGTTCAACTCGTACTATATTTTTCCCCAAGAGATCTCATGGGTAAATGAATATATTGGAGTCGAAACGGAGCCTTAAGTCAACATTTCAAAAAAAATTCCCCTTTTCGATGGCAATTTTCGCAAGTTTTCTCCTTATATTAGTACATCTCTCAGTATTTTGCTGTATCACCCTATACACACCTCGGATTTTCACGAAATTTTATACATAGAACCCTAAGACATAGGGCTACAACTTTTGTGCCCATGACCCTCGCATATTCTTTAGTATTCACTATCAAAACATTGCTCGAATCCATATTAGGGAAATCGAAGATTTCTGAAAGGGGTACCCCTTTGGTGAATTGGAGATTTCACTCATTTCTCCGAAATTTATTACCCCCGTGTTCAACTCGTTCTATATTTTTCCCCAAGAGATCTCATGGGTAAATGAATATATTGGGGTCGAAACGGAGCCTTAAGTCGACATTTCAAAAAAAATTCCCCTTTTCGATTGCAATTTTCGCAAGTTTTTTCCTTATATTAGTACATCTCTCAGTATTTTGACTGTATCACCCTATACACACCTCGGATTTGCTCGAAATTTTATACATAGAACCCTAAGACATAGGGATACAACTTTTGTGCCCATGACCCTCGCATATTCTTTAGTATTCACTATCAAAACATTGCTCGAATCCATATTAGAGAAAACGAAGATTTCTGAAAGGGGTACCCCTTTGGTGAATTGGAGATTTCACTCATTTCTCCGAAATGTATTACCCCCGTGTTCAACTCGTTCGATATTTTTCCCAAAGAGATCTCATGGGTAAATGAATATATTGGCGTCGAAACGGAGCCTTAAGTCGACATTTCAAAAAAAATTCCCCTTTTCGATGGCAATTTTCGCAAGTTTTCTCCTTATATTAGTACATCTCTCAGTATTTTGCTGTATCACCCTATACACACCTCGGATTTTCTCGAAATTTTATACATAGAACCCTAAGACATAGGGCTACAACTTTTGTGCCCATGACCCTCGCATATTCTTTAGTATTCACTATCAAAATATTGCTCGAATCCATATTAGAGAAATCGAAGATTTCTGAAAGGGGTACCTCTTTGGTGAATTGGAGATTTCACTCATTTCTCCGAAATGTATTACCCTCGTGTTCAACTCGTTCGATATTTTTCCCCAAGAGATCTCATGGGTAAATGAATATATTGGAGTAGAAACGGAGCCTTAAGTCGACATTTCAAAAAAAATTCCCCTTTTCGATGGCAATTTTCGCAAGTTTTTTCCTTATATTAGTACATCTCTCAGTATTTTGACTGTATCACCCTATACACACCTCTGATTTGCTCGAAATTTTATACATAGAACCCTAAGACATAGGGCTACAACTTTTGTGCCCATGACCCAAGCATATTCTTTAGTATTCACTATCAAAACCTTGCTCGAATCCATATTAGAGAAATCGAAGATTTCTGAAAGGGGTACCCCTTTGGTGAATTGGAGATTTCACTCATTTCTCCGAAATGTATTACCCCCGTGTTCAACTCGTACTATATTTTTCCCCAAGAGATCTCATGGGTAAATGAATATATTGGAGTCGAAACGGAGCCTTAAGTCAACATTTCAAAAAAAATTCCCCTTTTCGATGGCAATTTTCGCAAGTTTTCTCCTTATATTAGTACATCTCTCAGTATTTTGCTGTATCACCCTATACACACCTCGGATTTTCACGAAATTTTATACATAGAACCCTAAGACATAGGGCTACAACTTTTGTGCCCATGACCCTCGCATATTCTTTAGTATTCACTATCAAAACATTGCTCGAATCCATATTAGGGAAATCGAAGATTTCTGAAAGGGGAACCCCTTTGGTGAATTTGAGATTTCACTCATTTCTCCGAAATGTATTACCCCCGTGTTCAACTCGTTCTATATTTTTCCCCAAGAGATCTCATGGGTAAATGAATATATTGGGGTCGAAACGGAGCCTTAAGTCGACATTTCAAAAAAAATTCCCCTTTTCGATTGCAATTTTCGCAAGTTTTTTCCTTATATTAGTACATCTCTCAGTATTTTGACTGTATCACCCTATACACACCTCGGATTTGCTCGAAATTTTATACATAGAACCCTAAGACATAGGGCTACAACTTTTGTGCCCATGACCCTCGCATATTCTTTAGTATTCACTATCAAAACATTGCTCGAATGCATATTAGAGAAATCGAAGATTTCTGAAAGGGGTACCCCTTTGGTGAATTGGAGATTTCACTCATTTCTCCGAAATGTATTACCCCCGTGTTCAACTCGTTCGATATTTTTCCCAAAGAGATCTCATGGGTAAATGAATATATTGGCGTCGAAACGGAGCCTTAAGTCGACATTTCAAAAAAAATTCCCCTTTTCGATGGCAATTTTCGCAAGTTTTCTCCTTATATTAGTACATCTCTCAGTATTTTGCTGTATCACCCTATACACACCTCGGATTTTCACAAAATTTTATACATAGAACCCTAAGACATAGGGCTACAACTTTTGTGCCCATGACCCTCGCATATTCTTTAGTATTCACTATCAAAACATTGCTCGAATCCATATTAGAGAAATCGAAGATTTCTGAAAGGGGTACCTCTTTGGTGAATTGGAGATTTCACTCATTTCTCCGAAATGTATTACCCTCGTGTTCAACTCGTTCGATATTTTTCCCCAAGAGATCTCATGGGTAAATGAATATATTGGAGTAGAAACGGAGCCTTAAGTCGACTTTTCAAAAAAAATTCCCCTTTTCGATGGCAATTTTCGCAAGTTTTTTCCTTATATTAGTACATCTCTCAGTATTTTGACTGTATCACCCTATACACACCTCTGATTTGCTCGAAATTTTATACATAGAACCCTAAGACATAGGGCTACAACTTTTATGCCCATGACCCTCGCATATTCTTTAGTATTCACTATCAAAACATTGCTCGAATCCATATTAGAGAAATCGAAGATTTCTGAAAGGGGTACCCCTTTGGTGAATTGGAGATTTCACTCATTTCTCCGAAATGTATTACCCCCGTGTTCAACTCGTACTATATTTTTCCCCAAGAGATCTCATGGGTAAATGAATATATTGGCGTCGAAACGGAGCCTTAAGTCGACATTTCAAAAAAAATTCCCCTTTTCGATGGCAATTTTCGCAAGTTTTCTCCTTATATTAGTACATCTCTCAGTATTTTGCTGTATCACCCTATACACACCTCGGATTTTCACGAAATTTTATACATAGAACCCTAAGACATAGGGCTACAACTTTTGTGCCCATGACCCTCGCATATTCTTTAGTATTCACTATCAAAACATTGCTCGAATCCATATTAGGGAAATCGAAGATTTCTGAAAGGGGAACCCCTTTGGTGAATTTGAGATTTCACTCATTTCTCCGAAATGTATTACCCCCGTGTTCAACTCGTTCTATATTTTTCCCCAAGAGATCTCATGGGTAAATGAATATATTGGAGTCGAAACGGAGCCTTAAGTCAACATTTCAAAAAAAATTCCCCTTTTCGATGGCAATTTTCGCAAGTTTTCTCCTTATATTAGTACATCTCTCAGTATTTTGCTGTATCACCCTATACACACCTCGGATTTTCACGAAATTTTATACATAGAACCCTAAGACATAGGGCTACAACTTTTGTGCCCATGACCCTCGCATATTCTTTAGTATTCACTATCAAAACATTGCTCGAATCCATATTAGGGAAATCGAAGATTTCTGAAAGGGGAACCCCTTTGGTGAATTTGAGATTTCACTCATTTCTCCGAAATGTATTACCCCCGTGTTCAACTCGTTCTATATTTTTCCCCAAGAGATCTCATGGGTAAATGAATATATTGGGGTCGAAACGGAGCCTTAAGTCGACATTTCAAAAAAAATTCCCCTTTTCGATTGCAATTTTCGCAAGTTTTTTCCTTATATTAGTACATCTCTCAGTATTTTGACTGTATCACCCTATACACACCTCGGATTTGCTCGAAATTTTATACATAGAACCCTAAGACATAGGGCTACAACTTTTGTGCCCATGACCCTCGCATATTCTTTAGTATTCACTATCAAAACATTGCTCGAATCCATATTAGAGAAATCGAAGATTTCTGAAAGGGGTACCCCTTTGGTGAATTGGAGATTTCACTCATTTCTCCGAAATGTATTACCCCCGTGTTCAACTCGTTCGATATTTTTCCCAAAGAGATCTCATGGGTAAATGAATATATTGGCGTCGAAACGGAGCCTTAAGTCGACATTTCAAAAAAAATTCCCCTTTTCGATGGCAATTTTCGCAAGTTTTCTCCTTATATTAGTACATCTCTCAGTATTTTGCTGTATCACCCTATACACACCTCGGATTTTCTCGAAATTTTATACATAGAACCCTAAGACATAGGGCTACAACTTTTGTGCCCATGACCCTCGCATATTCTTTAGTATTCACTATCAAAACATTGCTCGAATCCATATTAGAGAAATCGAAGATTTCTGAAAGGGGTACCTCTTTGGTGAATTGGAGATTTCACTCATTTCTCCGAAATGTATTACCCTCGTGTTCAACTCGTTCGATATTTTTCCCCAAGAGATCTCATGGGTAAATGAATATATTGGAGTAGAAACGGAGCCTTAAGTCGACATTTCAAAAAAAATTCCCCTTTTCGATGGCAATTTTCGCAAGTTTTTTCCTTATATTAGTACATCTCTCAGTATTTTGACTGTATCACCCTATACACACCTCTGATTTGCTCGAAATTTTATACATAGAACCCTAAGACATAGGGCTACAACTTTTATGCCCATGACCCTCGCATATTCTTTAGTATTCACTATCAAAACATTGCTCGAATCCATATTAGAGAAATCGAAGATTTCTGAAAGGGGTACCCCTTTGGTGAATTGGAGATTTCACTCATTTCTCCGAAATGTATTACCCCCGTGTTCAACTCGTACTATATTTTTCCCCAAGAGATCTCATGGGTAAATGAATATATTGGAGTCGAAACGGAGCCTTAAGTCAACATTTCAAAAAAAATTCCCCTTTTCGATGGCAATTTTCGCAAGTTTTCTCCTTATATTAGTACATCTCTCAGTATTTTGCTGTATCACCCTATACACACCTCGGATTTTCACGAAAT
This sequence comes from Humulus lupulus, assembly GCF_963169125.1. Classification (NCBI taxonomy): domain Eukaryota; kingdom Viridiplantae; phylum Streptophyta; class Magnoliopsida; order Rosales; family Cannabaceae; genus Humulus; species Humulus lupulus. The sequence goes on from NC_084795.1 coordinate 285,360,048, forward strand.
TTTATACATAGAACCCTAAGACATAGGGCTACAACTTTTGTGCCCATGACCCTCGCATATTCTTTAGTATTCACTATCAAAACATTGCTCGAATCCATATTAGGGAAATCGAAGATTTCTGAAAGGGGTACCCCTTTGGTGAATTGGAGATTTCACTCATTTCTCCGAAATTTATTACCCCCGTGTTCAACTCGTTCTATATTTTTCCCCAAGAGATCTCATGGGTAAATGAATATATTGGCGTCGAAACGGAGCCTTAAGTCGACATTTCAAAAAAAATTCCCCTTTTCGATGGCAATTTTCGCAAGTTTTCTCCTTATATTAGTACATCTCTCAGTATTTTGCTGTATCACCCTATACACACCTCGGATTTTCTCGAAATTTTATACATAGAACCCTAAGACATAGGGCTACAACTTTTGTGCCCATGACCCTCGCATATTCTTTAGTATTCACTATCAAAACATTGCTCGAATCCATATTAGAGAAATCGAAGATTTCTGAAAGGGGTACCTCTTTGGTGAATTGGAGATTTCACTCATTTCTCCGAAATGTATTACCCTCGTGTTCAACTCGTTCGATATTTTTCCCCAAGAGATCTCATGGGTAAATGAATATATTGGAGTAGAAACGGAGCCTTAAGTCGACATTTCAAAAAAAATTCCCCTTTTCGATGGCAATTTTCGCAAGTTTTTTCCTTATATTAGTACATCTCTCAGTATTTTGACTGTATCACCCTATACACACCTCTGATTTGCTCGAAATTTTATACATAGAACCCTAAGACATAGGGCTACAACTTTTCTGCCCATGACCCTCGCATATTCTTTAGTATTCACTATCAAAACATTGCTCGAATCCATATTAGAGAAATCGAAGATTTCTGAAAGGGGTACCCCTTTGGTGAATTGGAGATTTCACTCATTTCTCCGAAATGTATTACCCCCGTGTTCAACTCGTACTATATTTTTCCCCAAGAGATCTCATGGGTAAATGAATATATTGGGGTCGAAACGGAGCCTTAAGTCGACATTTCAAAAAAAATTCCCCTTTTCGATTGCAATTTTCGCAAGTTTTTTCCTTATATTAGTACATCTCTCATTATTTTGACTGTATCACCCTATACACACCTCGGATTTGCTCGAAATTTTATACATAGAACCCTAAGACATAGGGCTACAACTTTTGTGCCCATGACCCTCGCATATTCTTTAGTATTCACTATCAAAACATTGCTCGAATCCATATTAGAGAAAACGAAGATTTCTGAAAGGGGTACCCCTTTGGTGAATTGGAGATTTCACTCATTTCTCCGAAATGTATTACCCCCGTGTTCAACTCGTTCGATATTTTTCCCAAAGAGATCTCATGGGTAAATGAATATATTGGCGTCGAAACGGAGCCTTAAGTCGACATTTCAAAAAAAATTCCCCTTTTCGATGGCAATTTTCGCTAGTTTTCTCCTTATATTAGTACATCTCTCAGTATTTTGCTGTATCACCCTATACACACCTCGGATTTTCTCGAAATTTTATACATAGAACCCTAAGACATAGGGCTACAACTTTTGTGCCCATGACCCTCGCATATTCTTTAGTATTCACTATCAAAACATTGCTCGAATCCATATTAGAGAAATCGAAGATTTCTGAAAGGGGTACCTCTTTGGTGAATTGGAGATTTCACTCATTTCTCCGAAATGTATTACCCTCGTGTTCAACTCGTTCGATATTTTTCCCCAAGAGATCTCATGGGTAAATGAATATATTGGAGTAGAAACGGAGCCTTAAGTCGACATTTCAAAAAAAATTCCCCTTTTCGATGGCAATTTTCGCAAGTTTTTTCCTTATATTAGTACATCTCTCAGTATTTTGACTGTATCACCCTATACAGACCTCTGATTTGCTCGAAATTTTATACATAGAACCCTAAGACATAGGGCTACAACTTTTGTGCCCATGACCCAAGCATATTCTTTAGTATTCACTATCAAAACCTTGCTCGAATCCATATTAGAGAAATCGAAGATTTCTGAAAGGGGTACCCCTTTGGTGAATTGGAGATTTCACTCATTTCTCCGAAATGTATTACCCCCGTGTTCAACTCGTACTATATTTTTCCCCAAGAGATCTCATGGGTAAATGAATATATTGGAGTCGAAACGGAGCCTTAAGTCAACATTTCAAAAAAAATTCCCCTTTTCGATGGCAATTTTCGCAAGTTTTCTCCTTATATTAGTACATCTCTCAGTATTTTGCTGTATCACCCTATACAAACCTCGGATTTTCTCGAAATTTTATACATAGAACCCTAAGACATAGGGCTACAACTTTT